>NW_027363344.1:600000-1024159 GCF_046119375.1 Phyllobates terribilis
AAACCCGTTTGGCGTGGCGGAAGACGAGGTCCAGGATTGGATCGTCTATGCCCTGCAGCCATGCCCAGGGCCTACGTTGAGGGTTTGTGGACGGGTCCCTCATGCTGCTACTGTTGCACCCTGGTGCTGGAACTGTCTTGAAAATTGTTTTATATGACAATACTCTTATGATGTTTTATAATGTAACCAGTAACGTTAAAAGAAATGTGCCTCCCATAAAGGGAAGAAATGTTGTTTTATGGTCAAATATGCTGATGCATCTTAAAAATTTTGCATGTCAGTTATGCCTGGTTTTGCTCTGTTCCAGCCCGCGGACGTGCTGTGTTTTACCGGGGGGGGGGGAATGTGGCGCCCCTGAGTGTTCAGTCGCCACAGTGGTACTGCACCTCACCCAGAGGTATGGTGTCTCCCTTCACTCAGGTAAGATGGGAGTGCTGCACAGAACCCCCCAAAACACCTGCATCCAACATGCAGAGTGCAGCTGCTGAGCCCTGTCCCTGGCTGGAGTGGGGGGAACCCAAAGGTAGGGGGAACCAGTAGTGGGTGTGGGTGGAGGAAGCCGTTAGAGGGAGCACTTATACAGTAGGTATATAATGGGAAGCCATCTTAGGGTGGCAGTTCAGAACAGAATGGTCAGTCAGTCTACCATTGGGCCCTATAAGACGTTCTTCATCTCCCGTTGCAGTGGGGTTTTTATTTGTCAAAAAAAAAGACTGGGGGTTGCGCCCCCGCCTTGATTTTCGCGAGTTTAATCGGATCACGGTCTGGGATGCATATCCTCTCCCTCTCATCCCCGACCTCTTTAGAAAAAAATTTGGCTCCTACGATTTGATTAAACTAGACCTCAGGGGGGCTTATAATCTCATTCACATTGAGGAGATGAGTGGAAGATGGCCTTCAATACTCCTGAGGGGCACTATGAAAAGCTTGTGATGGCATTTGGGTTGACTAATGCTCCCGCTTTCTTTCAACACTGTTAGTGACATTTTTAGTCATCTGGCAGGTAGATCCCAACAAACCAATCTTGATGATATATTAATTTACTTACCTCCAGTCACATCAGGTTCATATCAGGCAGGTCTTACAGATACTCAAAGATAATAAATTATTTGTCAAACCAGAGAAATGTATGTTCTCAGGGTTAGTTCTTATCATTCACCGTTTTTGCATGGATCTGGCCAAAGTCCGGACGGTACTGGATTGGTATTATATTCAAGACTTAAAGGCATTACAAAGTTTTTTGGGTTTCGCCAGCTACTACTGTAAGTTCATCAAAAACTTTTCGGTAGTGGCCAAACCTCTGATGGACGATTTTGCCAAATAGAAAAAAAAAATTAAGATTTTATTATTTTACTTTCCATTCTTGTAGCTAAACACAATCCAGCTAAGTTTAAAATTGAAATGAAGCCCCTGTACCCCCCTCTCTAGGTGCTTCTGTACCAAGTCTTCCCTGGTCCAGGATGGTCTCTATATCACAGCATCCAGCAATAACCTATTGACACATGATTGTGGCAGCCCTCACGTGCTGATATATCACAGTGCCAATAGAAGTGGGAAGCGGCACAGAAATCACAAAATAAAGGCAGTGTTTGTGGTAATGCAAGAATCCAGCAAGCAGAGTAATCCACACGTCATACAACAGCCCAACATGGATGATGAAAAGCTGCGTCTTCAGGCGTCTGTGTAAGAACATCACATTTTTGTTTTCCTTCCAGAATAAGCACCAAATGGAATAGCTGAATGCCAGGATACAGAGACCGGCGGGGGGCAGGGAAGCGCTGTCCGCTGGATTTTGTGCTGGTTTCACAAGCGGTCACCCTGCAGTTTTCTCCGGATAATGCTGTGGAGACTTTTCACAACACATCTAATAATTGTGAACCTTCCACTCACATGTTTATTATCTTGTCCGCTGGTCAGACTGAGGGGGATGAAAGCTGGACAAGGGATGAAGAATGATCCTTATTACATATAATGGGTGCACTGAGCGATTGTGAAAAGTCGCAGAGGACTGAGAGCAGAAGGGCAGAGGGTTTCCTCTTCCTCACAGGGACCAGCACAGAAGCCGGAGCAGAAGGGCAGAGGGTTTCCTCTTCCTCACAAGGACCAGCACAGAAGCCGGAGCAGAAGGGGAGACAAGGGCTGAGCCACTTACACAGACAGAAAGCTGAGGAGAGGAGGGCATGTTATTACTCCAGGATCCGCTCCATTCATTCCCTATGTGGCATTCAAGCGCTGAGCTCGGCTTTTCCGGAGCCCCATAGAGAATGAATGGAGCTGCAGTTGATCCCTGACTTTCCACTCCTTCCCGATCAGACGATAGCTCGCAGCGGTCAGACCCCATGATCAGTAAGTGATCACCGAGCCTGTGGATAAGTGATAACTTGTTTTCTACAGACATCCCCTTTAAGTAATGGAGCATGCCAGCAGAGAAGGTGGGAGGAGGCGCTGGTTACAGGGGAAACTTTACCTCTGGAGGCCGCATTTAGGGCATGTGAGGGGCGGACACTTCCCATATTCATCATTACTGAACCCCCGCTCTGTGCGGCTCTTATCTGAGCTGCAGGAGAGGCAGCAGTTACTAATCAGCCGCTCTCTGTTCACTTGCAGCCGTCCGAGCTCTCCTGTGCCTGTTAGGGGTGAAGTTCGGGTCCTTCGAGGCATCTACTATGCAGCCTGCACAGCAGATCACAGCCCGAGCACAGCGTCTCCGGGTAAATCTCCACCTTGTGAGTTGCTTCTTGTGCAGCAGCCCCATGCAAGTTGCTCTGCTCTCCTCGGCCTGCTCCTGCTGAATACTGAGCTCCTCTGCCCAATCTAGGAGCTCAATAGCCCTGATCACGTCAGTGGTAGCTCAGCGCTGCTGGATCAGATTTAGAAATGGCAAACTAATCAGCCCTGGGTATTTCTAATATGTGCAGAGCAGGCGACATAAGTCTGACCGGTGTCCTCATAGACCTTTCCTCAGCCGGGGTCTAATAGGAGCAGTAAAATGGCCGTCATGGGGTCCATTGTTAGATCTCAGCTGCCATAGAAACTCATTGGCACCATGATCATGCCTCCCTCTCCTGTCTAAAGTGCCTAAATGCTGTGGAAGCCCCCTACTGTGTCATACAATGGATTAAGCTGCCAGGATCAAGGTTGGCTCCACTGTGGGCAGCTGAGGCAGGAGCAGGACTGTGTTACACAGCCACACTTCTGCCGCAGATCTTGTAAGGACCTGCCTGATGATAATGTGTCCTATAGAGCAGGTCTTGGTACCGGACTGCCCTGTACATATTTACCACTAGCTGGGAACCAGTTACTTACAAGGTCTAGTTTCGAATGTGTTTCCAGGATCTGTAGTTATCAGCATTTTATCCTTAAGGCCGAGTTATAATATCACTGTAACACTCTCGCCCTGTACCTGTATACCTGCCCTGTGTGCTGCACAAAAGTATATAACAAAATGTGTGTACACAGATATCTATCTCCTGAATGGTATTACTGCTAGATCTCCTGTACATAGAAATATGAGGTTCTTAGCGCACATTTTGAGCAAATTGTGCGAGCCCATCTGCCAACGTCAAGGCGACCTCTTCAGATGGGTCCCTACACTAACATTACACTAACTTACTAACTGGGACTAGTTTTTTGTATTATTATTATTACCACCATTTTTACTATTTATTATTATTGCATTAATGCAATTAATTGTAACTGTTATAAAACAAATTAAAAAAATGTAATTCTAATTTTTTTTTATTAATCTTGTGAATCTAATAATGGTATTACTAAAATCCCTATGCCTAAAGCTGTTGATCCAGAAGAAGGCAAAAACCCCAGGACACCTTCAGCCAATTTGTGTCACAGGGGAAAAATTCCTTCTTGACCCCGGGAAAAGGCGATCAGTCCTAGGACCCTGGATCAAACCTAATAATGTTATTACAAGTTATATAATATTACACTAATTATTGTACTACTGGAGTTATTTTAATTTGTTTTTATAAATCTATTTGATATGGTTATTATTACATTGTGCTATCTTATTACAGTATTATTCTTCTTTCCTTTCACTACTAATACTGCCCTTTACCTACAGTGTTGATCCAGAAGAAGGCAAAATCCCCAGGACACCTTCAGCCAATTTATGTCACAGGGGAAAAATTCCTTCTTGACCCCGGGAAAAGGCGATCAGTCCTAGGACCCTGGATCAAACCTATTAATGTTATTACAAGTTATATAATATTACACTAATTATTGTACTACTGGAGTTATTTTAATTTGTTTTTATAAATCTATTTGATATGGTTATTATTACATTGTGCTATCTTATTACAGTATTATTCTTCTTTCCTATCACTACTAATACTGCCCTATACCTACAGTGTTGATCCAGAAGAAGGCAAAAACCCCAGGACACCTTCAGCCAATTTGTGTCACAGGGGAAAAATTCCTTCTTGACCCCGAGAAAAGGCGATCAGTCCTAGGACCCTGGATCACACTGCTATTCTACCTACTACTATTACTACTGTTATTTTATTACTTTCTTACTATTATCACTAGTATTATTACTCATATTACACTAATACGGATATACTACCACTATATTACTACCATCCCTTTCCCCCTAGGGATCTTAAGGTGCAGTTCTGTCCTCCTCCTCCTATTCTGTCCTCCTCCTCTTCCATCCTCCTCCACTTTCGTCCTCCTCCTCTTCCGTCCTCTTCCTCTTCCGTCCTCCTCCTCTTCTGTCCTCCTCTTCCGTCCTCCTCCTCTTCCGTCCTCCTTCTCTTCCGTCCTCCTCCTCTTCTGTCCTCCGCCTCTTCCGTCCTCCGCCTCTTCTGTCCTCCGCCTCTTCCGTCCTCTGCCTTTTCTGTCCTCCGCCTCTTTCGTCCTCTTCCTCTTCCGTCCTCTTCCTCTTACGTCCTCCTCCTCTTCGGTCCTCCTCATCTTCCGTCCTCCTCCTCTTCCGTCCTCCTTCTCTTCCGTCCTCCGCCTCTTCCGTCCTCCGCCTCTTCTGTCCTCTGCCTCTTCCATCCTCCGCCTCTTCCGTCCTCCGCCTCTTCCGTCCTCCTTCTCTTCCATCCTCCTCCTCTTCCGTCCTCCTCCTTTTCCGTCCTCCTCCTCTTCTGTCCTCCTCCTCTTCCATCCTCCGCCTCTTCCGTCCTCCATCTCTTCCGTCCTCCGCCTCTTCCGTCCTCTTCCTCTTCCGTCCTCCTCCTGAGACGTAATAAATAGCATTAAAGCTGCAGTAATTATTTATATTATATATACACACTGCTCAAAAAAATAAAGGGAACACTCAAATAACACATCCTAGATCTGAATGAATGAAATATTCTCATTGAATACTTTGTTCTGTACAAAGTTGAATGTGTTGACAACAAAATCACACAAAAATCATCAATGGAAATCAAATTTATTAACCAATGGAGGCCTGGATTCGGAGTCACCCCCAAAATTAAAGTGGAAAAACACACTACAGGCTGATCCAACTTTGATGTAATGTCCTTAAAACAAGTCAAAATGAGGCTCAGTATTGTGTGTGGCCTCCACGTGCCTGTATAACCTCCCTACAACGCCTGGACATGCTCCTGATGAGGTTGCGGATGGTCTCCTGTGGGATCTCCTCCCAGACCTGGACTAAAGCATCCACCAACTCCTGGACAGTCTGTGGTGCTACGTGACGTTGGTGGATGGAGTGAGACATGATGTCCCAGATGTGCTCAATGGGATTCAGGTCTGGGGAATGGGCGGGCTAGTCCATAGCTTCAATGCCTTCATCTTGCAGGAACTGCTGACATACTCCAGCCACATGAGGTCTGGCATTGGGCACAACCCCCATCTGTGGACGTCTGGCCCTCATCCCACTCTCATGGAGTCGGTTTCTAACCGTTTATGCAGACACATGCACATTTGTGGCCTGCTGGAGGTCATTTTGCATGGCTCTGGAAGTGCTCCTCCTGTTCCTCCTTGCACAAAGGCAGAGGTAGGGGTCCTGCTGCTGGGTTGTTGCCCTCCTATGGCCCCCTCCACGTTTCCTGGTGTACTGGCCTGTCTCCTGGTAGCGCCTCCAGCCTCTGGACACTACGCTGACAGACGCAGCAAACCTTCTTGCCACAGCTCGCAATGATGTGCCATCCTGGATGAGCTGCACTACCTGAGCAACTTCTGTGGGTTGTAGAGTCCGTCTCATGCTACCACGAGTGTGAAAGCACAACCAACATTCAAAAGTGACCAAAACATCAGCCAGAAAGAATTGGTACTGAGATGTGGTCGTGGTCTCCACCTGCAGAACCACTCCTTTATTGAGTGTGTCTTGATAATTGCCAATAATTTCCATCTATTGTGTATTCCATTTGCACAACAGCATGTGAAATTGATTGTCAATCAGTGTTGCTTCCTAAGTGGACAGTTTGATTTCACAGAAGTTTGATTTACTTGGAGTTATATTCTGTTGTTTAAGTGCTCCCTTTATTTTTTTGAGCAGTGTATATTTTCTCATGTCATGTATTTACTACTAAAAGTAAGTTTTTACATTTAGGTTTCATTAAGTGTTTTACACCGACTATTACAGACTTATTGTTTCCCTGCACATTCAAGTTTTGTGTTTTCTTTGGGCATAGATCAGCTAATAGGCACTCAGGAAAAAAAAACAGATTAAAGATCTACAAACTCTCCCTTAAGACTAAGGAGCTCACTGATAGATTCTCAGTTAGCTAATTTTGCAGCCAGCAATAGACAGTGCAGCACAGGTGCTACAGAAGGCAACATTTTTAATGTTACAGAAATCGATTTTAGCCCCAAATACTTGCATTAAAGTAAAAATAATGGCCCCAAAGCTGGACAACCGCTTTAACTCCTTACCAACATCTGCCGTACATGTATGGTATAAGTCAGTAGCGGGTGTATGGAGCAGGGTCAGCTCGCCCCGTACATGGCAGATAATGGCTGTGACAAACAACCAGGACCTGCCTCTAACAGCTGCGAGTGGAGCGAAGATCTGCCCACCACTGTTAACCTGTTCAGTGCTGCTGTCAATCTCTAACAGCAGCATTAACAGTGTGCCAGCATTGGGACGCGTCGTTCCATACGCCCACCGGCACTCCTGTGACGCGATCATAGGGCGCCAATGGACTGCTATGACATCCGGGGGTCTGCTGAAGCCTCCGTGCCTGTCATCATAAAGCTTCATTTGGGCTGTAAACAAGACCGTGGTTTTGCTATATGGAGCATTACTGTGGTATCGCTGTATATAGCACAAGCAATCAGATGATGTATACAAATACAGTGAAAAAAAGTATATATATATTTATTAAAACCCCACACGTTCAACTCACCTCCCACTAAAAATAAAGATAATAAAAATATACACATTTTGTGGTTTGGTCTCTTTCAGAGAAATACAATCTATCAAAATATAAAAAAAAAAAAACAATCAGTGAACACAGAAAAAAATTCAAAAAGACAAAATTGCATTTTTTCGTTCGCCTCAATACTGCAGAAAATCCTGTAAGAAGCGATGACCATGACATATGTGTCCCAAAATGTTATCAATAAAGTCCTCTTGCCCTTCAAAAAATAAGGCCCCACACAACTCCATCAACCCGGAAACTGAAAATGTTTCGGGTCTCAGAAAAAATGTTGACAGCATCAAAAAAAAGTTTTTTTCTTTTGCCAAAACTATTGGAGAAGTTTGGTCTTGCTGTAATCACACTGAGGAGTAGGATCCTATTACCAGGTCATTTTTACCACACAATGTACGCCGTTAAAATCGTTCCCAGAAAAACAATGTCAGGCTTTTTTTTTCGCACTTTTACTGCACTTGGAATGTTTTTACCGTTTTCTAGGACTATGTGGTAAATGAATGGTGTCATTTATAAGGACAGCTCATCCTACAAAATAACAAGACCTCACACTATGTGGACAGATATCAAAAAGTTAGAAAAGTTGGAAAAAGCGGAGGAAAAAACAGAAAAAAAACATAAATTGGTTATGTCGGGAAGGGGTAAAGCTGAAGAAACGCATGTAAGAGCAGAATATGGAGGAAGGTCAGATATCACAGACTGGTGGATACTACCTGCTCCATCGCTGGCAGAATACTCCACCCCCATGGTGTCCGCTGATATCTTCTCTTGTAGAAATGTCTCCAAACTCTATAAAACATCGGGAACAGTCAGCAGAGGGTTTGATGATTGGCTCATATTGGCGATATACTCAGGGGCATTACTGGGGCCAGGGAAGATTGGGAATGAATAGCGTATTGAGTGTTAGAGATGTGATCTCTTCCATTAAAGGGGATGTCTAGTTGGAACAAGTTATCACTGATCTCTGGATAGGTGATGACCTGTCCCAGTGGGAGCACCCCTTTATTATGTGGTATATATGGAGGATGTGATATCATGCAGAGTTCTAGCAGTATTACACTTCGGTCCGTTCTGCGTGCATCTGGGACATTCCCTATGGAGGAGCGGAGCTGGGGGGAAATATCAGGATCTCGTCGCTGGATCCATCCAGATGGGAGATGTAACGAGTGCGGCGCCCCCCACTGGTGTCTCAGCGTATCATGTGTTGGGGAATAATAACTTATTGTCTGGTAAATGTGCTGACTCCTGTCAGTTGTGGTCGCTGAGTGCGTGTGATGGGATGTGGCTCCGCCCGTTATATTATATCACGTCTTATACCTATAATCTCTCGCTGATCGCAGGTGTCTGTCTTCACACTCAGATGAGAAGGAACAAACTGACGATATAGGACTTTTTTTTTTTTTTCCAAATTCAAACCGAGCAATCCTATTGGCTGAGTATGAAAGCAGTTACCATGGTGACAGAAGTAGCAGCAGATTTAAAGGGACAAAACACTAATATTGCACTAAAGTGTATTTTATTATATATTTCACATAACTGACTGGGTACACCTTGGTGCGGGTGGGATGGCTTTTTTTAAATCAAAAACCATGTTTACTAAGTACCCTATATTATATATATTCACTATTGCTTTTTACTTACTTATAGCAGGGTATATGCTCATATTGTTTCTATCCTAAGTTTGTCTGTTTTCTAATAGAGACATGACCAGTCCCCTTTAGAATTTTATAGTGACCCCATTGAGGTCATGGACTGATATTGGGGATTGCAGAGTTGGGGCAAGGTGACAGGTGACAGTAAGTGACATCAAATGAAGGCTATGGTGCATACACAGTAAATCAGTCGTGTTATTCCACAGAAATGCTGTTCTATAAGGCTGTGTGCCCACGTAGCATTTTTCAAGCGTTTATGCTGCGGAATTTCCGCAGCGGAAACGCTTGTAAAACGCTAGGTAATCCGCACCCCATGGTCCCCAAGGGGATTCCGCATGTTCTATGCACATGCTGCGGATTTTTCCGCAGCGTTTATGCTGCGTGCAAAAATCCGCAGCATGTCATTTAATTTTGCGGAAGCGCAGCGGAACTCCCGCCATTGACTTGCATTGAGACGCACAGAAACCGCGACTGTACATTTTTACAAGCGGCTTCTATGCGTCTCTATGTGCGGATGGTACCCAGTTCTGGAGGAGAGGAGACTCTGATCCAGACCTGGGTACCATTGTACCTGTAAAAAAAAGAATAAAATAACAAATAAAGTTTATATTCACCTGTCCGGCGTCTTCTCTCTGAATGCCAGCAGCGCTGATGGAACTTCGGTGACGTCACAGTCATGTGACCGCAGGCCCTTCACCGCTCTGTCTCGCGATATGCCGGCAGCCGGGAACCAGACAGGAACGAGCGCTGCATCCACGTCGGGCATCAGGGGTGAGTATAGATTTATTTGTTTTAATTTTTACGGTTCACACTGTATAAATCCATGCTGTTTCCATGGATTTATACAGTGTGACCTAGTTGTCAAGCACTTTCCAAGTGATGCTAATCGCCTGGAAAGTGCTTGTCAATCTGCATGCGGAAATGCATGTGAATCCGCATGTGGATCCGCATGTATTCTGCAGGAAAAACGCATGCACAATCTGCATGCGTTTTTTTCTGCCAGGGAGATGCAGAAATGCTGCAGAAATTTTCTGCTTCATTTCTGCATCGTGGGCACATAGCCTAAAACACAAAATATCTTCATATGGTGAGGAGTTGTGTTGTGTTTTCATCATTTACATTCTAGCGTGGTGATCACATAAAATGTAAAATTCCTATGAAATAATTACTGAATGACAGCAGCCTGTATCCCTGGAGGACAAGTCATTTACCGCTTCACCAGGTTTGATGTTCTAATGCATTTAGATGTTTCAGTATTTGTATATATATATTTTTTTCCCCCCTTAAGGGTATTCAAGCGCAGACGGTGACCAACTTCTTCCTCGCCTTTGAAGCACAGCTTTCAACTATTCCTGTCGTAAACAGGTGAAAAGCTTTGAGCCGAACACTATCAGACTCCTTCAGTCCCGCAGCAGGTAAATCTGTGAACATCGCCGGCACTGCTGCTGTTCCTAGTACCAATCCCTCTATGAGCGGCTGTGCAGTAATGAAGGCAGGATTCACCCCAAACTTGCTCGTCGTTTTTTTCGATTTCCAGTTCTGGTAATTAGTTATACACATGTATATATCCAGTGGTCAACTCAAAACCTGTGTATGGAAAATGAATTGTTTGCTGTATGCATCGCATTTGTAGGATGCACACTGTTCATTTCATTATGGAGCGGAGTAGGAGGAGACTTTCATTACTGTTCCCTTTACTTCCTCCCTGCTGATAGGAAATGCCATGCTGTTTGCTTGTGTCCTGTGATTACAGCAGCCTGCAACAGTTTTCAAGCGTGCACTTCCCGGCTCAGGCATCAAGCAGTAAATGATAAAATTAAAACGCTGCTATCCCTTTGTTAGTCACTTTTTTTATCTTCTTCCCTCTTCTACGAATGCTGTAGTCCGTTATTCTAGAACTGCTCTGAAAATGGTTCTCTCTGGAGTGTTGGGATTTGGGTTTAGGGTGGGTTAGGGAATTGAAGTTCAGATACTTTGTTCATGTTTTATACTATGGAATTACTATGTCATGTATGTTATTTGAAAGATGGAAAATTTGTATTTGGAGTTTTTCAATAAAAATTATTTGATTAAAAAAAAATCATGAAATTAAAATTCCTCCCGTTCTTGAGAAAGAATAGGATTTTTACTAAGAGGTAAATTGCACGTTCCTTGTTTTACAGGCACTTTACATTTTTGCTAGTTTTGTGCGATTACACAATCCCTTTTAAAGGCCAGTGCCAGTTGTACATCTCTCCCTAAACTCTTGCTCAGCACTATATTTTATGCCAGTTTTATTATATGGTTTCTAGATTTTGTCCAGCTTTGATAAATAATTAGTATTTATACTTTTGCTTTTAGGCTGCGTGCCCACGTTGCGGATTACAAGCGTTTTTGATGCGGAATTTCCGCAGCGGAAATGCTTGTAAAACGCATGGTAATCCGCACCCCATGGTCCCCAAGGGGATTCCGCAAGTTCTATGCACATGCTGCGGATTTTTCCGCAGCTTTTATGCTGCGTTCAAAAATCCGCAGCATGTCAATTAATTTTGCGTTTCCGCAAGCGGAATTGCCTTGTGCAATGCATTAAAAACGCAAGGCAATTCCGCATGTGGAATACGCGAGATAAACGCACGAAAAACGCGCGATAAATGCGTGCGGAATTCCGCATGCGTTTTTCCGGGAGAGGACTTGCAGAAATGAAGCAGAAATTTTCTGTTTCATTTCTGCAACGTGGGCACAAAGCCTGAGGCTGAGTTCACACGATGCGTTTTTCATGCGTTTCCGCGGCATTTTTACAGTTGCGTAAACGCCGCGGAAACGCATGAAAAACGCATGGTAGAAGGGCAGCAATGTTCCCCAATTGAAATCCGCATGTGCAGGTTTGCCTTGGTTAAAACTGCACAATCCTTTAATGGACTGGTCTACTAATGAGATTAAGTCTTGGAGTCCTAAGTGCTATGATAAATGTTGTAATGGTCGCATTGCGGCTGTGGAAAAAGGGGAATTACCTGTACCTATTCAGGATTTTTGGAAGGTTTTTTCAGAGGAGGAGTCGCAAGTTTTACCTCCTCATAGGGACTATGATTGCACCATTGAGTTTGTTTCTGGAGCTACTCTTCCCAAGAGTCGCTTATTAAATCTGACTATCCCTGAAAGAAAGGCCTTGGAGGAATACATACAGACGAGCTTGGCTGCTGGTCACATTAGACCTTCTAAGTCGCCTGTGGCCGTTGGATTTTTCTTTGTTAAAAAAAAAGACGGTGGTTTACGTCCATGTCTGGACTTTCGTGAAATTAATAAGATTACCGTACGCAATTCCTACCCATTGCCGTTAGTTCCAGACTTGTTTAACCAGTTAGTGGGGACCAAGTGGTTCTATAAAATTGATCTCCGGGGGGCATACAATTTGTTACGAATGAAGGAGGGTGATGAATGGAAAACTGCTTTTAACACTCCGGTAGGTCATTTTGTGAATCTGGTGATGCCCTTCGGTCTTACCAATGCACCCGCGTTTTTTCAGAACCTTATTAATGACATCCTGAGACCTTTGATTGGCAAGAATGTGGTTGTGTATTTGGATGACATTCTGATTTATTCACCAGATCTGGATTCCCATTGGCAGAGCGCACATGAGGTGTTGCAGTTATTGAGTGATAATTCACTTTTTGCTAAGCTGGAGAAATGTGAGTTCGCTGTGCAGAGAATTAGTTTTTTGGGCTACATTATCTCCAGCGAGGGCTTTGAGATGGACCCGGTGAAAGTTCAGGCTGTGCAGGAATGGTCTAGGCCTATTGGTTTGAAATTGATACAGAGATTTTGGGGTTTCGCCAATTATTACAGGAAATTCATTAAGAATTTTTCTATAATTGTTAAGCCACTGACTGATCTCACCAGGAAAGGTGCGAATACGGTCCAGTGGACTACTGAGGCCATTGAAGCTTTTGTGTATCTCAAGGAGAGGTTCAGTTCTGCCCCTATCCTTATGCAGCCTGATGAGACCAAGCCTTTTTTGGTCGAGGTTCATGCTTCTTCGGTGGGGGTCGGTGCAGTTTTCTCTCAGGAGAACAAGGATGGAGTACATCCCTGTGATTTTTTTTCAAAAATTTTTTCAGAAACTGAACTTAATTACGATGTTGGTAATCGGGAATTGTTGGCTATTAAACTTGCGTTTGAACATTGGCATAATTTCTTGGAAAGTGCTAAATTTCCTGTTCAGGTTTTCACAGATCATAAGAATTTGATCTATCTGGATGCTGCCAAACGCTTGAATGCCCGTCAAGCTAGGTGGGCACTTTTTTTTTCTCGGTTTAATTTTTCTGTTACCTATATCCCTGGTACTAGGAATGTTAAAGCCGATGCTTTATCTCGCAGCTTTTCCCCCATGGTTGGTACCGAGGAGGAGGAGAGCATTTTACAGGAAGGAGTTGTGGTAGCAGCATTAGACTCTGTTTTGGAAGAAGGGATTCTGAAAGCCCAAGAGGATGCCCCATCTAACACTCCTCATGGGAGATTGTTTGTGCCTAGAACCTCTAGGAGAGATTTGTTTGTGGGGTATCATGAGTCTCGGTTGGCAGGTCATCCAGGAATTTCTGGGACTAAGAGATTTATCAGTCGCAGTTTTTGGTGGCCCGGGTGGCAGAAGGAAGTCATCAAGTGGGTGCGTCAGTGTACGGTGTGTGCTAGGTCAAAGGCTTCCCATACCCCTGCTGCGGGGTTGCTTTGACCTCTGGAGGTTCCTAGTGCGCCTTGGACGCATTTGGCAATGGATTTTATTACTGACCTTCCTGTGTCTGAGGGTTTCACTGACATCTGGGTGGTCGTGGATCGTTTTAGCAAGATGTGTCATTTGGTTCCATTCATTAAGCTACCCTGCGCTAAGACACTCGCTAAGGCGTTTGTTAAGGAAATTGTCAGGCACCATGGCGTTCCCACCGACATTGTTTCTGATAGGAGACCTCAGTTTGTGGCTCGCTTTTGGCGTGCTTTTTGTGACAGGTTGGGAGTCCATTTGTCATTTTCGTCTGGTTATCATCCTGAGTCTAATGGACAGACTGAAAGAAAGAACCAGGATGTGGAACAGTTTTTGCGTTGATTTGTGGCAGACAATCAAGAGGGGTGGTCTGAGTTTCTGCCACTCGCAGAATTTGCTCTTAACAACCATACATCCTCCTCTGCTGGGTGTTCTTTTTTGTTGTACTGGGAGACATCCGTCTTTTGGTTCGTTCTCCAAATTGCGGTCAGCGGTGCCGGAGGAGGAGAATTTTTCCGGTGATTTGGAGAGAGTTTGGACTAATGTACGTTGTAACCTTCAAGAGGCTAACAAAAAGTCCAAGAAGTATTTTAACAGGAAATGTAAAGAGGTTTTGTTTACTGTGGGTGACATGGTTTGGTTGTCCTCAAAGAATCTGCGATTGAGGATTTCCTCTAAAAAATTGGGTCCGAAGTTTGTGGGGCCTTTTAAGGTGCTTCAGGTGGTTAACCAGTCTGCTGTTAGGTTGGAGGTTCCCTCCTCCTGGAAGATTAATCCTGTGTTTCATGTTTCCTTGTTCAAAAAGGCTGATGTATCGGATAGGGAGGCCACTGTCACAGTTCCTCCGGTGGTGGAAGACGGCGAATATGAAATTTCTCGTATCCTGAATTCCAGAGAGCATAGAGGGAGATTGCAGTATCTCGTCGCTTGGAAAGGTTTCGGTCCCGAGGAATAACTCCTGGGTTAAGGCGGATGATGTCTCTGCCCCTAGACTTGTCAGAGCTTTCCACAGGAGATTTCCAGATAGGCCTGGGCCTGGAGGATCCGGAGGATCCTCATAAAAGAGGGGGTACTGTTAGAACCCTCCTGTTTGTTTTTGTTTCTATCTTGTGTTTTGCGGTCACGTGACCATCTTCCTATTTATTACAGCTCCGCCCTTCTGGCCTTGCTAGACTTCAGTGTTGTTTAGACTGTCTTTCTAGCCAGGTGCTTTTGTGCCTATCTATCTCTAGTTTGCTTGGTCCTCTGGACCTCTAGTACTTTTGTCAGTTTTTCTTTTGCTCTGCAACAACTTGTGTTAGGAGGTGTCCCATTTTTGTCCCAGTCCTTAGTTCTTTTAGGGACCCCTTCCTTTCTCTATAGGTCTCCGTTCAGACTAGCCGAGGACGAAGGCGGGTCTGTTCACAAGGAACAGGTTGCCTGCTACAACGTAGGGACTCAGCTTAGTCTTACTGTGGGGACAGCTCTCCCCTTCTTTCCCTAGTTTATGTTGCAGATCAAAATAATCTTGGATCTACTCATACTTAACAGACAGAACCTTCAGTGTTTCTCACTCACACACCACCTCCTCATCTCGCATCCTATCTGTCAGTGTTCCCCAAGGTTAAGTCATAGGACCCCTGCTCTTCTCCATCTACACCTTCGGCCTGGGACAGCTCATAGAGTCCCACGGCTTTCAGTATCGTCTCTATGCTAACGACACACAGATTTACCTCTCTGGACCTGATATCACCTCCTTACTAACCAGAACCCCAAAATGTCTGTTCGCTATCTCATCCTTCTTCTCTGCTAGATTTCTAAAACTTAACATGGATAAAACAGAATTCATCATCTTTCCCCCATTTCACTCAGCCTCCCCATCTGACCTATCCATCAAAATCAATGGCTGTCCACTTTCCCCAGTCCCACAAGCTCGCTGCATCAGAGTAACCCTGGACTCTAACCTCTCCTTCAAGCCACATATCAAAGCCCTTTCCTCCTCCTGCCGACTCCAACTCAAAAACATGGATCCGCATATTCCTCAACCATGAATCTGCAAAAACACTAGTGCACGCCCTCATCATCTCCCGCCTCGACTACTACAACCTCCTGCTCTGTGGCCTCCCCGCTAACACTCCCGTACCCCTCCAATCTATCCTAAACTCTGCTGCCCGACTAATCCACCTGCCTTCCGCCTACTCCCCGGCCTCTCCTCTCTGTCAAATGCTTCACTGACTCCCCATTGCCCAGAGACTCCAGTTCAAAACCCTAACCGTGGCATACCAAGCCATCCACTACCTGTCTCCTCCATACATCTGTGACCTAGTCTCCCGGTACACACCTACACGCAACCTACGATCCTCACAAGATCTCCTTCTCTACTCCCCTCTTATCGTTTCTTCTCACAATTGCATACAAGATTTCTCCCGTGCATCCCCCCTACTCTAGAACTCTCTACCCCAAAACATCAGACTCTCGCCTACCGTGGAAACCTTCTAAAGGAACCTGAAAACCCACCTCTTCCGAAAAGCCTACAACCTGCAGTAATCATTGCTCCACCACACCGCTGCATGACCAGCTCTACCCTCACCTACTGTATCCTCACCCATCCCTTGAAGATTGTGAGACATCGCAGGTAGGGTTCTCTCTCCTCCAGTACCAGTTTGCCATTGCGTTTTTGTTCAAGATTTTTGCAATTGTGTTTGCTATGTATACCCCCTTTTTCACATGTAAAGCACCATGGAATAAATGGAGCTAGAATAATAAATAATAATAATAATAAAGTGCCACACACAGTGTCCTGGTATCTCATCCATGCTCTTTCTATTTTATCTTTCATTTGCAGAGATATTAGCAATGAAAGTATTTGGCGCCTAATGAGTTAAAAAAAATTAAGTCCAAGTAGATGTTATCAGAGTTTTCACTGGGGGTGCGAAATTCTTCTCCCTGCATGATGCTGACCAATTATAAGCAGACGACAACACTGAAAAGAAAGATGATCACATCCCCACCATAGCTTAGAGCAGATTTCTCAGTGTCTAAGATGTAAGGATACAGACCTGGTCTCCTGGGCTAACCTCCTGCATGATTAGAGCACACAACTGACTAATACCTTTCAGTTAAGGTCTCTGTGGGTGAAGGGACAGCACAAGAGAGTTTAGTTGTGCAACATTACAAACCTTTCTAACAGCTTTCCTCCTCTTATGGCACTCTCACCTCTGCTGTTCTGCGCCTATCCCAAACTGCCTGTCCAGAAATGAGAGCACAGTGTCAGTATCACACTTAGATCCATTGTGCTCAACTTGTACTCATTCTGCAGTGAGATTAGAGCAGACTGTCATTGCATTTCACCATAGAAGTAACCCAGAACACACTGCTCCTGTGTGAGGTGTAATAACAGCCTAATATCACTGCAGAAAGAATACAAGTTGCTTGAGCACAGAAGACATAAGTGTGATACTGGCACACTCCATAATCAGGAGAGTCAATAAAAGGGTTTGTAATGTAACACAGAGAAACTCAGCTGTGCGGCTCCTTCCTTGTCTAAGAGCTGTTACCTCTGCTTTCTAATCATGCAGAAGGTTAGACCAGGAGATCAGGACTCTCCATCATTACACATCTTAGGCTAGGTTCCCACGATGAGCTTTTGGTGAGTTTTTGATGTTGCAGAATTTCTGCACCCATTAAGATAGGTTACTTGCATTATTTCTAAAATATGCAGCGTAAAAACTCACTAAAAACTCATAGTGAGAACGTGGCTTTATACCCTAAGAAACCCGCTTTGAGCTATGGTGGGGGCATGTTCTTCTTTTCTTTGAGTGTTGCTGCTTGCTTATGATTGGTCAGCATCATACAGGAGAAATCTGCAGCATATTAAAGGATTTCTCACAAGCCTCATTCGGGTAAGGCTGAGTGCCCACGTAGCGTTTTTCAAGCGTTTATGCTGCGGAATTTCCGCAGCATAAACGCTTGTGAAACGCTAGGTAATCCGCACCCCATGGTCCCCAAGGGGATTCCGCATGTTCTATGCACATGCTGCGGATTTTTCCGCAGCGTTTATGCTGCGTACAAAAATCTGCAGCATGTCATTTAATTTTGCAGAAGCGCAGCGTAACTCCCGCCATTGACTTGCATTGAGACGCATAGAAACCGCGACTGTACATTTTTACAAGCGGCTTCTATGCGTCTCTATGTGCGGATGGTACCCAGTTCTGGAGGAGAGGAGACTTTCATCCAGACCTGGGTACCATTGTACCTGTAAAAAAAGAATAAAAAAACAAATAAAGTTTATATTCACCTGTCTGGCGGCTTCTCTCTGAATGCCGGCATTGCTTGAGGATCTGCGGTGACGTCACAGTCATGTGACCGCAGGCCCTTCACCGCTCTGTCTCGCGATATGCCGGCATCCAGGAACCAGACAGGAAGCAGCGCTGCAGCCACGTCGGGCATCAGGGGTGAGTATAGCTTTATTTGTTTTCATTTTTACGGTTCACACTATATAAATCCATGCTGTTTCCATGAATTTATACAGTGTGACCTAGTTGTCAAGCACTTTCCAAGTGATGCTAAAATCGCCTGGAAAGCGCTTGTCAATCTGCATGCGTTTTTTCTGCCAGGGAGATGCAGAAATTTTCTGCTTCATTTCTGCATCGTGGGCACATAGCCTAAATGCAAAAAGGTAAATAAAATGACCAAAATTTCCACAACAAAAGTGTAGCTCTACCTACAGCTTATTCACACCCAGACTATAAGATTATGGCCGGTCTCTGGGTGGGTGTTTTATTACACAGTAGTCAGAACCTACAACATTGTGGTGCCGTGCATTACATGAGCTATACTAAGGGAGCGCCTGTCAGCATAGAGCGAATACGTCCATATACCGACCAGCAGAAAGTGTAAGAGAAGAACTATAGAAGGATGGACCATAGTGGAGCATTCCGGACTGGAGCAACATAAGGAGCCAGAAGGCTTCCCCCCGGTATTCCATGCTATGTGCTCCTTATAAAGAGACATCTCTCCATAGACCCCTCTGTGAAGACCACCCCCTTATCCAGATGATACATTCCCACTTCCACCATATATAATGCAGACTGGCCATTTTTTTTTTTTTTTCAGAAAATCACCAATTTTGGGTCGTCAGCTGTAAAAGAAGAAATGCTTTACACCAGTGCTGGGAACCTATGGCAGCGTGCAGAGGGGGCAGCAGAGCCCTCCTGGGGGGCACCATGGCCGCAGCACTAGCGCTACTGGATCGGGCCGGCGGGGAGAACTCTGAGCCGCCGAGTGCCGGCACCAGCTCCGCTACTGCAGCTAGATGTGCGATATCTCTCGGACGGAAACACATCGAGCTGAAGTGTATTGCAGCGCACGAACTAGCCAGGTCCGAGCGCTGCAATACACGCTGCCGGCCAATCAGAGGCCAGCATGACGTCGACCGGTCAATCAGAGGCCAGCGTCTGCCGGCCAATCAGAGGCCATCGGCTACCGGCCAATCAGAGGCCAGCATGACATCGACCGGTCAATCAGAGGCCAGCGTCTGCCGGCCAATCAGAGGCCAGCATGACGTCGGCCGGCCAATCAGAGCCCAGCGGCTTCCTACCAATCAGAGGCCAGCATGACGTCGGCCGGCCAATCAGAGGCCAGCGGCTTCCGGCCAATCAGAGGCCAGCATGACGTCGGTCGGCCAAAAGAGGCCAGCGGCTGCCGTCCAATCAGAGGCCAGCATGAATTCGGTCGGCCAATCAGAGGCCTGCGGCTTCTGGCCAATCAGAGACCAGCATGACGTTGGCCGGCCAGTCAGAGGCTAGCGGCTTCCGGACAATCAGAAGCGGCTGCCGGCCAATCAGAGGCCAGCGCCCGCGGACCTGGCTAGTACGTGCTGCAATACTCTTCAGCTAGATGTGCCGACTACAGGAGAGGACGCTGCGCGGGAGAAGAAGGAAGGTGAGGAGGAGGGTTTATTATGTGTTTTTTTTTTTTTAATATGCGATGCACAGTGACTGGGGGGGGGGAGAGGGAGCATGTATACCAGGATTGAGGGGAGGGCCAGCATATATACCAGGATTGAGGGGAGGGCCAGCATATATACCAGGATTGAGGGGAGGACCAGCATATATACCAGGATTGAGGGGGGGGGCAGCATATATACCAGGATTGAGGGGGGGGGCCAGCATATATACCAGGATTGAGGGGAGGGCCAGCATATATACCAGGATTGAGGGGGGGCAGCATATATACCAGGATTGAGGGGAGGGCCAGCATATATACCAGGATTGAGGGGAGGGCCAGCATATATACCAGGATTGAGGGGAGGGCCACCATATATACCAGGATTGAGGGGAGGGCCAGCATATATACCAGGATTGAGGGGGGGGGGCCAGCATATATACCAGGATTGAGGGGAGGGCCAGCATATATACCAGGATTGAGGGGGCCAGCATATATACCAGGATTGAGGGGAGGGCCAGCATATATACCAGGATTGAGGGGAGGGCCAGCATATATACCAGGATTGAGGGGAGAGCCTGCTTATATACCAGGATTGAGGGGAGAGCCAGCATATATACCAGGATTGAGGGGAGGGCCATCATATATACCAGGATTGAGGGGAGGGCCAGCATATATACCAGGATTGAGGGGAGGGACAGCATATATACCAGGATTGAGGGGAGGCCAGCATATATACCAGGATTGAGGGGAGGGACAGCATATATACCAGGATTGAGGGGAGGGCCAGCATATATACCAGGATTGAGGGGAGGGCCAGCATATATACCAGGATTGAGGAGAGGGCCAGCATATATACCAGGATTGAGGGGAGGGCCAGCATATATACCAGGATTGAGGGTAGTGCCAGCATATATACCAGAATTGAGGGGAGGGCCAGCATATATACCAGGATTTAGGTGAGGGCCAGCATATATACCAGGATTGAGGGGAGGGCCATCATATATACCAAGATTGAGGGGAGAGCCAGCATATATACCAGGATTGAGGGGGGGGGCCAGCATATATACCAGGATTGAGGGGAGGGCCAGCATATATACCAGGATTGAGGGGAGGGGGAGCATATATACCAGGATTGAGGGGAGGGCCAGCATATATACCAGGATTGAGGGGAGAGCCAGCATATATACCAGGATTGAGGGGAGAGCCAGCATATATACCAGGATTGAGGGGAGGGCCATCATATATACCAGGATTGAGGGGAGGACCAGCATATATACCAGGATTGAGGGGAGGGACAGCATATGTACCAGGATTGAGGGGAGGGCCAGCATATATAACAGGATTGAGGGGAGGGCCAGCATATATACCAGGATTGAGGGGAGGGCCACATATATACCAGGATTGAGGGGAGGACCAGCATATATACCAGGATTGAGGGGAGGGCCAGCATATATACCACGATTAAAGGGAGGGCCAGCATATAAACCAGGATTGAGGGGAGGGCCAGCATATATACCAGGATTGAGGGGAGGGCCAGCATATATACCAGGATTGAGGGGAGGGCCAGCATATATACCAGGATTGAGGGGAGGACCAGCATATATACCAGGATTGAGGGGAGGGCCTGCATATATACCAGGATTGAGGGGAGGGCCAGCATATATACCAGGATTGAGGGGAGGGCCAGCATATATACCAGGATTGAGGGGAGGGCCTGCACATATACCAGGATTGAGGGGAGGGCCAGCATATATACCAGGATTGAGGGGGGGGCATATATACCAGGATGGAGGGGAGGGCCAGAATATATACCAGGATTGAGGGGGGGCAGCATATATACCAGGATTGAGGGGAGGGCCAGCATATATACCAGGATTGAGGGGAGAGCCAGCATATATACCAGGATTGAGGGGAGAGCCAGCATATATACCAGGATTGAGGGGGGGGCCAGCATATATACCAGGATTGAGGGGAGGGCCAGCATATATACCAGGATTGAAGGGAGGGGGAGCATATATACCAGGATTGAGGGGAGGGCCAGCATATATACCAGGATTGAGGGGAGAGCCAGCATATATACCAGGATTGAGGGGAGAGCCAGCATATATACCAGGATTGAGGGGAGGGCCATCATATATACCAGGATTGAGGGGAGGACCAGCATATATACCAGGATTGAGGGGAGGGACAGCATATGTACCAGGATTGAGGGGAGGGCCAGCATATATAACAGGATTGAGGGGAGGGCCAGCATATATACCAGGATTGAGGGGAGGGCCAGCATATATACCAGGATTGAGGGGAGGACCAGCATATATACCAGGATTGAGGGGAGGGCCAGCATATATACCACGATTAAAGGGAGGGCCAGCATATAAACCAGGATTGAGGGGAGGGCCAGCATATATACCAGGATTGAGGGGATGGCCAGCATATATACCAGGATTGAGGGGAGGGCCAGCATATATACCAGGATTGAGGGGAGGACCAGCATATATACCAGGATTGAGGGGAGGGCCTGCATATATACCAGGATTGAGGGGAGGGCCAGCATATATACCAGGATTGAGGGGAGGGCCAGCATATATACCAGGATTGAGGGGAGGGCCTGCACATATACCAGGATTGAGGGGAGGGCCAGCATATATACCAGGATTGAGGGGGGGCATATATACCAGGATGGAGGGGAGGGCCAGCATATATACCAGGATTGAGGGGGGGGCAGCATATATACCAGGATTGAGGGGAGGGCCAGCATATATACCAGGATTGAGGGGAGAGCCAGCATATATACCAGGATTGAGGGGGGGCAGCATATATACCAGGATTGAGGGGAGGGCCATCATATATACCAGGATTGAGGGGAGGGCCATCATATATACCAGGATTGAGGGGAGGGCCAGCATATATACCAGGATTGAGGGGAGGGCCATCATATATACCAGGATTGAGGGAAGGGCCAGCATATATACCAGGATTGAGGGAAGGGCCAGCATATATACCAGGATTGAGGGGGGGGGCATATATACCAGGATTGAGGGGAGGGCCAGCATATATATCAGGATTGAGGAGAGGGCCAGCATATATACCAGGATTGAGGGGGGGGGCATATATACCAGGATTGAGGGGAGGGCCAGCATATATACCAGGATTGAGGTGGGGGGGCATATATACCAGGATTGAGGGGAGGGCCAGCATATATACCAGGATTGAGGAGAGGGCCAGCATATATACCAGGATTGAGGGGAGGGCCAGCATATATACCAGGATTGAGGGTAGTGCCAGCATATATACCAGGATTGAGGGGAGGGCCAGCATATATACCAGGATTGAGGTGAGGGCCAGCATATATACCAGGATTGAGGGGAGGGCCAGCATATATACCAGGATTGAGGGGAGGGCCAGCATATATACCAGGATTGAGGTGAGGGCCAGCATATATACCAGGATTGAGGTGAGGGCTAGCATATATACCAGGATTGAGGTGAGGGCCAGCATATATACCAGGATTGAGGGGGGGGGCATATATACCAGGATTGAGCGGAGGGCCAGCATATATACCAGGATTGAGGGGAGGGCCAGCATATATACCAGGATTGAGGGGAGGGCCACCATATATACCAGGATTGAGGGGAGGGCCAGCATATATACCAGGATTGAGGGGAGGGCCAGCATATATACCAGGATTGAGGGGAGGGCCAGCATATATACCAGGATTGAGGGGAGGGCCAGCATATATACCAGGATTGAGGGGAGGGCCAGCATATATACCAGGATGGGGGTGAGCACATTCTTTATTTCTGCAGTCTCTTACCCCTGCTCCTGTCTGTGGCTACTCTATGCTGCCCTCGCCTGCTCTTTGTATCAGTTGTTTGTATCAGTAAAACCTCAATATTTAGGATAAATTGCCGTGTTGGCACTTGGCGATAAATAAGTGGGTTTTGGATTGCAGTTTGGGCACTCGGTCTCTAAAAGATTCGCCATCACTGCTTTAAACCAATCAATGTGCAAATATCAACATTTTTGAGAAAATACAATACATTTGATCAGATGTCAAAAAATATTCCATAAAAAAGAATTGTGATCAGAAATCATAAAGAAAAATTAACTCTTTAATACCATTTTTACCAAAAATACATTGTAAAAAAAGAAGTGTAATTTTCTACATTACAATATTTATTTGTATTTTTCTCAAAAGAATTGTCATTTTAGGCCCCCCAAAAATTGAAAATCAATGTAAAAAGTGTATTTTAATACAATAAAAAAAATCAGGGTAATTGTTCAGTTGTATTGCCAGTTTTACAGCACGACCCGTAGCGATTTACGATCCCACAGGCCAATGAGCTACAATCTTCCTGAGAAAGGATTCATCAATGTATCAGATGCTTTCTTGCATGTTTCTACATGGAGCAATACACATATGTTCCATGTCCCTTTCTCTAAGAAACCTTCAATGAAACCTGATAGGATCTACAGAGAATAGACAAGACGTCCTTTACAGTGTTACACACTTACTCGATACTCAGTCTAATTTCATCATTCAATTTACTTTCTGCTTATAAATGCATTCATTAAAATAATGAATATCTGCATTGAGGACAGTAGAAGAACGAGTTTGTGTTTGTTCATCAAGATGCATTATCTTGGTTTCGTCTTGGCCCTGTAACTGTTGGTAGGTAGGCAGAGTACTGGAGAGGTTGCTTCCGTCGTTCAGAGAGTTGCTCCGGTGCGGTGTTCTGTTGGTAGACTGACCGCTTTGTTGGTTTGCTATCAGGTGGTGAATCATATCGGTTATGAGATTGAGTTTATCATCCATTTGAGTTACCTACAAATGTATAAAAAAAAATTCAAACAAAGAGAATAGCATAGATACAGACCACACTCCATACACATTTCACACTACCCGTGAGCGCTGCCTGATATTGTAGCTTATCCCTAACCAAATCAATGGGGCACTGAGTTGCAATACCAGACACACCCCATGGACAAGAGAGGCACAGTTTTGGGGAGAAATAAAGTAGATAGATCCTTTAATGCAATATTGGTTAGCCATTTAGTCATTGTTGTTTTATTTGAAAACTAGAGTTGGTGCGATTCGTTTCGCAGCACTCGGTCCATCGGCCACGTCAGTAATGTTTGGATGCTGGACAGGAGCCTCAAGACCTGCCTTCTACCTTCCAAGATTCCCTGCTTCTCTTCTGATTAGCTGCATCTTTCTGGTTACAGCATGATGCATATGTGACATTGCATCAGGCCGGCTAATCAGTAGAACAGCTGTGGATGCCGGGATGTAGGAGGTGGTTCTCAGGGCTCCGATGCAGCGGTCACAGATTATGGATGTGGCTGATGGACTGGGTCCTGCGAATTGACTCGCACCAACTCTATTGGAAACCTTTGTCAGATTGAACTACTTAATGAACTCAGAAAGAGCTTTCTGTCCACATCCATGAAAGTAGTAGCCAACACTTAAAGGGGTTTTCTACTACTCGGACATCTCCTTCTCCATAAATATATTTTTGCCCTCAGTAAAATAATAACACCTATACTCCCCTCCAGTGTTCCAGCCGTGTCGGCATTGGCTCTCCTTGGGATCACGTGACATTGTTATGTCAAGTGATCCCAAGGACAAGCGACATTCTAAAATATGTAGATCTATATTCTTTCTATTTGAACAAAGGAAATGTTTGATGCCTAAAAGGAGTTTTCATAAGTGATCTCTTGAGCAGCTCAGAGCTGTGCAGTCTCCTTACTTCCTGATTTCTGGCAGGACGGGCTCTTCTCCCTGAGTGATAGCTCTGATGAGCAGCAGAGCTGTAGTATTATTAGAACTATAAAGCTCAGCACAAGTTCTGCTGTAACACATTCAGCCATCAGTGGTTGGTTCTGGAATGTACTCTACCACTATCACTATTTTTACACATAGAGACAACAGGGTATTTGAGCAAGCACACAGCCACAGACAATGAGAGCCTAGATACTGGGTGCCAGGAATTGTGATTCTACAGGATGGATAAGAGCATCTCGTCAAAAGCCTAAAGGGAGCAGCTAACTGATGTATAGAAATGAATGGGCTGGACAGAGATAACGGTATGTTAGGAGTTAACTTTTCTCCTGGAATGTGACTACTGCACACTCTTTACCAAGGTATACTAGTGGCTGAACTCCATGGAAATGAGCTTTACACTATGTAAGATAAAAGCTCTCATTGCAGGAGAATGACAGCAGATAGAAAAAGCAAGTCAGTGGCAAACTTGCGTATTTTCATGCTGTTTAACTAATTAAAGCAACTTAGTAATTTGAGAATACCTGTTTATTGACAAAGGTGTTATGAGACTTAATGAGGTTGTCTGGTTTAGAAACCACTTGCACATACTTGGGGCACTATACTGGTTAATAGTGGGGATTCTCCGTTGTAAAGCTGAACCCATTTTATGCAGACTAGAGAGCAGTTACATGGAGTCATTCCCACTTTGAAGGTCCCAGGACTTCATTCTTTACATAGTCAGCTTATTGATTTCACTGGATACTGTGCAGTACCTCCTGTTTCCTTTGGTGGCAGTGCAGGAGAATTAAATGCTTGTTGCCATATTTTTCAACAAATGGCTTATTGCTGAGATTGCCAGCAACAGATCATCCTTTAGTCAGCATATTGGGGCCCTTCTAACAAAAAGACATTAACTAATGCAGACATTCCCTTTAAGTACAAAGCATATGCCAGTATACTATCTGCAAAGTAAAAAATAAATACATTCTTAAGTGCTTAAAAGGAACGTGTCCTCTGTTGTTTAACCCCTATCTGCCCTACATGTATAGTGCATGTTGGGTGCGAGTGTGTGGAGTGGACTCTGCAACTCAACCCGCAATATACCTGCAGATTCCAGCTGTGTTATACTGCCGGTATTTGTCTGTAAAAGCCGCTATTAGAGCAGCTCTGGTTGCTGCTGTTAACCCTTAGATGCTGCAGTAAATCCCTGACCGTGGTAGTTAAGGTGCGATTGTCCCAGAGGTTCACCATTTTGGATGCCCATGGGATGTTGCCTTCCACCCCCCTTCACTAAGTGAAAGTGCTGCTTATGGATTTCAGTGGTAACCATGAGCCTGCTGACCGCCCCCATGGCTGCCATGTTGGTATATGAAAAAGTGGGATTGAAACATCGTATATAACCCAAAAAATGTTATTAATGAAAACCTCAGCAATTAACAGGCCCTCATAAAGCTCTATCCACCGAATCGCTGAAATATTTTCACCGTCAAAATAAAACTACAAGTTTGATATCTGGTTTTTCAAGTTTGCTCGACATGAAGAATCATGTTCACAGGTCATTTTCACTGCACAATGAAACCTTAGAAACAAAACCCAAAAACAATGAAAAACGCAATCCCATTTAACTTCGCTTGGAATTTTTGTTCCAGTTTTCCAGTATATTGTAGGGTAAAAAAAACAGCCCTCATACAGCTATGTCACACGAAAGGGGAGAAAGAAGGAGAGGAACAAAGAAAAAGCCCAAAAACTAAAACTGTCCATGGTGAGAAGGGATTACATTCAATTTACTTTAAATGTCATTTTTTTTAGATTTTCACTTTTTAACATCACAATCAAAAAAAAAACCAATCCTGAAGTCTTACAATTTTCACACTGGCCACTAGTCCTAAGAATAGACTCATTGTGAAGGAAGGGTGAGGAGGTGAGCTGTGACTATCATTTCTTGTGAATGGTGGCTACTTTATCTGCTTTATATAGAGGTGTCATCTTTCATTGTCATTTTCAGTCATGATAATAAAACTGCTGAAAAATCTTCTGCATACAACAGGAAATATGAAACTAATTTTGGCCAGGGTGATAATTGCAGGATCTGTGGGTGTGTTTTTTAGTTTAGATGGTTACTATAGTGGAAAAAAAGTAAAATAAAAATAATAAATTTCATGTAAAAAGGTAATTTAAACAATTGGTTATTGTTTGATAACACATTCTCTTTAACTGCTCTTCTCTAATAAGATGGCAATATTGCACCGCTGCAAAAATAGGAAGAAGTAGTTTGTCAATTTTAAAGCAGCTTCTTGGAAACTAATGACTTAGTCATTGATATAACATCCTGACAAAATGACTGTTCACTGTCTGTTTCTGAGAAATGAATTCAAAGCTCACAACCGATATGGCTGCACTTCCTATTATCACTTTTGGAAAGACAGACAGTGGATAATGATTATTTCTATTATATATGATCTACGGTATATTCTGATTTGCTAAAAGTGAGATAAGTGACAAGTCTATTGGAAGTAGCAATCCTAAAAGTCAATATCGACCCTTTAACGAGCCTTGTCACATGACTTGGGATAAAAGCCAAACCAGAATCTCAATTTGCAGCCACGGTGTTTCAGGGTATTGCTCCTCGTCAGTACAAAGCATGAGATCCGATTTGACTGTATGAGAGGCTTCTCACTGGGATCTAAAGGGTCATTTTTCTCCTTGTGGAGATTGACATGCCTGGCATGCCAGTGTATATATAGATACTCGGCACTCAAATATTCAGAATGATAATGCAATTCTTTATTTCATAAAGAAATCCCAAAATTCAATGTAACGTTTCAGCCTTATGCAAAAGGCCTTTTTCAAACACTGAGACATAAATGAAACAGATAAAGAAATCAATATTACAAAATTAACACCACAATAGAATTTTTTATTTTAATTTTTTTATTATAAGAAAATAACATCCTGTTGTATTGTTGAAATCACTGAGATTTATTTAAATATAAAGACATTATTATATAATGTCAAATTAATGTGGGAATTCACTTACTTCATTCAAAATAAATTACAATATGACCAATTAAATGTCAATATCTCATATACAGTTGAAACCAGAAGTTTCCATACACTATATAAAAAGACATACAGTATATGCATGTTTCTCTCCATATCTGACATGAAATCAGAATAAACCTTTCCTGTTTTAGGTCAATTAGGATTACCATCATTTGTAATATTTGCCAAATCCCAGAATAATGAGAGAGCGAGAATGCAGTAAGTAATAAAAATGCTTAAAACAAAGTCAAAACTTTCCATCCATTTCATTAGTATTTGGTACCATTGTCCTTAAAGTGAATGACTTGGGTGAAACATTTGGGATTTCCTCCCACAAGCTTCTCACAATATAAGGCTATGTGCCCACGCTGCGGAAATGACGCAGAAAATTTCTGCTTCATTTCCGCATTTCCTCTCCTGGAAAAACGCATGCGGAATTCCACGCGGGTCTATCCTGCGTTTATCGCGCGTTTTCCACATGCGGAATTCCACGCGGGTTTATCCTGCGTTTATCGCGCGTTTTCCACATGCGGAATTCCACGCGGGTTTATCCTGCTTTTATTGCGCGTTTTCCACATGCGGAATTCCACGCGCGTTTATCCTGCGTTTATCGCGCGTTTTCCACATGCGGAATTCCACGCGGGTTTATCCTGCATTTATTGCGCGTTTTCCACATGCGGAATTCCACGCGAGTTTATCCTGCGTTTATCGCGCGTTTTCCACATGCGGAATTCCACGCGCGTTTATCCTGCGTTTATCGCGCGTTTTCCACATGCGGAATTCCACGCGCGTTTATCCTGCGTTTATCGCGCGTTTTCCACATGCGGAATTGCCTTGCGTTTTTTATTGCATTGCAAACGCAAATCCGCTTGCGGAAACGCAAAATTAATTGACATGCTGTGGATTATTGCGCGCATCAAAAACGCTGCGGAAAAATCCGCAGCATGGGCATAGAACTTGCGGATTCCCCTTGGGGACCATGGGGGGCAGATTACCTAGCGTTTCACAAGCGTTTACCCTGAGGAAATTCCGCAGCATATACGCTTGTAAAACGCTACGTGGGCACATACTCTTAGGTCGGAATTTGGGCCCATTTCTCCTGACACAACTGGTGTAACTGATCCAGGTTTGTAGGTCGTCTTGCTCGCACCGGCCTTTTCAGCTTTGCCCATACATTTTCAATAGGACTAAGATCAGGGCTTTAGTAACAAAGAAAATGACGGCACTTCCACTACAAAAACTAGGTGTGAACAGGTGCTTACTAAGAGCAGCTACCTCCATATATAATGAGCAAATAAAGTAGCACACTGTAACACTGAGTATATAGATATGAAATATGAATAGCTTAACTGCTGTAGAAAATAAAAATAAATGAAAAAAATTTTTTGAAAATTTTTTTTGCGCATGTAAATATGAAGTATGGAAAATGAATAGCATTACTGCTGTAAATAAATGAGAAATCTTAGCGCATAAATTGGCCAATTCATGTGTACCTGACAGCCGCGGTAAGGCGTTTCTCGATGTCAGGACCTATAATGTGAATACCTCTCTAAGAGACCTCCGTCTGCTTATGTATGGGAAAGACAGATCCTGATGCATTTAAAACCACCTGCGGCATGGGGGTGGGGGTGGAGTGCTCAGTCAACGCTAAATCTAGTAACAAAGAAAATGACGGCACTTCCACTACAAAAACTAGGTGTGAACTGAGCACTCCACCCCGACCCCCATGCCGCAGGTGGTTTTAAATGCATCAGGATCTGTCTTTCCCATACATAAGCAGACGGAGGTCTCTTAGAGAGGTATTCATGTAGCACCCTGAGGATTCGGCTGCTACAGGGGTATTGCACCTCAACCCAGAGGTGTGATATTCCACTCCCGGGTAAGGATGGAGTGTGGAACTGAGCTCGGTAGGCTGCATGCACTACATACATCCCATTTCCGAGGAACAGGCCGACGGTACTCCCACTTAGAAATGTGCAGGTACGACCGAGTCTGTTCCTGGCTGGAGTGGGAGGGGGGTGGTACATCCCAAGTAGTGTAGGGGCAGATAGGGGGAGCAGCCTGGGTAAAGATAGGAGCTCATTGGGTGCTGGTCGCCTGAGCTCACACATAGAGGGTGTATATAAGGTGGGCACCATCAGAGAACAGGGTCAGTCAGTCAGTCAGTCTTTGCAGAGAAGTCGGAGGAAGAGGAGCAGAGAAGCCCCAGAGAGAGAGAGGAGAAAGCCAGAAAGACCCAGAGGGGGAAACAGAAAAGGAACTCTGAGAACCCAAAGTCCATCAGCGGGTGAAGAGTTGGCAAAAGGGTACCGGATCCCAAGCTGGTGGGGGCAAAAGCACACCCTAGCCAGAGACCGGAGGCCGTGGGCAGTGTCTGCCACGGCCACCCACCACATCCACCCCGAAGGCATACCACGTGGAGGGTCAGGGAACCCAAGGCCAAGGGTCTCCCAACAGAAGGCCCGAGGGAGCTGGACCTGGGTGGATCACTAGTGGGGACGGCCAGAGGAAAGGACAGAAGGAGAGCTCAGGGTCACGCTCCGGACTTGCTTGGGGGTTGGCTGGATCCAGGACCTGGTGGACGCAGCACGGCTCGGGTGGTCACTTGAAGCTGGAGTGACCGGAACATCAGCAGTGAGTAAATACCCTAAACTGCACAACCCGACTCTGTCTTCATTTTACATCTACGCTGCACCACCACAACCCCCATCCTCTGCACCTGACCCCCTGAGGCTATACCCCACCCGTTGGGGGTTATACCATCAAAAGCTGCACCTACACCATCAGCCTCAGCGGACCCTGCTGCAGCGGCGGCCATAGTGACCGCAATACAACGGGTGGCGTAGTCGACATTAAGAACTTAATAACATCTGTAGGACTGCCACATACAACTGAGTTTGACACCCTGGGCACGGACCGGGTCACAGCCACTCGGAAGACTACAACTCCCATCTGATCCGGCTCCGGATATTCCCCCTAAAGAATATGGCCCAGGGGGCGCGTCATTCACATTATAGGTCCTGACATCGTGAAACGCCTTACCGCGGCTGTCAGGTACACATGAATTGGCCAATTTATGCGCTAAGATTTCTCATTTATTTACAGCAGTAATGCTATTCATTTTCCATACTTCATATTTACATGCGCAAAAAAATTTTTCAAAAAATTTTTTTCATTTATTTTTATTTTCTACAGCAGTTAAGCTATTCATATTTCATATTTCATATCTATATACTCAGTGTTACAGTGTGCTACTTTATTTGTTCTTTAAGATCAGGGCTTTGTGATGGCCGCTCCAAAACATTGACTTTGTTATCCTTAACCCCTTATTGACCAATAGACGTCTTTTTACTGATCTGCAATATAAGAGGCTAGCGTTCCCCGACAGGTGACTATCCTGTAGCTGTCACCTGTACATTATAGCTGACAACTTGCTGCATCAGCCATGATCAGTGTTGGCACAGACCATGGACGTTTAACCCCTTTGATTCTGTTGTCAATAGTGATTATAGAATCTAAATAGTTAACACAGTGTGGGGGCTTCCTTTTAACTTTATCGGCACCTTGATATCTTGATTGTGTGGTCCTGATGTTTGCCTTGGCAGCTCATGGCCAAATAACTACCTTTAAAGTATGCCGGCTATAATTGCCTGTTCAGAAGTTATCAAAATCTAGATTGTAAAAATAAACTTTTTCATTCTTGTCATTCCACTTTCCATTACTTCCTGAAAAGAACCAGAAGGGTTAATGAACTATATGAAAGCAATTTTAAATACGTTGAGGGGTGCAGTGTTTAAAATGGTAACACTTTTGGGTGGTTTCCAACATATAAGACTCGCAGGCTAAGTGCCCACGAAGCAAAAATGCTCCGGATTTTTTCTGTATCTCCCTGGCAGGAAAAATGCATGCGGATTTTACATGCGTTTTTCCCGCCAGGTAGAAGCGTTTGTCAAGCGTTTTTGCATGCATTTTTGCATGCGGGTTGTCAAGCGCTTTTCCAAGCTATTTTAGCATCACTTGGAAAAGTGCTTGACAACTTGGTCATACTATATAAATCCATGCAACCGGCATGGATTTATATAGTGTTACCAAGTTAATAGTTAAAAAAAGAATAAAAATGGTAAACAAAAAAAACATTCTACTCGCCTTCCGATGGCCCCCGGTCTCCTTCTCCGGTGCGTCCGGTGTCTTGGGCGGCTCGCGATGGTGTAAAAGGACTTTCCATGACGTCATTTAGTCTTGTGACAGGTCAAGCGACTGCCGACATCAGTGGTCACGTGACCTGTCAAATGACTAAATGACAATAATTAATAAAGACCAAGCTCAACTATTGAAAAAGAAGGGTGCCAGGATTACAACACATGCATCCATATAGATAAAGATTCCGGCACACCAAATAATATAGAAAAGTCTCATATAGGTGATAAAATAGTAGATGCTTTATTTCTCCAATATCAACTGGTTCAAATCGTGGTCAGTATACAGTTGCCCAACGTTTCAACCCCAACAGGGTTTTCCTCAGGGGCATCAGAAGAGCTTAAAAACCAGAGCATAAGCATAAATAAAGACATAAGTGAGATACAATATAGTAGATAATACAATGAGTAATATATACAAAAATAGGTACATGTTGATGGAACAAGACGAGGGGGAAAAAAGGGGGGGGGGGGAGGGGGCTAGGGGGAGGAAAAGGAGGAGAAGGGAGAAAAAAGGGAAAGTATTAGGGAGAACAACGGGAGTAAAGAGAAAAGGGAGCGTATACACTCAAAACAAAAGGAGCGGACCGTTGTAAAGTGAAAGAATTTCAAGATACCTAGTTGCTATGAACTGCTTAATATCTGGGAATCTATCCACGTGACTGCAGAGAAGCTCAGGATAAATTACAATAAAGAGAACCAGTCGTTGTTGTCGTAAGGGAAAAATGTCAGCCGGCAATAGTAGCTGTGGATAGACAGCAAAGGGAAAATGAGTCACCAGTATCCAGATATAACCTGTATCAAGCCACGAAAATACTTGCCTTAAGCAATAATAGTGGTAATGGCCGAGGAGGTATGCCTACGGGGTATGGTAAGTGGACCTAAGACCAGAAAAAGTGGGTAAATACCGAAGTCTACATGGGGTCATGATGATCAGCCCAGAAGGCTCTTACCTATATGCCTCTTGGAAAGTGTATCCTGCCGGTGGTGGTGTGGTGTCAGGAGCGGTGACGGTGTTTAAATAGCGCTGTGTGACTTGCTGCTTCCGGAGTGCGATGACGCAACATCTGGTCTCGTGGAACGCAACTTCCGGTTGCGTGGAATGCATGACAGCGCATGCGCGCGACACAATGGATGAGATATACATAGAGGGAAAAAAACAACAACAGCGCGTGCGTAGGATGCGTACTGTGGAGCTGAGTGAACCTAAAGAAAGCCATTAGGAGCTCAGGGAGCGGTAGCTAAAAATGGATAAGGGTAATATAGATGAAGGGGAGGACCATATTGGGGAAATGTTAATGTATGCCTGGGAGAAGGAAAAAATGAATAAACATATACATAAGAGGAGAAAGGCTGGGGAAACATATACAGATAGTATATGATGGTACATGCAGGGAGAAGGGGAAAGACAGGGGGGGATGATTGATAAATAGACACACATACATATCCATGTGAGAGGGGAGAGGCAGGGGAAATATATATTATATAGAGTACATGTAATATAGCATCCGCAAAACATTATAAGCAATACAGTGTAACATAGAAAATATTATATAGGGTGACAAAAAGGATATATCTGGTTCATATATGTAGGATCTGTGAAAAAAGTAAAAACATAATATAAGAAATACAGAACAAAGCAATAATAATGGGCAATATGTCATGGTATGTAACAAAAGACCTCTGAACCTTAGGGACAGACTGGTACAGGCCGACATTGGGAGTTTTAACCCAAGGACACACCAGACGACATTATCTACACCACGATTAGGCAATTTCCCGTGCCTAGGCTGCCGCCAATGTTCAAACATCCACAGGTGTGTCTCTAATTAACTCAGATGTTGCCAAAAAAACTATTAGAAGCTTCCAAACACATGGCATCATCATATGGGCAGTCGAGAATTGTTTAACCACTTCGCTCCAGAGCCTGTTTTTGCCTTCGTGACCGGGCCAATTTTTACAATTCTGACCACTGTCACTTTATGAAGTAATTACTCTGGAACGCTTCAACGGATCCCCCTGATTCTGCGAATGTTTTTTCTTGACATATTGTACTTCATGATAGTGGTAAAATTTCTTCGATTTTATTTGTGAAAAAATCGGAAATTTGGCGAAAATTTTGCAATTTTCAAACTTTGAATTTTCATGCCCTTAAATCAGAGAGATACAGTACAGACCAAAATTTTGGACACACCTTCTCATTTAAAGATTTTTCTGTATTTTCATGACTATGAAAATTGTACATTCACATTGAAGGCATTAAAACTATGAATTAACACATGTGGAATTATATACTTAACAAAAAAGTGTGAAACAACTGAAAATATGTCTTATATTCTAGGTACTTCAAAGTAGTTACCTTTTGCATTGATGACTGCTTTGCACACTCTTGGCATTTTCTTGATGAGCTTCAAGAGGTAGTCACCGGAAATGGTCTTCCAACAATCTTGAAGGAGTTCCCAGAGATGCTTAGCACTTGTTGGCCCTTTTGCCTTCACTCTGCGGTCCAGCTCACCCCAAACCATCTTGATTGAGTTCAGGTCTTGTGACTGTGGAGGCCAGGTCATCTGGCGTAGCACCCCATCATTCTCCTTCTTGGTCAAATAGCCCTTACACAGCCTGGAGGTGTGTTTGGGGTCATTGTCCTGTTGAAAACTAAATGATGGTCCAATTAAACGCAAACCGGATGGAATAGTATGCCGCTGCAAGATGCTGTGGTAGCCATGCTGGTTCAGTATGCCTTTAATTTTGAATAAATCCGCAACAGTGTCACCAGCAAAGCACCCCCACACCATCACACATGCTTCACGGTGGGAACCAGGCATGTAGAGTCCATCCGTTCACCTCTTCTGCGTCGCACAAAGACACGGTGGTTGGAACCAAAGATCTCAAATTTGGACTCATCAGACCAAAGCACAGATTTCCACTGGTCTAATGTCCATTCCTTGTGTTCTTTAGCCCAAACAAGTCTCTTCTGCTTGTTGCCTGTCCTTAGCAGTGGTTTCCTAGCAGCTATTTTACCATGAAGGCCTGCTGCACAAAGTCTCCTCTTAACAGTTGTTGTAGAGATGTGTCTGCTGCTAGAACTCTGTGTGGCATTGACCTGGTCTCTAATCTGAGCTGCTGTTAACCTGCGATTTCTGAGGCTGGTGATTCGGATAAACTTATCCTCAGAAGCAGAGGTGACTCTTGGTCTTCCTTTCCTGGGGCAGTCCTCATGTGAGCCCGTTTCTTTGTAGCGCTTGATGGTTTTTGCAACTGCACTTGGGGACACTTTCAAAGTTTGCCCAATTTTTCGGACTGACTGACCTTCATTTCTTAAAGTAATGATGGCCACTTGTTTTTCTTTACTTAGCTGCTTTTTTCTTGCCATAATACAAATTCTAACAGTCTATTTAAAAGGACTATCAGTTGTGTAGCCACCTGACTTCTGCACAACACAACTGATGGTCCCAACTCCATTTATAAGGCAAGAAATCCCATTTATTAAACCTGACAGGGCACACCTGTGAAGTGAAAACCATTTCCGGTGACTACCTCTTGAAGCTCATCAAGAGAATGCCAAGAGTGTGCAAAGCAGTCATCAAAGCAAAAGGTGGCTACTTTGAAGAACCTAGAATATAAGACATATTTTCAGTTGTTTCACACTTTTTTCTTAAGAATATAATTCCACATGTGTTAATTCATAGTTTTGATGCCTTCAGTGTGAATGTAAAATTTTCAAAGTCATGAAAGTACAGAAAAATCTTTAAATGAGAAGGTGTGTCCAAACTTTTGGTCTGTACTGTATGTCACACAAAATAGTTAATAAATAACATTTCCCACATGTCTACTTTACATCAGCACAATTTTGGAACCAAAATTTTTTTTTGTTAGGGAGCTATAAGGGTTAAAAGTTGACCAGCGATTTCTCATTTTTCTAACAAAATTTACAAAAACATTTTTTTAGGGACCACATCATATTTGAAGTCACTTTGAGGGGTCTTTATGACAGAAAATACCCAAAAGTGACACCATTCTAAAAATTGCACCCCTCAAGGTGCTCAAAACCACATTCAAGAACTTTATTAACCCTTCAGGTGCTTCACAGGAATTTTTGGAATGTGGAAGAAAAAAATGAACATTTAACTTTTTTCACAAAAATGTTACTTTAGACCCATTTTTTTTTTATTTTCGTAGGGGTAACAGGAAAAATTGAACCCCAAAATTTTTTGTGCAATTTCTCTTGAGCGCGCTGATACCCCATATGTGAGGGAAAACCACTATTTGGGCGCACTGCAGTGTTCGGAAGGGAAGGAGCGCCATTAGACTTTTTGAATGTAAAATTTGTTTGAATAATTAGCAGACGCCATGTTGCGTTTGGGGAGCTCCTGATGTGCCTAAACAGTGGAAACCCCCCACAAGTGACACCATTTTGGAAACTAGACCCCTTAGGGAACTTATCTAGATGTGTGGTGAGCAACTTGAACCCCAAGGTGCTTCACAGAAATTTATAATATTGAGCTGTAAAAATAAAATTTTCACATTTTTCCCACAAAAATGTTTTTCATCCCCTAATTTTGCATTATCATAAGGGTAATAGGATAAATTGCACCATGAAATTTGTTGTGCAATTTCTCCTGAACACGCCGATACCCCATATGTTGGGCAAAACCACTGTTTGGGCGCAGGGAAGGAGCGCCATTTGACTTTTTGAATGTAAAATTTGCTTGAATAATTAGTGGACGCCATGTTGCATTTGGGGAGCCCCTGATGTGCCTAAACAGTGGAAACCCCCCACAAGTGACACCATTTTGGAAACTAGACCCCTTAGGGAACTTATCTAGATGTGTGGTGAGCACCTTGCACCCCCAGGTGCTTCACAGAAGTTTATAATATTGAGCCGTAAAAATAAAATGTTCACATTTTTCCCACAAAAAATGTTTTTCTTCCCCTAATTTTGCATTATCATAAGGGTAACGGGAGAAATTGCACCATTAAATTTGCTGTACAATTTCTCCTGAGTACGCTGATACCCCATATGTGGGGGAAAACCACTATTTGGGTACACTGCAGGGTTTGGAAGGGAAGGAGCGCCATTTGACTTTTTGAATGTAAAATTTGTTTGAATAATTAGTGGACGCCATGTTGCATTTGGGGAGCCCCTGATGTGCCTAAACAGTGGAAACCCCCCACAAGTGACACCATTTTGTAAACTAGACCCCTTAGGGAACTTATCTAGATGTGTGGTGAGCACATTGGGAGACATAATAAACAAATCAGTAACAGGTGAAGAATTGGTTTTATTTATTTTTTACGCCGTTCCTCGTGCGGTATAAGTGATGAGATTACTTTATTCTTTGGGTCGGTGCGATTACAGAGATACCAGATTCATATTGAGTTTTTATGATTGACAGCTGTCACACACTAAAAGACGTTTTTTTTTGTAAAATCTAGTTTTTGTGTCGCCATATTTTGAGAGCTATAATTTTTCCATATTTCGGCCGACAGTGTCTTTTGACGGCTTGTTTTTTGCGGGACGAGTTGACATTTTTATTCGTACCATTTTTGTGTACGTGAAATTTTTTGATCGCTTTCTATTCCGTTTTTTGGGAGGTAAAATTAACAAAAACCAACAATTCAGGAATTGTTTTTTGAGTTTTTTTTTATGCCGTTCTGCGTGTGGTAAAATTGATGAGGCAGCATTATTCTTCGGGTCAGTACGTTTACAGCGATACTACACTTACTGTATATTTTTTTATGTTTTGGCGCTTTACACAATAAAACAATTTTATAGAAAAAATATTTTTTTTGCATTGCTTTATTCTGAGAGTTATAACTTTTTTATTTTTCGGCTGATGGAGCTCTATGGTAGCTTTTTTTTTGCGGAATAAGATGACGTTTTCAGCGGTAGCATTTTTATTTCCATTTTGCTTTTTGATCGCATTTTTTTCCACTTTTTGTTTGGCGATATGAGGAAAAAGCATAGTTTTTTGCTCCGTTTTTTATTTATTTTTATTACGGTGTGCACAGAAGGAGTTAATTAGTGTGACAATTTTATAGCTCGGGTTGTTTCGGATGCGGCGATACCAAATATGTGTACTTTTTTTGTTTTTGCATAAGTATATACGGATTTATCGGTTTAATATTTTATTTATTTATTTTTATTTATTTTGTGATTTTTTTTTTAGTACTTTGAAAACATTTTCTTTACTTTTTTTTACATTTTTACTTAGTCCCTGTATGGGACAGTAATTTTTATTTTTCTGATCACTGATCTCATGTAATGTAATAGACATGTATTACATTACATGAGATCTTTGCTGACTGTTTCACAGTCAGTGTCTCCTGCCAGGCTTCAGCTGCAGGCTGAGCCTGGCAGGACACCATATATGGCAGATCTGGAGGCGGTCATGTGACCTCCAGCTGCCATAGCAACGCCAGGTCCTAGAAGGTATCAGGGGTCGTCGGAGAGGTAAGTAGACGACCCCCTCTCCTCCTGCTGTCTTCTATATGCCGCGATCACTATAGATCGTGGCATATAGAAGACAGCAAAGGGTTAACATCACTGGGACCTGATCCAATCAGGTCCCGATGATGTTCCCTGTCAGAGCTATCGCTCTGCACCGCACCCGCAGCGCTTGCAGGACCCTCGGGGTCCTGAGTGCTGCGGGACCACCCACCGTTTTTAAGCGTCCGCGCTGCACAGAGCCCAGGCTGCGCGGACTTTTATCTACAGTGGGCGGTCGGGAAGTGGTTAAATTTAAAAAAAAAAGTTACACAAAGTAAAATAGAGAGTTACCTTTTTGTTATCATCTAGGACTGTGTTCATACTTTCTATCCCTAGCGTATCAATAGGTCCATCAAAGATAACCCATTTTCTTTCCGGAGTCTCAGATAACGCAAACTCCCGGAAAGTATTAGCGACTATCCCATCGGTCCACTGCAAATGAAGAGAGGCATCAATAAAATTGCTCTTCCCATAAAATCCAATACAATCCCACAATTGAAAGGTTTATTAAAGGGAATGCCTGGGATTATGATATTGATGATACACATGTATTGACTACACGTGGCCCCTATTGATGTGAACGTGCCGGCACCGGGAGAGACCCCAAGTAAGTGATTTGCATATATGCGGTCACATGCCAACTAGAAGTGCGTGACCTCACTCAAAGCAAGTGTATTGAGTGAGGCCAGACACAGTCTAGTCAGAATGTATCTGGAAGTATGCAAACTTATGCTAATTTCTGCCATAAATAATACAATTTGTTGTTTCCATGTCTGATGGGGAAAATAAAACAGTTTCCAATTTTTGTGCAAACAGGGAGTAAGTCATAATAAAATGATTGTCCGGCAATGTATGGCTGGGGTCTATGTCTCTGAAGGAACCCCTTCTACCATGTCCATAAGCCATAAAAGGGGAGATTTTCCCATTTTCAGCAAAGATATTAGTATTATAAACAATAATTCCAATCATAGACGAACCTCATGTGACACTGGATCAAACTGCCCGAACAGCTGCCCCATGGTGATGGCTTTAGGGTTCACTGTCCGGTAAATCACTTTTTCTTCTTCGCACCCTCGCTCACTCATAAGAGACAGCGTATCAGCGAGGACGTGGAGGACCTTCGCTTTTCCAGAGAACGGCTCTCCAACCAACATAAAACTGTACGGGATAAACAAAATGCAGCATGGTCCATTGTATAAAATGGAAACAGCGAAGAATAAATCCCCCGTCCCATGGACTTCTGTAGTTCCAGCTTACCCGTGTCTGACAATCATCATCTCATACGTCTGGATCATTTCCTCCAGGAAGACCTTCTCGGGCTGGATGTTGTGTCCAGCACAGCTCTCCTGTGCGCATTCCAGTAAATCCTGAGCAAAAGGAAGGTAAAATATTTCATCAGTCTGTTTACAGTGGATCCAATTAGAGGTGGGAGAATACATTTTCAGGACCCAGATAAGTATTCTGTGGCCGCTGGACGGGACCCCTGAGAGCCGCCTCTTAGCTGCCGGCATCCCCGACTCCTCTTCTGATTATATGGCCTGGTGTACATCATGCTGCAACCATAACGTCATGCCAGGCCGGCTAATATGAAGAAGAGCCGGGGGGCAGGAAGAAATAAGGTGGCTCTCAGGGGTCTCATTCAGTGCCCACCACTGACCTGATGTCACGCACAGTGTAGGAAAGACAAAGTACGACACAAAGGGATGAGGGGAAGGGAGCCCAGACACTAGGGAAAGGGGGAAATGGAGACCTCCTAGGCTGATCTGCAATCACCCTGTCTCCCCTACCGACTCTATATTGGTTCCTCACCAATTGCCGCACAGGAACCTATCCCTGTATTTCCTTGGCCCTGGATAGGGAAGGGGGGGTGAGCACTAGTCGATCCCCACTGACAACTAAAGACAGCAAGGGGAGACAGACACAGGGGAAGTAGCTTAGCTTGAGTTGACTTCAGAGAGATGGCACACACATCCTCTTAGCATCAGAGAGGAAGTAAGAGCTGCACTTGCTCCAAGCCTTCACAAGGGGTCATGTGAATATCACTGGCACCTCTGTGTAGCAACCTGGAAGTATTTAAACACCCAGGCCTGATTGTCAATTAGAATAGGAGGGAGGTAACCGCTGGGTCCTACAGTGAGACCGCTAAGAAGATGTCTGTAATGCCAAATGAAGGGATCTCCTGCAACCAACTGCAGCGCGACTGTCTGTCACATCTGACGCACCCATGACACCTGGCCATTGAATCAGGCTCCTGCAAATCGATTCATTCATCTGAAAAAAATGTCTCCATAACCTACAACTAAACTAGCGATAAATCACTAACATGTTTTAACCATTTGTTTTCTACATCAGATCATCCTGCATTGGAGGTATAAGTGAGCCCCCTTACCTCTGGTGCCCCTGTGCAGCTGCCCAGGTTGCACTAATGGGACCGGACGATGAGTGACAAGGTCATGTAACCCAATTCCAAAGCAGTGGATCAGGATCGGGTGATTTCAATGGGATTGGTCTACCATCTACTGTGTATGGGGGCCTCATGACAGATTATGTTGGGGGACATAAAAATCGGGCGGTTGGAATTTAATCACCCGATCCTTACTTTCTGACCCTGAAATTAGCAGCTGCCATAAGATTCTGGCAGCGACTCTGTCATAGAGAAAACAGGAGCGAGCATTCCTGAATATGGGGGAGCCGGGAAAGATAACTGTCATCCAAATGATAGCTGGCCAGCTATATAGGACCTATCACTTGCCATTAATATGCAATTTTATTACCTGGTGTAAATGCCGCTGTTCTACTGAATCCGGTGTTGTTTTTCTTTTGCTCCTGCGCCTCTCCATTCCTGACATATAGCCTCTTTATAGAAATCTAGTTCATAATTTTTAATAGCCAAGTGGGCGTGGTCATCAAGTCCTCTCTGTGGGAGTCTTCAGGAAGGCCTTGCCCAGTTGGCTTAAAGGGCTAGAGGAGAGTGACAGATGTCAGGAACGGAGAGGAGCAGGAAGAAAAGAAAAACAATGCCGGAGTCAGGAGAACAGCGGCATTTACACATTTATGGCGAGGGACAAGTCCTCTTTAAGTCTTGGAAAACCCCTTTAAGACACTATTATATTTTAATACCTTATAGTCGGCTTCCGGAAGTTGAATGCCAGGGAACAGGTCACTGGTAATCCCATTGAACAGAGGAATATCAGGAGACAAAGATTTGGGTTCGTTTACATCCTTAATTGACCGCAAGAGCTAAATAGAATGAAAAAGGATTAAATGATAAAATAATTCATATACAATATGACATGAAGCAATATTAAAAGTGAAGAACCCCATTACAAAGGAGCCGTCAGTTCTTGTGGTATGTCTGTATTAGTAAAGAATAGTATTCGCCAAAAAATAAGTATGAAACCTCTTTTCCTAAAACTCTACATTGTATCGTCCCTCTGTTATACCTCCTGGAAATGTATGTGTAAATGATATATAATGTACATATAATCTATATAGGGGACAACCCTATACAATCTGACTGTGCCCAAACAGTGGTGACATTGTCAGACTGTGTAGGGGACTCGTTATTGACAGATTTCAATTAATTCCTACATTTCCAGGAATGATAAAAGAGGAATGGAGCGCTGCTGAGTTGCACTATAATATGCTGCAGAATTGTTTTTCCATAGGGAATACATGTGGCCTCTGTGTTGCACTGTTAATTGCCGGCTGCAGAATGAGTTAAGTGAGATACTGTCAGTGAACTCGTTTTTGCTGGCTGACAGGGAGTTTGTAAATGTTTTATCTGTCTTTTTCTGAGCTCCTCTCAGTTTATTTATGACCACAGACCTTATCAAAATTGAATGTGCAGGGAATCAAAAAGCCGGTGAAAGCCAAGCGATGCAAAATTTTTAATAAAACCCAATTGTTAAAATGATTTTTAGCCTAAAATACATGTGTTTAAGTTAAAAATCAAAACTGTCCCATAAGATGAACAAGCTACGTGTTTAACAACTATAGTTTTGACATTTTTGCACAGATGAGATCTAACAAGCCAGGAACAGCAATGTACAGAAATTATTTGCAAGTCTCTGTCTGCTACTATAAAATCATACAGCTGTAATTTTTGTGATCCAAATGCTTCTCGGTAAGATGGTAATGCTATCCTATACGAGATGTAAAGCGACCAACAGTTCAGAACTTACAAGAATATCTTCATTTTCATGGGGGAATTTCAGCTTGGCTCTGTTGTTTCACACTTTTTTGTTAAGTATATAATTCCACATGTGTTAATTCATAGTTTTGATGCCTTCAGTGCGAATGTACAATTTTCACAGTCATGAAAATACAGAAATTTCTTTAAATGAGAAGGTGTGTCCAAACTTTTGGTCTGTACTATATAATCAAAACATGTCAGCAGAACATCGGTTGGAGTCAGTTTATTATCTGCAATGGAGCAGCTTAACATTGTATGTACCTTTCACATTGCTATGTAGTCCAAACCATCAGAGCAGTTAAAGACCACACACTGCACGGCCAGCGCCTTGGCCAAATCTTTAGTGGTCTCAGTTTTTCCTGTGCCGGCCGGACCTTCTGGAGCTCCACCAAGATTTAGATAAAAAGCACCGATCTACCAATGAAACATGAAAGAACTGGTATGAAATATCAATAAACTTTCTAATAAGTTTCATGCATCATACAAAAGTCAAAAAGATTTCTGAGCATAACCCATCACATCATAGCAGAGTCCGCTAGCATCTGTCAGTGAGCGGAGTGATGACCAGGCGTGGGGAGTTGCCCATGTACTCCTAGGCGGACTTCACATTGCAGTTGATGATTCGCACTCTCGCATTCTCATTCTCCCAGTAATAGCGGAGTTGGGCAAGCCACTGGAAGTCTGTTCATGAGAAACTCCTGAGCAATGTAGGAAAAGATAGTCAACCTCTAAGACACTGCAGAATCACAAGGGAGAGTTTCTAAAGGGAAGGCAAATGCACATACATTATAGGACAAAACGCCTAGTCACCGAATTCTGCTTTTTTCATTTAGTCCCATTGCCCACGGTGTATAACATCCGGACTCTCAGCCCCCAGTTTATAAAATCCGGCCTCTCGCCTCCCCCGGTGTATAACATCCGCCCCTTGCCCCTAGTTTAGTATAACATCCGTCCCCTTGCCCCCCCCCGCCAGTGTATAAAATCCATCCCCTCAACCCCACTGTATAACATCCAACCCCAAGCCATCCATTGCATAACATCCGGCCCCCAGGGTATAACATCTGGCCCCCAGCCCCGGTGTATAACATCTGTCCCCTCGCTCCCTCAGCCTGGTGTATAACATCCGGCCTCTTGCCCCCCTGTGTATAATATCCGTCCCCTCGCTCCCAGTGTATAACAACCATCCCCTCGCCCCTGGTGTATAATATCCGTCCCCTCACCCCTCAGTGTATAATATCCGTCCCCTCGCCCCGGTGTATAATATACGTCCCCTCGCCCCTCAGTGTATAACATCCAGCCCTCGGACTTGTATAACATCTAGCCCCTTGTACCCCCAGTGTATAACATCTGGCCCCTCGGCCTTGTTGTATAACATTAAGACTCTCGCCCGTGGTGTATAATATCCGTCCCCTCGCCCCTGGTGTATAATATCCGTCCCCTCGCCCCTGGTGTATAATATCCATCCCCTCGCCCCTGGTGTATAATATCCATCCCCTCTCCCCTGGTGTATAATATCCGTCCCCTTGCCCCTCAGTGTATAACATCCAGCCCTCGGACATGTATAACATCTAGCCCCTTGTACCCCCAGTGTATAACATCTGGCCCCTCGACCTTGTATAACATTAAGACTCTCGCCCCCCACCAGTGTATAACATCAATCCCCACGCCCCCCGGTGTATAACATCCGCCCTCCCATGCTGTGTGCTGTTACTAACATATGACAGAACGGCTGGTGGTGCAGAGCTCTCTGATACCAGCGCGGTCCTGTAATAGGAGCCACCGGCGTAACAAGTCTGGATATTAAATTTCTCACCTCCTAAATCTTCCCCCATCACAAGTGAGTGATATTATTAAGGAGTAGAAGGAACTGCAGCAACTCAGGAGACCCCGGAACATTACAGAGCAGGGTCACTGAGTGCTGAGGAGCAGAGGGCAGAACGCTCTCCTGACTCCATTGGTAACAACATCACCACAAACACTGCGTCCCCGCCAGGAGCTTTATGGCCGAGCAGCTGCATGCAGCCTTACATCACCAAGCACGATGCCGAGCGTCAGATGGAGTGGTGTGAAGCCGCCATCACAGGACTCTGGAGGAGACCTGTTCTGTGCAGTGACGGATCACACTTCTCTATCTGGCATCTGATGGACGAGTCTGGATTTGGTGAATGCCAGGAGAACGTTACCCTATTAACTGCATTGTGCCCGCTGTACAGTTTGCTGGTGGAGGTATGGCCTTGTTTTTAGGGGTTGGTCTAGGCCCCTTAGTTCCAGTGAAAAGATATCTTAATGCGTCAGCACAAGACATTTTAAACAATTGTAGCTTCCAACCCTAAGGGAATAGAAGAGCAGAACTGTTTCACACACGTTCTCAACCTCAACCCCACTAAACACCTTTAGGATGATTAATTAGAAAAAATACTGCACAATGGCAGCATAAATATGTCACCGCAACATAGGGAAGAACAATGTCAGTCACACATCAATTACATTGCCATATGTCTGCTCAGGCTTAGAACGGCTGACCATTCAGAGAATTACATAATACCTACAAAGAAACCGAACAAAAGGTCATTAAAGGAATTGACATAAAACCCCTTTATTAGTACATCCATGGTTATGGAAGGACACCGCACAGAGGAGGGCACACACACCATTGATAGAAAATATTACAAACCGCACCTAGGCCATCCAAAACACTGACTATAAAGAATATCAATTGTGGCAATGAGTCATATACAGGGGATGCCGACACATACAGATGCAAAAACATTCATATACAGTTATATTAAAAAGTTTGGGCTCCCCTATTAATCTTAAGCTTATTGTTTTATAAAAATTGGTGTTTTTGCAACAGCTATTTCAGTTTGATATATGTAATAACTGTTGGACACAGTAATGTTTCTGCCTTGAAATGAGGTTTATTGTACTAACAGAAAATGTGCAATCTGCATTCAAACAAAATTTGACAGGTGCATAAGTATGGGCACCCTTATCATTTTCTTGTTTTAAATACTCCTACCTACTTTTTAATGACTTACTAAAGCACTTTTTTTGGTTTTGTAACCTCATTGAGCTTTGAACTTCATAGCCAGGTGTATGCAATCATGAGAAAAGCTACTTAAAGTGGCCACTTGCAAGTTGTTCTCCTGTTTGAATCTCCTCTGAAGAGTGGCATCATGGGCTCCTCAAAACAACTGTCAAATGATCTGAAAACAAAGATTATTCAACATAGTTGTTCAGGGGAAGGATACAAAAAGCTGTCTCAGAGATTTAACCTGTCAGTTTCCACTGTGAGGAACATAGTAAGGAAATGGAAGAACACAGGGACAGTTCTTGTTAAGGCCAGAAGTGGCAGGCCAAGAAAAACATCATAAAGGCAGAGAGGAAGAATGGTGAGATCAGTCAAGGACAATCCTCAGACCACCTCCAGAGAGCTGCGGCATCAACTTGCTGCAGATGGTGTCACTGTGCATCGGTCAACTATGCAACGCACTTTGCACAAGGAGAAGCTGTATGGGAGAGTGATGCGAAAGAAGCCGTTTCTGCAAGCACGCCACAAACAGAGTCGGCTGAGGTATGCAAAAGCACATTTGGAGAAGCCAATTTCCTTTTGGAAGAAGGTCCTGTGGACTGATGAAACCAAGATTGAGTTGTTTGGTCATACAAAAAGGCGTTATGCATGGCGGCAAAAAAACACAGCATTCCAAGAAAAACACTTGCTACCCACAGTAAAATTTGGTGGAGGTTCCATCATGCTTTGGGGCTGTGTGGCCAATGCCGGCACCGGGAATCTTGTTAAAGTTGAGGGACGCATGGATTCCACTCAGTATCAGCAGATTCTTGACAATAATGTTCAAGAATCAGTGAAAAAGTTGAAGTTACACAGGGGATGGATCTTTCAGCAAGACAATGATTCAAAACACGGCTCCAAATCTACTCAGGCATTCATGCAGAGGAACAATTACAATGTTCTGGAATGGCCATCCCAGTCCCCAGACCTGAATATCATTGAACATCTGTGGGATCATTTGAAGAGGGCTGTCCATGCTCGGCGACCATCAAACTTAACTGAACTGGAATTGTTTTGTAAAGAAGAATGGTCAAAAATACCTTCATCCAGGATATCAATAAAAGCTACAGGAAGTGATTAGAGGCTGTTATTTTTGCAAAAGGAGGATCTACTAAATATTAATGTCACTTTTCTGGTGAGGTGCCCATACTTATGCACCTGTCAAATTTTGTTTGAATGCAGATTGCACATTTTCTGTTAGTACAATAAACCTCATTTCAAGGCAGAAACATTACTGTGTCCAACAGTTATTACATATATCAAACTGAAATAGCTGTTGCAAAAACACCAATTTTTATAAAACATTAAGCTTAAGATTAATAGGGGTGCCCAAACTTTTTCATATAACTGTATAGTGACCACCATCTCAATATGCATAAATGACTACTGCCCCATAGACGTCATTGTAAGTACACCCCAAGATTGCTTTACTGTGACAAGATCAATTGTGTCCTATGAAAACTCAAAGAAAAGAGGGGGGAATATAACATAGATATGGAAAGAACATAGGAATGGGGTGAAATGTATGAAGGTGCTCTGCATATTGAGCTGTGATATCTGTAGAGGGACGGACTCCATATTAACATCCTGTATATGGATTTAGAATAGGAGGCCATAAAAGCCCCTGTAGGTGTAATGTGGAGGGGGCACAATACCTTTCTCCATGTAGTGTATGATAAATAGAACATGGTATTGGAAAGTTTGGTGCCAGCCATGATGTTTGCACAAACCTGTTTGGATCATTTCCATGCCCACGTCACGAGCGTGCCCCTCTATGGTGACGAGAGCCCCCAATGTGCTGCGAGTCTGCTGGGACAATTTGCCTCCTCGCACAAGCTCCACAATATCATTTAGCTGGAGCTGCAGATTATCATAGGAGTTTTTCAGGCCCTACAAGAAGGATGTAACGGTGAAATCATCTGCAGAAACATTCATAGAACATACATATTGCAAGGGGGCTGAAATCTATACAGATTATAAGCTGCAGACTAGATTGAGAACTCCACAATATGCAGGCACTTTATAATGTACACAACAATTTTACAACATATCTTTATAGAAGTTGGAGATCTGGATTGAACCCAGAGCTCCAAATACCCAGATGTACCTCTATAAAACCCTGCCACAAACAGCATGGAAAACTCAATGCAGATGGATTCATTTTATGCTGGTATTATGGGAAATCCCATACAATGTCTTCCCTTATTGGTAGATATGACGAGAGTAGAGATGAGCGAATGGATTTGCAGGACTCTGGTCCAACAGTCGGGTCAGTATTCCACGGCCGCAGGACCGGAGCTCCATGAACCGGCATCTCCGGCTCCTCTTTTGATGTCGATGTCATAGTTGTGGTGTGAGGCACAAATGACATCACGCCTGGCCGGCTAATCAAAAGAGGAGCCAGGGATGCCGGCATGTAAGAGGCGGTTAGCAAGGCTCCCATCCAACAGCCACAGACTACTAACCTGCTCTCTTAGACCAAGGTCCTGCATATTTAGTTGCTCATCTCTAGACAAGATGCATGAATCAATGCAAAATCCCAACAATACTATGGAGCCTTTTGGGTACCTTCAAGATATTGAGCCGCTGTACAACTGCAACCCCCAGGAGAAGACCCCTGGGCAAGAACAGTACATGGGCTCTTTGCAGTCTAATAACGTGCTGTGAAAGAAGCTACTTGCATCTTTTGATGTGAATGTGGGTCCCCTTACCTCTGTTGCACCAATGGTATATCCGCCCCTGGAAACTCCTATAAGCTGCGTCCCTGGGTATGACAGTCTATTAGCAGGAGAACACATGAAGTCTGTCTATGAATGTATATATATGTATTTCTCCCAGAAAATTATTACAATTACACATGTTTTGTTGTTCACATGTTTATTTAATTTGTGTGTATTGGAACAACACAAAAAGAAGATATTGGTCAACAATTTTGGTTCTCAAGTCCTCAGACAGTTCTCTTTTCCTCTTTCTGTTCTCCCTACTTAGTGTGGCACGTAACAACGCAAAGATTGAGTCAACTTTTCCCCTTTGTATCGGGTTTCAGGTGTGATTTTCATATTGCCCACACCTTTTACTTGCCACAGGTGAGTTTGAACGAGCATCACATGCTTGAAACAAAATTGTTTACCCACAATTTTGGAAAGATGCCAACAATTTTGTCCGGCCCATTTTTGGGGTTTTGTGTGAAATTATATCCAATTTGCCTTTTTTTCTCTGTTTTTTTTTTGTGTTGTTCCAATACACACAAAGGAAATAAACATGTGTATAACAAAAAATACACATGCAATTGCAATAATTTTATGGAAAATACTTCAAGGGTGCCAACACTTCCGGCCATGACTGTTTCTAGTGAAGCAACCTTGATCAGTAAAGGAGCTTATGCCGTACCTCTGGGCCACTGCCGATAGCTTCATGCACTTCACTGGTCCAGAACATCTGAGACACACAGAGCACGACCTGTCCCGGCCATTCCCTCACCCAGTCTTTTCTTGCAGTCTCAGGGTACGCCTTTTAAAAAACAAAGTTAAATTACGTTGACAAAAACATTTAAGAGAGGGACAACCTTACTAGTATTATCTAGCAAATTCATTTCTACCGATTGCAGGTAGAAGATCTGCTACCTGGCTCTATAGCAAGAGATACATCATCCACAAATCATTCACTGCCGCCAAATAATATTACACAAATATAAAAGTACTAGATTAGTTCCAATTAATGCTTTTGGTCTGTAGGTAGATCCGTACCATTCATGGCCGAGCAATAACATCATGCACGCTCCTTAACATGACATCTTCACCTTGGATGAGCCACTTCTCCACGGCCCCCCGAGCCTCGGAGGTGGAGATGGTCTGGATGAGCTCTACGCGTTCCCCCTCGGTGCTGTACATGGCTTTGATGTCCAGGTTAGGAAGGAACTCCAGCTTTGCGATGCCTTCAAAGCCCTTCTTTAGATGTGGTTGGACCCGCAGAGGATCTTTAGTCTCAGAGAGAATTTCTAGCATTTCGTCGTTGGACAGGAAGAAAAAGCTAAAGCGAAAATGCACAATATGATAAAAATGTCATTAAAGTATTGGGTCAGGCGCCATTTGTATTAGTGTCTATGTGAGAAAATAGAAAAGCAAAGCTTTAAAGTAAAGATTCAGTCCCCATACACATTGGATTAAAATAGTTTAAACCTGACTATTGCAGCAGGACCGGCCTACCCACTGATGTGTATGGGGGTCTCCTGACTCTCCCCCGATAGAGGATGTCAGGGCCAGAAGGATCGGGTTGAGGGGATTTCAATACCCGGTCTTTTGGTTCTCAGGGGAGATAACCCGCTGCCGGAGGTGTCCAGTACTGACTTTCTCCTCTCTCCCCATTAAAAACACATGACTGTTCAGCAGAATATGTGGGAGTCAGGAGAAATAGCCAAATAACCATTCAGACCACGGGTATCTCATATCTCATGCGTATGGCTAGCTTAAAGGGGCTATCCAGCTTTGGGAACTTTTTTTATTTAACTGAAATGGGTATTCCCATCTCCAGGATTCTACCCCAATATGTAGTAGGCGTAGTAATAATAATATTAGCAAATAGCTCCAATTAGAAGTGTAGTATAGTTCTTCTGATTTGCTTTGTCGCTTACCCCATGTGCAGGGCATTGCAGTGGCTTAGGTTACGACCACTAGCAAATAACTGTCACTATATGAGTGGTCGTAACCATGGATACCGAAGCTGGGGAAAGCGACATAGCGAATCAGAAGAATTATACTACATTTCTAATTGGAGGTATTTGCTAATATTATTATTATTACTACGCCTACTACATATTGGGATAGGATCTTGGAGATGGGAATACCCATTTAATTGCGAGTATTTGCGACAATTCAGTTTCATTAAAAATGTTGCACCGTTAGGCTTTTTGTTTCCTGCACATTCAGCTTTGATGTGATCTGTGGTCATAAATCGGCTAAGAGGAGCTGAAAAAAGACAGATTAAAAATAAGTCCAATAGCCAGCGCAACACAGAGCCAATAGAAGGCAAACAGTGCAAAATTATTAATGAAATCCAATTACAAAAATGATTTCAATGGTTTAAATAAGAAAAAAAAAATTTCTTTAAGTAGTATATAGAATCATTGCAACAAGTGAAAGGACTATACCGTGGGAAAAAAAGCCTCTTCTTCTCCAGATAGGCATTCAGCCCTTTCATGATTTTATCCAGAAGCACATTGCTGTCCTGAAGTTTTTCCAGAAGTCCGGTCAGAGAAGTGGCGCTTAAAACCTAAAACAAAGTAGATAGCCCATAAGTAAGATTCCATTATATAGTTATAGAGACTGAAAAAAGGTCACATTCATTGACTATTGTGCCAATAGTTCATATTAAAAAAAAAAATAGAACCTATTTGGATAGAAAATAGAAGATGCGGGAGGCTGGAGTCCAGGCAGTGCGGAGCCCCATAACCCGGGATCCTTGTGATGGAAGCATCAGGACACGGACTCTTGGAAAACATCAATCCTGGATGCAAGATGACCGTGCTTTCTTGTATCAGTCCACCATGAAGCATCCATTTACCTTCGGGTCTTTAACGGAATGTTTCATGATCTCTCTCCAGTTTCTGTCCACAGTCTGGAATAAGCGTCCTTCTTCAGGCATTTGCTGCATGATGTCCTCAGAAGAGAAGATGGGGTCTAGATAAAGCCACTGGGCCGGCACCTTCAGCCATTCATCAATGGTTTCCTGGATCCTTATCAGTCGTTCCTCCCATTGCTTAAAGGAGGAGAGCAAAAAGTTAATTACACATAAAATGAAAATGATAGAAAAAAATGCTATCATTTTAGAAGATAAATTATCAATGGATATGAATTCTGAATTGTTGGACATTTGTAGGGAAAGTTTGGTGAGACTCCTTGATACCATCCCCTTTACATGTAAGCTGGAGCCGCATGTAACTTTAGCCTCGGAGATCCTAATGAAACCTTAGCTTCTGCTAATAAGCAAGTGAATATTTTATACCTTGATTTCTTTCTCATAGGGCTTGATGAAAGGCGATCCCCTCATTGTCTGAGTCTTCACAATTTGCTCATCCAGAGTGGTTTGGATTTCATCCACTGCTGATAGAATAGAAACGCCAGATTCTCGATAGGGACTGGTATTAAAGGATATGGAGTCCCACATTTCTTCCATGGTATGCATCGCCTTCTACAGGAAAAACTCCTAATAAGAAAACACAGAAACTTTTCACTAGTAGCGGATTCCTCTTTGTTCCGACAAGGATGGGGGAGCAGCATATATACAAGGATGGGGGGCAGCATATATACAAGGATGGGGGGAGCACATACAAGGATGGGGGGGAGCATATATACAAGGATGGGGAAGCAGGATATATACAAGGATGGGGAAGCAACATATATACAAGGATGGGGTAGCAGGATATATACAAGGATAGGGAAGCAGGATATATACAAGGATGGGGTAGCAGCATATATACAAGGATGGGGAAGCAGGATATATACAAGGATGGGGTAGCAGCATATATACAAGGATGGGGGCAGCATATATACAAGGATGGGGAAGCAGGATATATGCAAGGATTGGGTAGCAGCATATATACAAGGATGGGGAGCAGCATATATACAAGGATGGGGGACAGCATATATACAAGGATGGGGAAGCAGGATATATACAAGGATGGGGTAGCAGCATATATACAAGGATGGGGGAGCAGCATATATACAAGGATAGGGAGCAGCATATATACAAGGATGGGGAAGCAGCATATATACAAGGATGGGGGAGCAGCATATATACAAGGATTTGGGGGAGCACATACAAGGATGGGGGAGAAGCATATATACAAGGATGGGGAAGCAGGATATATACAAGGATGGTGGAGCAGCATATATACAAGGATGGGGGAGCAGCATATAAACAAGGATGGGGAGCAGGATATATACAAGGATGGGGGTTAGCACATACAAGGATGGGGGGCAGCATATATACAAGGATGGGCAAACATACAGTACAGACCAAAAGTTTGGACACACCTCATTTAAAGATTATTCTGTATTTTCATGACTATGAAAATTGTACATTTACACTGAAGGCATCAAAATTATGAATTAACACATGTGGAATTATATACTTAGCAAAAAGTGTGAAACAACTGAAAATATGTCTTATATTCTAGGTTCTGCAAAGTAGCCACCTTTTGCTTTGATGACTGCTTTGCACACTCTTGGCATTCTCTTGATGAGCTTCAAGAGGTAGTCACCGGAAATGGTCTTCCAATATTCTTGAAGGAGTTCCCAGAGATGCTTACCACTTGTTGGCCCTTTTGCCTTCACTCTGCGGTCCAGCTCACCCCAAACTATCTCGATTGGGTTCAGGTCTGGTGACTGTGGAGGCCAGGTCATCTGGCGTAGCATCCCTTCACTCTCCTTCTTGGTCAAATAGCCCTTACACAGCCTGTAGGTGTGTTTGGGGTCATTGTCCTGTTGAAAAATAAATGATGGTCCAACTAAATGCAAACCGGATGGAATAGCATGCCGCTGTAAGATGCTGTGGTAGCCATGCTGGTTCAGTATGCCTTCAATTTTGAATAAATCCCCATCAGTGTCACCAGCAAAGCACCCCCACACCATCACACTTCCTCCTGCATGCTTCACGGTGGGAACCAGGCATGTAGAGTCCATCCGTTCACCTTTTCTGCATCGCACAAAGACACGGTGGCTGGAACCAAAGATCTCAAATTTGGACTCATCAGACCAAAGCACAGATTTCCACTGGTCTAATGTCCATTCCTTGTGTTCTTTAGCCCAAACAAGTCTCTTCTGCTTGTTGCCTGTCCTTAGCAGTGGTTTCCTAGCAGCTATTTTACCATGAAGGCCTGCTGCACAAAGTCTCCTCTTAACAGTTGTTGTAGAGATGTGTCTGCTGTTAGAACTCTCCTGTTAGGTTTTTTCTAGTTTGCTGGTCACATGACCTTTTTTGCCTATTTAATCCTGCTCCGCCCTCCTGGCCTTGCTGGACTTCATTGTAATTTCTACTCTTGAGCTAGCTTGGTGCTCTGTTACCTTTCTCATTCTGTTTTGCTAGGTCTTCGGACCTCTATGTTCTATGTTGTTTGTTTGTCTTATTTCTGCTACAGTTTCTGCTAGGAGGTGTCCATCTTTCTCCCAGTCCCTAGTTCTTGTAGGGATCCCTTCTTCACATCTATAGGTCTTCGTTCAGACTAGCCGAGGACTTTAGCGGGTCTGATCGCAGGATCAGGTTCCCCGTTACATCGTAGGGATCCAGCTTAGATCTATTGTAGGGACAGATCTCCTGTCTTTCCTTAGTGCTTGTAGCAGATCATAACATCTGCTGCTAGAACTCTGTGTGGCATTGACCTGGTCTCTAATCTGAGCTGCTGTTAACCTGTGATTTCCGAGGCTGGTGACTCGGATAAACTTATCCTCAGAAGCAGAGGTGACTCTTGGTCTTTCTTTCCTGGGTCAGTCTTTATGTGAGCCAGTTTCTTTGTAGCGCTTGATGGTTTTTGCAACTGCACTTGGGGACACTTTCAAAGTTTTCCCAATTTTTCGCACTGACTGACCTTCATTTCTTAAAGTAATGATGGCCACTCGTTTTTCTTTACTTAGCTGCTTTTTTCTTGCCATAATACAAATTCTAACAGTCTATTCAGTAGGACTATCAGCTGTGTATCCACAAGACTTCTGCACAACACAACTGATGGTCCCAACCCCATTTATAAGGCAAGAAATCCCACTTATTAAACCTGACAGGACACACCTGTGAAGTGAAAACCATTTCCGGTGACTACCTCTTGAAGCTCATCAAGAGAATGCCAAGAGTGTGCAAAGCAGTCATCAAAGCAAAAGGTGGCTACTTTGAAGAACCTAGAATATAAGACATATTTTCAGTTGTTTCACACTTTTTTGTTAAGTATATAATTCCACATGTGTTAATTCATAGTTTTGATGCCTTCAGTGTGAATGTACAATTTTTATAGTCATGAAAATACAGAAAAATCTTTAAATGAGAAGGTGTGTCCAAACTTTTGGTCTGTACTGTATACCAGGATGGAAGGGGGAGCATATTTTTTCTATCTGCAGTCTCATACCCCTGCTCCTGTTTGTGGCTGCTTTCGGTTCCCCTCGCCTGCTCTAGGTATGAGTTGTTTTTCTAAACTAAAACCTCAGTATTCTGGTTAAATGACCGTGTTGGCACTATGGGATAAATAAGTGGGTTTTGGGTTGCAGTTTGGGCTCTCGGTCTGTAAAAGGTTCGCCATCACTGACCTAGGATATTTAGGAGATATTGTCACTGCAGTATTCAGGTGTCACCATCTAGAGGTCGAAATGCAAATTACTACATGGATTCTTAAATTAAGAAATAGGGAGTCACATAGCAAGAGTGATTTGTATCATACTATCAAAAAATACTGCATCTTTTTGTAAAAGCATCTCATATACAGTATTGTGCAAAAGTTTTAGGCAGGTGTGGAAAATATGCCGCAGAGTAAAAAGCTTTAAAAATAGAAGTGATAATAGTTTATTTTTAAGAACAGTTATTAGGCTATGTTCACATGCTGCGTTTTTTCAACCCTTTGCATAACTAATAATCTTTATAATAATAATAATCTTTTTATTTATATAGCGCCAACATATTCTGCAGCTCTTTACAATTCAGACAATTTACAGACATTCTGGGCGCTGTCCCCATCAGGGCTCACAATCTACATTCCCTATCAGTATGTCTGATACAAATGGAAGCAAGGGGACCCTCTGGGTTCTGTTATAGGATGGAAAATAATACTCCAATATTTGCAGTGGGCTTTTCTGCTGCAATTACTGAACATGTGAACATACCCTTATGACGTTTCTTTATATTTTAGTGGTTAAAAAAAAATTCAGAACCTTAAATTGTTTGTTCCTCCATATTCTGAGACCTGCAGCTTTCCACTCATGGAGCTGAGTGAGGTCTTGGTTATTTTTCGCTGGGAGCTGATGCTTTTAACCCCTTCACCACCTTGGGTTTTTCCATTTTTGCGTTTTCATTTTTTGCTCCCCTTCTTCCCAGAGCCATAACTTTTTTTTTTTCCTTCTTCATGTTTAACATATTGTCTGAATAATTTAATATTTCGATAGATCGGACTTTTTTAGTCATGACGATATCAATTTTTTTTTTAAATTTTTCCATTTTTGAATAGGGACAAAGGAGGTGCAGTTTTTTATATATTTTTATTTTTTAAATGGAACCTATCATGTGAAATAACGCTATCAACCTGCAGATGTGGGGTTACTCTGAACTTGCTCGGCGCCCGCACTTTGAGCCCCGCTGCTAGGAGGAAGCTTTATTCCTCCCGCCATTGGTGTTACCGCACCCCCCGGCATTGATTGACAGCAGCTCAGCAGTACGACCGGACGACAGTCAGTGCTCGAGGCGCCACTCTGTATGTACAGAGCAGTGACTGAACCCGCGCCACCGCACCTATGACTGGAAGCTGACCGCTGCCAGGAGGAATACACATAATTTCCTCCCGGCAGCGGGGCTCTAAGTGCCAGGGCCAGACAAGTTCAGAACGCTATTAACCTGCAGATTAACCCTGTTTTTTCACGTGACAGGTTCCCATTTTTTTATTTCTACTTTTTTTGTACCACTAGGGGATCTCAACCTGCAATTGTTCGATTGCTTACGCTATACTTACCGGCTGCCATGGTAATGTGGCGCCCCTGCGGGTCCAGTTGCCACAGAGGTACTGCATCTCACCCAGAGGTGTGGTACTCCACACTCAGGTAAGGACGGAGTACTACCCGGGACCCACACACCCACATCCAATACTCTTCACTACAGTAGGGAAGGGCGAGATTGATCCTAAGGGAGAGCAGTCCCTTGTCCATAGCTGGAGGGTGGAACTAGGTACAGGAGGTGGGTGGAGGAAGAAGTTCAGGGGAGCACAGACAGAAAGAGTATAAAAGACAAGGGGAACCATCTAGAAGCGGACAGTACAGAGAGGAGCTCAGTTGGGAGTGGGAGCTCAGGAGAGCAAGAAAGGAGAGAGAGGAGTCGGACCTAGTAAGGGAGGCCCAGGAGGATAGTGAGAGAAGACGGGAGCAGCGAGAGAAAGGCTCCAGAGACAGAGGGGATCCCAGGGGCACGGTGAGCGCAGGAAGCCACCCGTGCGCCCGAATTCATGCTGACGTGGAGGGATCAGGCCGCAGAGGGGTACCAGCCCCAGACTAGTGGAGAACAACCAGGCTCAGCTAGCCAACTGGAGGCTGCAGCATTTGCAAGGTGTTGCAGCCAATATTCACAATTATATCGCTGAAAAGGTGGCCACATAGGGTACAGGAGATTGCAAGTCGCCCGACAAGGCCCGAGGCCACTGGCTTGGGACACTGATTGTGAGGCGCAGGGTAGGAGGGTGAGAACCAGCGCCGTGAGACGACCAGGAAAGGTACATAGAACGGGGTCCCGTCCAAGTGCTCCTGAGGTACCTTAGAGTTTGCTGGATCACTACCCCGGAGGACACAGGGCGACGTGGGAAGTTGCACACTGGTGACTGTAACCTGAGGAACTTAACAACTGTGAGTAAAACCTGAAGACTGCACCCCACTGTGTCCTTGAATAATTGCTGCGCCATCACCTGCATTACACCGCACCAACAACATCTACCTTCAAAATTCATCTTATTCTGCCCTGGGGCTAAGCTCTGCCTGTGGAGAGCTGAACCAACTCTGCTGCATCACCTTCAGCTCCAGTGGATCTGCACCACAGCGGCGGCCCCATATAGCCGCATACCACAGGTGGCGTCACGAACATTATTTCTAAAAAACTTTATTCCCCTTTTACTTTTCCTTTAATTTGACCACCCGGGGCCACGGACTGGGTCACTGCCACCGTGACATCCCCAGCACCAACCGGCCCAGCTACCGAGTACCCCACAGCCCCAGGGGGCGCGTCAGCTCCCTGCAATCGCCATTCAGTGATTGACAAAGGCATTTAGATGGATAAACCTCAGCGATCGGAGCGAGCTCTGGTTGCTGCAGTTACAGGCAGTTTTTGGCTGTGTAGCACAGCCGGCATCTGCTACATATGATGTGAGCTCTACTACTCAGTCGGTTTCATACAGGCCTTAGAGACCTGGGACAAAACTATATCATGGGTTAAAGGGAACCTGTCATGTAAAATAACACTATTAACCTGCAGATATGGGATATGGGGTAAATCTGCAAGTAATAGCATTGTGACACTGTGCGGTGCCTGCACTGAGAGCCCCGCTGCCAGGAGGAAATTAACTTTATGTCACCCAGCAGCCTCTCTCTGTCAGTCACAGGGGCGGCGCCTGCGCGGTTTCAATCACCACTCTGTGTATAGTGAGCGGCAGCTGTAGAAAACCCAATATCCAAATGACATTTTATGCGAATCTGAAGTTCTGTATTCTCATCCATTAGTCAGAATGAAAACGACCACCAAACAGCGTCTCCTGCCCTGGAGGACCCAACACTTCCATGATTTCCTGGTACAGCCCAGTGATTACAGAGAATCATGTGTAATACTTCATTTCTCCTTTGGAGGCACTGTAGGGAAATTCAGCACCTGCTGCCGGGTACTCGCTTACTGCAGAAGGGATCAGTTTGGTCTTTATCCGCAGCACATTGGGGTTTCACCTCTGACCCATATGGAGAAACCTTACATGAGACCGTACGACCCCATCAAGACTCAGGGGCGAAACCCACATTCACTACATGGACGACCGATGGAATAAAGACAAGAACAACGATGTAGGGGGTAAACGAAAGATTTTATTTATAGATGGGGTTATTATATGTTATAGTATCATGTATATGTGTAAATTATTCTTCTATCAGAATAATCCTATTTATGGGCCGCGTTGATCCAGAGGAAGGCGAAAACCCCCTGTTAGGAATAAGCCAATTGTCCTCATATCAGGGGGGAAAATTCCTTCCTGACCCCAAATATGGCGATCAGAATAAATCCCAGGATCAAGGGCTGAGACCGAAAATAAATTAATTTCGAAAAAATGTATTAAACTATTTATCTTTTCCTTATTTAAGTTCAGAGCTACGGTATATATTATACATTATCTGAAAATCTGCCTATACTTTAAAATGTTTTTATGTATTTATAATAAGCCATTAATCTGGGAATTACTTATATAACTGTCAGTTTATATCTATTTAAGGCCGTGTTGATCCAGAAGAAGGTGAAAAATTCCTTCCTGATCCCAAATATGACGATCGGGATGAATCCCAGGATCAAGGGCTCATAGCTAATGTGTGATACGTAAGTGTACATTTTTTATTTAAATATTGAATTATTTTCAATTTTTGGACTAATTTATTTTTATATTTATTTTAACTAATTTTTCTTAAACCAAAAAATTAATTATTTTTTTAGATATTTTTTCATTATAAATATAAGAACCTACTTATTTCTACTATTTTACTAAACCTATCTATGGGCCGTGTTGATCTAGAGGAAGGCGAAAAACCCACCTGAGAAATGGGCCAATTATTCTCATGACGGGGGAAAAATTCCTTCCTGACCCCAAATATGGCGATCAGATTAAATCCCAGGATCAAAGGCTCGTACCTCCCTGTGTGTAATGGAAGTGAGATTTTTAAAAAATATATTTACATTTTTTAATTGTTATATATTTAGACTAAAAATGTTTTTGGTTTGTGTAAAATAAACTATTTTTGAATTTTATTTTTTTAAACTTATTTTTTTGCACTACTTATGTGTGAATCTACTTATTGATATATTACTAAACCTATTTAAGGCCGTGTAGATCCAGAGGAAGGCGAAAACCCCCTATGAGGAATGGGCCAATTATCCTCATATTAGGGGGGAAAATTCCTTCCTGACCAAAAATATGGCGATCAGATTAAATCCCAGGATCAAAAGCCGAAACTTCTATCTACGTCCTATGTGTCTATGTGTGTGTGCCTATACCTGTAGTGTAGTGTAGGGTCTACACCTATCATGTACTGTGGATGTGACGGATGATGGGTGCAGTACTTACCCGGCCTGCGCTGAGGTAAGTTCAGGGATAATGGCCTATATTATACTATTGTTCCTGAACTCACCAGATGGAAACTTAGCACAGGCCGCTCCTGGGGCGCAGAAGACCTTCGGGCTGGAGGGATCTCAGATGCCAGCCATGGATTGGAGGAGGCCAAGTCAAGGGCCTGGTGCAGCGGCATGATGGCAGTGGTCCGACATGAAGGTGTTAATGAGAGACATGATGTTCTAGGGCAGCCGAGGTGACAAACAGCAGCAGAGACGTGAGGTACGGGTCAGGAGGCAAGAAGTTCTGGGCAGTTGGCACGGGTTCATCCTGCAAGACATAAGGAGGAAGACATTTCAATAACTTCTATCTCCTGGATCTTCTGTTATCTTAGAGGAATGGTCATTATAATGAACCATTCCCCTATGTAACATCAGATATAATGTACACATCTAATGATCGGTGTCCTGTGTGTACAGCGGTCACTCACCAGATGGTCGTGGATTCTTTCACAGCCCAGATATTCTCATCCACCTAAGAATGACAGAGACATAGTCATTGACAGAAACAGTGGGAGAAGACAAAGATGGTCATAATGACCACAAGGTGAGAAGAACATTTGATGGGATTTATCCTCACAGAGGATGATCTTACCGGGCCCAGCTTGATGACACATAATTGAATCCGGCCACGGGGTTAAAGGCTTTCTTATCCTCCGGCCACTGCAGATGATGGTTCTCCAGAACTGACCTGAATGGTATGAATGGCGGCTTTGCTCTCCTTTTCTCTAGATCCTCCCAGCCGATGTTGGTAAAGAATGGATGCTCTCTGATGTTCCCGCACACATCCAATCGTTTCTCAGGATTTTTGCACAGCAGCTTCTTGATAAGATCTTTGAAGTCAGCATGAAGCCAAGATGGAATTTCAGGCTCTCCTCTGGTTATCGCTGTGTAAGCCATTTTGCTGACGGAGCCGGGGTAAAATGGGGAGCATCCTGTTGCCATCTTGGACACCACAATCCCCAGGCTCCACCAATCCACTGCTGTGCCATATCCTTTTTTGAGAAGCACCTCAGGGGCCATGAAGTGAAAAGTGCCCGTCACTCCAGAGATGTTATTGGAGGAGGTGACCCCATCTTGGGCGAGCCCCAGGTCAACTACACGGATGTGGCCATCGGCATCCAACATGATGTTTACTGGCTTAATATCTCTGCAATGAAATAAGAAAACATAATAAGAAATCTGCCCCATGATACAGGAGATGGAAAATGTGTCACTGCAAGATCAGGTAGACTAGGCAGACCGGAGCCCAGGAAAGTTGGGGGCAATTTTTTGAGCATGTAAAGGGGACAGAGAGAAGGAGGAAAGTTGTGCTTACTGGTGGACGATGTTGTGTCCGTGGAGGAACTGGAGACCACATACAATCTCTGTTGTGTAGAATCTGATGGAGAGAACAGAGTGTAGTATCAATGTCATCGCTGATACCTCCTTCCCTCCTGGGCTACATGATCTGCCAGTCCTCTCCCAGCTACATCTCCACCTCTGCTTTTATTTTCACCCCTCTGCTCTCTTTTTCGTATATCTTCCTCATACTCACCTTACGCTGTCGATGTTCAGGCAGCCGCACATGTCAATCAAAGCCTCGAGGTTGCCGCCGGACAGATCCTCAGTGATGAAATACGCCAGCTTCCGAGACTGCTGTGCGGCATAGAGGTGACATAAGAATGGGCAGTCTCGGGCCGCCAGGAGTATCCGCCGCTCTCTCATAAGGATGTTTTCCTTCACCTTCTTTTTCTTGATCATTTTTACAGCCATAAAGATGTTTCGGCTGGGGACTGATGTCAGGACCACCTGAAGAAAGAAATAGGGAATGCTTAGAAAATGTGTATGGGAGGTGAAGAACAGCTGGTTTATCACTGCACAAGAAACGGGTGGGCTGAGTGGTGTGTGAGTCTGATGGTAATGGGGCGCCCCTGAGGGTTCTGTCGCCACAGGGGTACTGCATCTCTTTAATGAGGTGTGGTATCTCCTCTCCGAGGTAAGGATGGAGCACCTGTCAGGACCCCACCTCTGCATTCAACACTATACCTCTCCCACCTGTAGGGTTCTTATATGCACCAGGGTGCTGCCCCAGCCAGGATAAGAGGAGATAGGGGGGAACCGAAGATAGGGGGAACCTAGTAGTGGGTGAGGGTGGAGGACACACCAGGAGGTTACACTTGCTAATACATATTTAATAAACGGCCATCTTAGGTTCAAGGTCTTTTGATTGTGATCTTCATCGCTGAACTTGGCTTTCTGCTAGAACCTGCAGCTGTTGAAGATACACAGTCCTCGTTCTCTGGCCTTGAGGCGAGGAGCGGGTTAGAGTTAACGGCTGTCTCTACCCGGTCAAGGTCCCTACCTAAGAAGGCCTGGAGGGGAGCGGAGGAGTAAAGCTCCACAGGCAAAAGGATCCCAGGGAATTCGGACGGAGCGGTTTACGCCACCTGTACTCTTCATTCTGGCCTAGTCAGAGGGACTCCTGCTGCAAGAGGGGACCGGCCCCCGTTATCTGACTTTGTTACTTCACATCCTAGTCAGAAAAGCTCCGGAGGCTTGGTGGATCCCATCGGGTAACAGACGGAGCGGAGTCGCCACCCGTACCCTTGTTCTGTGAGTAACTAGAGGGAGACCCAACCTTACTACACGCACCACACACGAACAGGAGAGGACCTAGTGGGAGTTTCTAGGAACACTCTGGTGCTGGGGTCCCTGATTGATGCACCCGAACTACCCGGAGAGTGCCGAACCCCCTTTCCTGGTGGCCGCAGCGCGCCGTGAGGAGCAAGGAGAAGCCTTGCAGCTGACCATTGACAACGTGAGTAAAGCTTGGAAGACTGCATCCATTGCCTCCAGTCCTTTATTCTAGCACGACACCACACCACAACATACAACCCTCTACTACTCTCCTGATCCCCTCTTCGCTGCCCTGAGGCCCTGCTCCGCCTGTGGGGAGTAGTACCATCTGCTGCTGCCATAACATCCTGCCTCAGAGGACTGCTGCAGTGCTGTTGGCAATCACCGGACACCACAGGTGGCGTAGTCGAGCACCTTTCCATCATCCCTCCTAGCCCGTATTTTTATGTGACAACCCTGGGCACGGACCGAGCCTAGGTCACGACTGCATCCACCCTACACGGAGGCCCGGCTCCGAGTACCCCAACTCTCAGGGTGGGCTAGCGAGCGAGTCCCCGTGAGGGGAGGCGTCACAGTAACCTGGACCTTATAGCTGAGCAAAGCTAATCTATCGGCATAATGCACTATCTGCTCCATGAATGCTCTATGGAGAGGTCTTAAAGGGTATTCCATTATCACCATATGGGAACAAATAGGACAAACACTGGATGGCACTTTGAGCTGGTTGGAGTCAGTATTGGTCTTATATCAATGTGCAACTGATTTAAAGTTTACTGAAACATAGAGGGCAATGTATATATTGTATCCTGATAGGAGCATATATGTGTGGCGCCCCATAGGTACTGCATCTCACCCAGAGGTGTGGTATCCCACTCTCAGGTAAGGATGGAGTACTGCCCGGGACCCACACACACGCATCCATTACACTCCACTTCAGAGGGAAGGGCGAGATTGCTCCTAAGGGAGAGCACAGTCCCTGGTCTCTAGCTGGAGGGTGGAACCATGTAGTGGGTGTGGGTGGAAGAAGTAGTTTAGAGGAGCACTTCAGTAGGTGTATAAAAAGGGGAGCCATCTTGAGAGAGTGTGGTCAGTCTGAGAGAGAGATAGTTGGAAGCAGGAGCTCTGGAGGAGCTCTGCTCAGGAGGAGAGGAGGAAGGAGCGGGCCTAGTCTGGGAGGCCCAGGAGAACAGACTGAGAGAGAGGATGGGAGCAGAGGGAAGGCTCCAAGAGGAACAGAGGGGATCCCAGGGGAACGGGAAGTGCGGATGCCACCAGTGCGCCCGAATCTACCAGGACGTGGAGGGATCAGGCCGCAGAGGAGACCGGCCCCTAACTAGTGGAGAACTACAAATCTCAGCTAGAAACCAGAGGCTGCTGTACTTGCAAGGTGTAGCTGCCAACCACGACAATTACATTGCCGAAAAGGTGGTCACAGAAGGTCCAGGGAACTGCAGTTCGCCCGACAAGATCCGAGGCTACCGGCTTGGGGCACTGATTGTGAGGCGCAGGGCAGGAGTGTGAGAGCCAGTGCAGGAAGACGACCGAGGAAGGCACATAGAACGGGGTCCCGTTTAAGTACTCCTGAAAAAGGAAGGTACATAGAACGGGGTCCTGTTTTAGTACTCCGTTTAAGTACTCCTGAAAGAGGGATTGCTGAACCCCTTCCTTGGTGAATGCAGGACGACGTGGGTGGTTATAAGCTGGCAGTTGTAACCAGGAGCAGCATGATAACTGAGTAAAATCTGAAGACTGCACCCCACTGTGTCCTTGAATAACCATCACCAGCACTGCACTACACAGCACCAGCAACATCTACCTCATAAAATCACTATATCCTGCCCTGGAGCATAGCTCTACCTGTGGAGAGCTGAACCAACTCTGCTGCATCACCATTAGCTCCAAGGGATCTGCACCGCAGCGGCGGCTCCATATAGCCGCATACCACAGGTTGCATCATGAACATTAAACTATAAAAACTATAATCCCCTTTTATTGACCGCCCTGGGTCACTGCCACTGTGACATCCCCTGCACCGACCGGCCCGGCACCGTGCACCCCACGGTCCAGGGGGCGCGTCATATGGACCAGGGCATGGACAGAAATAAACCTTGTCCCCCCAACTCCCCACACATGTGATCCCGGAGATCAGCTCTTCAATGAATCAGAATACCCATTTATAGAATAGATGAGCTAATATGTGAAATAATCATGGGCTCAGGGGAGCGTCTGGATGTTTTTTCAGTCATCCCATAGAAGAGCACTTCAATGAATATATATCTACAGAACAGGGCCAACCCCAGGTTTTCATGGGCCCCGGGTGAAAAAGTCTAAGTGGGCCCCTTTAACACATACCACCATTCATGATGCACAGATACGGCAGAGAAATATAGGTATAGTACAATGCCAAAGATTTCACTTACATGAGTGATATCTATTGTAAATTCTACAATAACTCAGAAACCGGCGAATCCTCGCAACGCACAGTGCAGACTGGACAGTATAGAACTCCATACAGTATTATAGGCACCACATAGTCCTTCATACAGTATTATGGAACCAACATAGTCCTCCATACAGTATTATGGGCACCACATAGTCCTCCATACAGAATAGTGGGCCCCACGTAGTCCTCCATACAGTATTATAGGCACCACATAGTCCTCCATACAGTATAATAGCCCCACATAGTCCTCCATACAGTATTATGGGCACCACATAGTCCTCCATACAGAATAATGGGCCCCACGTAGTCCTCCATACAGTATTATAGGCACCACATAGTCCTCCATACAGTATAATGGCCCCACATAGTCCTCCATACAGTATTATGGGCACCACATAGTCCTTCATACAGTATTATGGAACCAACATAGTCCTCCATACAGTATTATGGGCACCACATAGTCCTCCATACAGAATAATGGGCACCACATAGTCCTCCATACAGAATGATGGGCCCCATATAATGCTCCATACAGAATAATGAGTACCATATATTGCTCCATACAGTATGGGCCCAATATAATACTCCATATAGAATGGGCACCATGTAATGCTCCATACATAATGGGCCCCATATTTTGCTCCATACATAAAAAAAATCAAATACTCACCTCTCCTCGCTGGCCGCTGCTCTGCTTCGGACTCCTCAGTGTTAGCGTCTTCTGGATCTGAGCACTTCTCAGTGCAGAGGGTGCTTCTGTAGTGACGTCATCGCTCCCTCTGTCCTATGACAATGTGGCGCCCCTGAGGGTTCAACTGCCACAGGGATACTGCACTTCTTTAATGGAGTGTAGTGTTCCTCCTCAGAGGTAAGAACAGTGTGATGGTCAGGACCCCACCTCCACATCCAACACCACACTTCTCCCACCAGAGGGGGCTAGAATGCACTAGGTGCTGCCCTCTTGGGTACTTGGGAGACTGGGGAACCAAGAGATAGGGGAACCATTTAGTGGGTGAGGGTGGAGGACTCACATTTTAGTGACAATAATTCATATTTAATACACAGCCATCTTGGTCATTGGTCGTCGTCTTTTGGCAGTCTGTCCTTTGCAATGGTTCTTTGACTGTCCTCTACTGTGATCTCCCACCCTGAGCGTGGATCCTGTGTGGACCTGCAGCGGTTGGAGACACAGCTCTCGTACCTTGGCCTTGGGTCGAGGGGCAGGTTGCAGATAATGTATATCTCAACCCGGTCAAGGACCATGACCAAGAAGGCCCGGAGCTTAAGAGTGTTGCTCCACCGCAAATGGATCCCAGGGAGGATGCAGACGGAGCGGTGTACGCCACCTGTCCTCGCTATGCTGATCTATTCAGAGGGATTCCGGCTGCAAGAGGGGTACCGACACCCGACCTTGCTACTCCACGTCCTGGTCGGGAAAGCCCGGTAGGCCCTGAGGATCCCACCGGGTAATGGAAGGAGCGAAGCTGCCACCCGTACCCTGTTTCTGAGAGGAGTTCAGAGGGAGACCTGGCCTATCTACACACGCAGACAGGAATGGACCCAATCTGAAGTCTAGGAACACTCTGGTGCGGGGTCCTGATTAAACACTTGTATTACTCGGAGGTGGTTGGACCTTCGTTCCTGGTGACCGCAGAACTCCGCGAGGGGCAGGGAGAAGCTTTGCAGCTGTACTCTTCAACGTGAGTAAAAACCCTGGAAGTTAACCCCTATGGCCTCCGGACTCTTTATTCTGCACTACTCCGCACTACGCGGCACAAGAACTCCTAGATTACTACCCCCTCCATCCTGTCTCTGCCCTGAGGCCCTGCTCCGCCTGTGGGGAGTAGTAACAACGACGGCTGCCGTAACATCCCGCCTCAGAGGACTGCAGCAGCGCTGGTGGCCTTCACCAGGTGTCACAGGTGGCGTAGTGGAGATCAGCCACTCAACCCGGATAAGCCCGTATCATCCCTTTTTAATGTGACGGCCCTGGGCACGGAGCATGTCCGGGCCACGGCTGCACCCCATCTACAACATAGGACCCGGCTCCGAGTCCCCCATCTCCCAGGGTAGGGCTTTCGTGAGGCGTCACAACATCACAGAGTCAGAAGACGCCGAACACACCGGAGCTGTGGTGGAACAGGGAGAGGTAAGTATTGCAAGTGCCGGGGCCTTGAGCACGCGGGGAGGGGCCCTCTCACGGGCTTTGGCACCAAACTCCGCTTATTCACAGGCAGGGGTGGGCTGGGCCTGGGGGAAGAGGGGCAAATGCCCCCCGGGCCAGTTCCCCAGCAGAGGCTTTGAGCCGTCGGCTGCCAAGAAGACAGCAGCCAGCACTTTAATTGTATATAAGTGCTGGTCCGGCCATCCCTGTATTGCCGGCTGTGTGACCCTATCTCTTGAACTCAGTAGCACGCCGGCCTGCTGGGTCTTCACCGGAGAGAGGTCAGCAGGGGCCAGGGCAGGAGGTCAGGGCTGGATCCTGAGTGTCTTGTGTCAGCGATGCTCTGAGGTCTCATGAGTTATTACTGCTGCTTCATCAGGTCGCGCTGTCTGTAGCCAGATCTGCAGGAAAGTCCCAGAGCCACTGCAGACTGTATACATACTCCAACACTGACTGCTCCTGAGCCTGGATCCAGGACATCATACATTATATATACTGCTATACATGATAATATGTGATGTTCTGTAGCCAGGTCCAGGTGTAATCAGTAAGGGTGTATTCACACTGTGTTCTGGCGCTCGTTCATTGGTCCCGCTGGGGCCTACTTCCGAATCCCCAGCAAAACGTGATTCGGGCGTATGTGCCGACGGGGCTTTTGACTATAATGGTGGCGACAGAAGAGCGAATGTGTGCTCTGACAAGGGTCATTTTTGGACCTGTGCCTCTACTGGAGACGGACACTCAGAAGCACGTGTTACTGTCTGCCTCCAGTAGGCGTACGAGCCCAAAAATGATGCACGGTGGGGATGTGGGAGGGGGGAGGTTCAGTCATAAGCCCCAAAGGAAACAGCAAACTTGTGCCAGAACACAGTGTGAATGCACCCCACATATAACACTGTGTATGTGTGCACATAATTTAGGACATCAGTACATATATTAGCATACTAGATGGTGGCACGATTCTAACGCATCGGGTATTCTAGAACTTGTATGTGGCCGACCAGGCGCAATCAGCAGAGCAGTGTTCACATTTGGCGCCAAAATCGCTGATTGGTCGCGACCGCGACCAATCAGCAGAGCGGTGTTTAAATTTGGCGCCAATATCGCTGATAGGTCGCGACCGCGACCAATCAGCAGAGCGGTGTGTAAACTTGGCGTCAATCAGCAGAGCGGTGTTTAAATTTGGCGCCAATCAGCAGAGCGGTGTTTAAATTTGGCGCCAATCAGCAGAGCGGTGTTTAAATTTGGTGCCGGCCGCGAACAATCAGCGAACCGTATTACTGAGGACCAGGCAGCGGCGCCGTCCCTCCCTTCACACTTGCCGTCGGGAGATTAGCGGGCCAAGCTTCTGATCTCCCGACGGTAGCCGCATGGGGGTCAGCGGCGCTGCAGGTCGGGGTACTTATTCTGCTAGCAGCCGTGAGATGAGCTGCTGTATATTATACTATGTGTACAGACATCTGATGGTATATACAGGATAATATGTGACTGCTGTATATTATACTATGTGTACAGATATCTGATGGTATATACAGGATAATATGTGACTACTGTATATTATACTATGTGTACAGACATCTGATGGTATATACAGGATAGTATGTGACTGCTATATATTATACTATGTGTACAGACATCTGATGGTATATACAGGATAGTATGTGACTGCTGTATATTATACCATGTGTACAGACATCAGATGGTATATACAGGATAGTATGTGACTGCTGTATATTATACTATGAGTACAGAAATCAGATGGTATATACAGGATAGTATGTGACTGCTGTATATTATACTATGTGTACAGACATCTGATGGTATATACAGGATAATATGTGACTACTGTATATTATACTATGTGTACAGACATCTGATGGTATATACAGGATAGTATGTGACTGCTGTATATTATACTATGTGTACAGACATCTGATGGTATATACAGGATAGTATGTGACTGCTATATATTATACTATGTGTACAGACATCTGATGGTATATACAGGATAATATGTGACTGCTGTATATTATACTATGTGTACAGACATCTGAGGGTATATACAGGATAATATGTGACTGCTATATATTATACTATGTGTACAGACATCTGATGGTATATGCAGGATAATATGTGACTGCTGTATATTATACTATGTGTACAGACATCAGATGGTATATACAGGATAGTATGTGACTGCTGTATATTATACTATGTGTACAGACATCAGATGGTATATACAGGATAGTATGTGACTGCTGTATATTATACTATGTGTACAGATAGCTGATGGTATATACAGGATAGTATGTGACTGCTGTATATTATACTATGTGTACAGACATCTGATGGTATATACAGGATAATATGTGACTGCTGTATATTATACTATGTGTACAGACATCAGATGGTATATACAGGATAGTATGTGACTGCTGTATATTATACTATGTGTACAGATAGCTGATGGTATATACAGGATAGTATGTGACTGCTGTATATTATACTATGTGTACAGACATCTGATGGTATATACAGGATATTATGTGACTGCTGTATATTATACTATGTGTACAGACATGTGATGGTATATACAGGATAGTATGGGACTGCTGTATATTATACTATGTGTACAGACATCAGATGGTATATGCAGGAGAGTATGTGACTGCTGTGTATTATACCATGTGTACAGACATCAGATGGTATATACAGGATAGTATGTGACTGCTGTATATTATACTATGTGTACAGACATCAGATGGTATATACAGGATAGTATGTGACTGCTGTATATTATACTATTTGTACAGACATCTGATGGTATATACAGGATAATATGTGACTGCTGTATATTATACTATGTGTACAGACATCTGATGGTATATACAGGATAGTATGTGACTGCTGTATATTGTACTATGTGTACAGACATCTGATGGTATATACTGGATAATATGTGACTGCTCTATATTATACTATGTGTACAGACATCTGATGGTATATACAGGATAATATGTGACTGCTGAATATTATACTATGTGTACAGACATCTGATGGTATATACAGGATAATATGTGACTGCTGTATATTATACTATGTGTACAGACATCTGATGGTATATACAGGATAATATGTGACTGCTGTATATTATACTATGTGTACAGACATCTGATGGTATATACAGGACAGTATGTGGCGGCTGTATATTATACTATGTGTACAGACAGACATCAGATGGTATACACAGGATAGTATGTGACTGCTGTATATTATACTATGTGTACAGACATCTGATTGTTTATACTGGATAGTATGTGACTGCTGCATATTATACTATGTGTACAGACATCTGATGGTATACACAGGATAATATGTGACTGCTGTATATTATACCATGTGTACAGACATCTGATGGTATATACAGGATAGTATGGGACTGACTTCTGTATATTATACTATGTGTATAGACATCAGATGATATATACAGGATAATGTGACCGCTGTATATTATACTATGTGTACAGACATCTGATGGTATATACAGGATAGTATGTGACTGCTGTATATTATACTATGTGTACAGACATCTGATGGTATATACAGGATAATATGTGACTGCTGTATATTATACTATGCGTACAGACATCTGATGGTATATACAGGATAGTATGTGACTGCTGTATATTATACTATATGTACAGATATCTGATGGTATATACAGGATAGTATGTGACTGCTGTATATTATACTATGTGTACAGACATCTGATGGTATATACAGGAAAGTATGTGACTGCTGTATATTATACTATGTGTACAGACATCTGATGGTATATACAGGATAGTATGTGACTGCTGTTTATTATACTATGTGTACAGACATCAGATGGTATATGCAGGATAGTATGTGACTGCTGTATAATATACTATGTGTACAGACATCAGATGGTATATACAGGATAGTATGTGACTGCTGTATATTATACTATGTGTACAGACATCTGATTGTTTATACTGGATAGTATGTGACTGCTGCATATTATACTATGTGTACAGACATCTGATGGTATACACAGGATAATATGTGACTGCTGTATATTATACCATGTGTACAGACATCTGATGGTATATACAGGATAGTATGGGACTGACTTCTGTATATTATACTATGTGTATAGACATCAGATGATATATACAGGATAATGTGACCGCTGTATATTATACTATGTGTACAGACATCTGATGGTATATACAGGATAGTATGTGACTGCTGTATATTATACTATGTGTACAGACATCTGATGGTATATACAGGATAATATGTGACTGCTGTATATTATACTATGCGTACAGACATCTGATGGTATATACAGGATAGTATGTGACTGCTGTATATTATACTATATGTACAGATATCTGATGGTATATACAGGATAGTATGTGACTGCTGTATATTATACTATGTGTACAGACATCTGATGGTATATACAGGAAAGTATGTGACTGCTGTATATTATACTATGTGTACAGACATCTGATGGTATATACAGGATAGTATGTGACTGCTGTTTATTATACTATGTGTACAGACATCAGATGGTATATGCAGGATAGTATGTGACTGCTGTATAATATACTATGTGTACAGACATCAGATGGTATATACAGGATAGTATGTGACTGCTGTATATTATACTATGTGTACAGATATCTAATGGTATATACAGGTTAGTATGTGACTGCTGTATATTATACTATGTGTACAGACATCAGATAGTATATACAGGATAGTATGTGACTGCTGTATATTATACTATGTGTACAGACATCTGATGGTATATACAGGATATTATGTGACTGCTGTATATTATACTATGTGTACAGACATCTGATGGTATATACAGGATAATATGTGACTGCTGTATATTATACTATGTGTACAGACATCTGATGGTATATACAGGATAATATGTGACTGCTGTATATTATACTATGCGTACAGACATCTGATGGTATATACAGGATAGTATGTGACTGCTGTATATTATACTATGTGTACAGACATCTGATGGTATATACAGGATAGTATGTGACTGCTGTATATTATACTATGTGTACAGACATCTGATGTTATATACAGGATAGTATGTGACTGCTGTATATTATACTATGTGTACAGACATCAGATGGTATATGCAGGATAGTATGTGACTGCTGTATAATATACTATGTGTACAGACATCAGATGGTATATACAGGATAGTATGTGACTGCTGTATATTATACTATGTGTACAGACATCTGATGGTATATACAGGATATTATGTGACTGCTGTATATTATACTATGTGTACAGACATCTGATGGTGTATACAGGATAATATGTGACTGCTGTATATTATACTATGTGTACAGACATCTGATGGTATATACAGGATGATATGTGACTGCTGTATATTATACTATGTGTACCGACATCTGATGGTATATACAGGATAGTATGTGACTGCTGTATATTATACTATGTGTACAGACATCTGATGGTATATACAGGATAGTATGTGACTACTGTATATTATACTATGTGTACAGACATCTGATGGTATATACAGGATAATATGTGACTGCTCTATTTTATACTATGTGTACAGACATCTGATGGTATATACAGGATAATATGTGACTGCTGAATATTATACTATGTATATAGACATCTGATGGTATATACAGGATAATATGTGACTGCTGTATATTATACTAAGTGTACAGACATCTGATGGTATATACAGGATAATATGTGACTGCTGTATATTATACTATCTGTACAGACATCTGATGGTATATACAGGATAACATGTGAGTGCTGTATATTATACTATGTGTACAGACATCTGATGGTATATACAGGACAGTATGTGGCGGCTGTATATTATACTTTGTGTACAGACAGACATCAGATGGTATATACAGGATAGTATGTGACTGCTGTATATTATACTATGTGTACAGACATCTGATGGTATATACAGGATAGTATGTGACTGACTGCTGTATATTATACTATGTGTATAGACATCAGATGATATATACAGGATAATATGTGATTTTTTTTATGTATGGAGCAAAATATGGGGCCCATTATGTATGGAGCATTACATGGTGCCCATTCTATATGGAGTATTATATTGGGCCCATACTGTATGGAGCAATATATGGTACCCATTATTCTGTATGGAGAATTATATGGGGCCCATCATTCTGTATGGAGGACTATGTGGTGCCCATAATACTGTATGAAGGACTATGTGGTGCCCATAATACTGTATGGAGGACTATGTGGTGCCTATAATACTGTATGGAGGACCACGTGGGGCCCATTATTCTGTATGGAGGACTATGTGGTGCCCATAATACTGTATGGAGGACTATGTGGGGCCATTATACTGTATGGAGGACTATGTGGTGCCTATAATACTGTATGGAGGACTACGTGGGGCCCATTATTCTGTATGGAGGACTATGTGGTGCCCATAATACTGTAGGGAGGACTATGTTGGTTCCATAATACTGTATGAAGGAATATGTGGTGCCTATAATACTGTATGGAGTTCTATACTGTCCAGTCTGCACTGTGCGTTGCGAGGATTCGCCGGTTTCTGAGTTATTGTAGAATTTACAATAGATATCAGTCATGTAAGTGAAATCTTTGGCATTGTACTATACCTATATTTCTCTGCCGTATCTGTGCATCATGAATGGTGGTATGTGTTAATGGGGCCCACTTAGACTTTTTCACCCGGTGCCCATGAAAACCTGGGGTTGGCCCTGTTCTGTAGATATATATTCATTGAAGTGCTCTTCTATGGGATGACTGAAAAAACATCCAGATGCTCCCCTGAGCCCATGATTATTTCACATATTAGCTCATCTATTCTATAAATGGGTATTCTGATTCATTGACGAGCTGATCTCCGGGATCACATCTGTGGGAAGTTGGGGGGACAAGATTTATTTCCGTCCATGCCCTGGTCCATATGACGCGCCCCCTGGGCCGTGGGGTGCACGGTGCCGGGCCGGTCGGTGCAGGGGATGTCACAGTGGCAGTGACCCGGTCCGTGACCCAGGGCGGTCAATAAAAGGGGATTATAGTTTTTATAGTTTAATGTTCATGACGCAACCTGTGGTATGCGGGTATATGGAGCCGACGCTGCGGTGCAGATCCCTTGGAGCTAATGGTGATGCAGCAGAGTTGGTTCAGCTCTCCACAGGTAGAGCTATGCTCCAAGGCAGGATATAGTGATTTTATGAGGTAGATGTTGCTGGTGCTGTGTAGTCCAGGGCTGGTGATGGTTATTCAAGGACACAGTGAGGGGAAGTCTTCAGATTTTACTCAGTTATCACGCTGTTCCTGGTTACAACTGCCAGCTTATAACCACCCACGTCGTCCTGCGTTCACCAAGGAAGGGGTTCAGCAATCCCTCGTTCAGGAGTACTTAAACGGAGTACTAAAACGGGACCCCGTTCTATGTGCCTTCCTTTTTCAGGAGTACTTAAACGGGACCCCTTTCTATGTGCCTTCCTCGGTCGTCTTCCTGCACTGGCTCTCACCCTCCTGCCCTGTGCCTCACAATCAGTGCCCCAAGCCGGTAGCCTCGGATCTTGTCGGGCGACCTGCAGTCCTTCTGTGACCACCTTTTCGGCGATGTAATTGTGGTGGTTGGCAGCTACACCTTGCAAGTACAGCAGCCTCAGGTTTCTAGCTGAGATTTGTAGTTCTCCACTAGTTAGGGACCGGTCCCCTCTGCGGCCAGATCCCTCCACGTCCTGGTAGATTCGGGCACACGGGTGGTATCCGCACTTCCCGTGCCCCTGGGATCCCCTCTGTTCCTCTTGGAGCCTTCCCTCTGCTCCCATCCTCTCTCTCAGTCTGTTCTCCTGGGCCTCCCAGACTAGGCCCGCTCCTTCCTCCTCTCCTCCTGAGCAGAGCTCCTCCAGAGCTCCTGCTTCCAACTATCTCTCTCAGACTGACCACACTCTCTCAAGATGGCTCCCCTTTTTATACACCTACTGAAGTGCTCCCCTAAACTACTTCTTCCACCCACACCCACTACATGGTTCCACCCTCCAGCTAGAGACCAGTGACTGTGCTCTCCCTTAGGAGCAATCTCGCCCTTCCTTCTGAAGTGGAGTGTAATGGATGCAAGTGTGTGGGTCCCGGGCAGTACTCCATCCTTACCTGAGAGTGGGATACCACACCTCTGGGTGAGATGCAGTACCTATGGGGCGCCACACATATATGCTCCTCTCAGGATACAATATATACATTGCCCTCTATATTTCAGTAAACTTTAAATCAGTTGCACATTGATATAAGACCAATACTGACTCCAACCAGCTCAAAGTGCCATCCAGTGTTTGTCCTATTTGTTCCCATATGGTGATAATGTAAACCCTTTAAGACCTCTCCATAGAGCATTCATGGAGCAGATAGTGCATTATGCCGATAGATTAGCTTTGCTCAGCTATAAGGTCCAGGTTACTGTGACACCTCCCCTCACGGGGACTCGCTCGCTAGCCCACCCTGAGAGTTGGGGTACTCGGAGCCAGGCCTCCGTGTAGGGTGGATGCAGTCGTGACCAAGGCCCGGTCCGTGCCCAGGGTTGTCACATAAAAATACGGGCTAGGAGGGATGAGGGAATGGTGCTCGACTACGCCACCTGTGGTGTCAGGTGATTGCCAACAGCGCTGCAGCAGTCCTCTGAGGCGGGATGTCGTGGCAGCAGCAGATGGTACTACTCCCCACAGGCGGAGCAGGGCCTCAGGGCAGCGAAGAGGGATCAGGAGAGTAGTAGTGGGTTGTATGTTGTGGTGTGGTGTCGCGCTAGAATAAAGGACTGGAGGAAATGGATGCAGTCTTCCAAGCTTTACTCACGTTGTCAATGGTCAGCTGCAAGGCTTCTCCTTGCTCCTCACGGCGCGCTGCGGCCACCAGGAAAGGGGGTTCGTCTCTCTCCGGGTAGTTCGGGTGCATCAATCAGGAACCCCAGCACCAGAGTGTTCCTAGAATCTCCCACTAGGTCCTCTCCTGTTCGTGTGTGGTGCGTGCAGTAAGGCTGGGTCTCCCTCTGGTTACTCACAGAACAAGGGTACGGGTGGCGACTCCGCTCCGTCTGTTACCCGGTGGGATCCACCCAGCCTCCTGAGCTTTTCTGACTAGGACGTGAAGTAACAAAGTCAGATAACGGGGGCCAGTCCCCTCTTGCAGCAGGAGTCCCTCTGACTAGGCCAGAATGAAGAGTACAGGTGGCGTAAACCACTCCGTCCGAATTCCCTGGGATCCTTTTGCCTGTGGAGCTTTACTCCTCCGCTCCCCTTCAGGCCTTCTTAGGTAGGGACCTTGACCGGGTAGAGACAGCCGTTAACTCTAACCCGCTCCTTGTCTCAAGGCCAGAGTACGAGGACCGTGTATCTTCAACAGCTGCAGGTTCTAGCAGAAAGCCAAGTTCAGCGATGAAGATCACAATCAAAAGACCTTGAACCTAAGATGGCCGTTTATTAAATATGTATTAGCAAGTGTAACCTCCTGGTGTGTCCTCCACCCTCACCCACTACTAGGTTCCCCCTATCTTTGGTTCCCCCCATCTCCTCTTATCCTGGCTGGGGCAGCACCCTGGTGCATACAGTTATATGAAAAAGTTTGGGCACCCCTATTAATCTTAAGCTTATTGTTTTATAAAAATTGGTGTTTTTGCAACAGCTATTTCAGTTTGATATATGTAATAACTGTTGGACACAGTAATGTTTCTGCCTTGAAATGAGGTTTATTGTACTAACAGAAAATGTGCAATCTGCATTCAAACTAAATTTGACAGGTGCATAAGTATGGGCACCCTTATCATTTTCTTGTTTTAAATACTCCTACCTACTTTTTAATGACTTACTAAAGCACTTTTTTTGGTTTTGTAACCTCATTGAGCTTTGAACTTCATAGCCAGGTGTATGCAATCATGAGAAAAGCTACTTAAAGTGGCCACTTGCAAGTTGTTCTCCTGTTTGAATCTCCTCTGAAGAGTGGCATCATGGGCTCCTCAAAACAACTGTCAAATGATCTGAAAACAAAGATTATTCAACAGGGGAAGGATACAAAAAGCTGTCTCAGAGATTTAACCTGTCAGTTTCCACTGTGAGGAACATAGTAAGGAAATGGAAGAACACAGGGACAGTTCTTGTTAAGGCCAGAAGTGGCAGGCCAAGAAAAACATCAGAAAGGCAGAGAAGAAGAATGGTGAGATCAGTCAAGGACAATCCTCAGACCACCTCCAGAGAGCTGCAGCATCAACTTGCTGCAGATGGTGTCACTGTGCATCGGTCAACTATGCAACGCACTTTGCACAAGGAGAAGCTGTATGGGAGAGTGATGCGAAAGAAGCCGTTTCTGCAAGCACGCCACAAACAGAGTCGGCTGAGGTATGCAAAAGCACATTTGGAGAAGCCAATTTCCTTTTGGAAGAAGGTCCTGTGGACTGATGAAACCAAGATTGAGTTGTTTGGTCATACAAAAAGGCGTTATGCATGGCTGCAAAAAAACACAGCTTTCCAAGAAAAACACTTGCTACCCACAGTAAAATTTGGTGGAGGTTCCATCATGCTTTGGGGCTGTGTGGCCAATGCCGGCACCGGGAATCTTGTTAAAGTTGAGGGACGCATGGATTCCACTCAGTATCAGCAGATTCTTGACAATAATGTTCAAGAATCAGTGACAAACTTGAAGTTACACAGGGGATGGATCTTTCAGCAAGACAATGATCCAAAACACTGCTCCAAATCTACTCAGGCATTCATGCAGAGGAACAATTATAATGTTCTGGAATGGCCATCCCAGTCCCCAGACCTGAATATCATTGAACATTTGTGGGATCATTTGAAGAGGGCTGTCCATGCTCGGCGACCATCAAACTTAACTGAACTGGAATTGTTTTGTAAAGAGGAATGGTCAAAAATACCTTCATCCAGGATATCATTAAAAGCTACAGGAAGTGATTAGAGGCTGTTGTTTTTGCAAAAGGAGGATCTACTAAATATTAATGTCACTTTTCTGGTGGGGTGCCCATACTTATGCACCTGTCAAATTTTGTTTGAATGCAGATTGCACATTTTCTGTTAGTACAATAAACCTCATTTCAAGGCAGAAACATTACTGTGTCCAACAGTTATTACATATATCAAACTGAAATAGCTGTTGCAAAAACACCAATTTTTATAAAACATTAAGCTTAAGATTAATAGGGGTGCCCAAACTTTTTCATATAACTGTATAAGAACCCTACAGGTGGGAGAGGTGTAGTGTTGAATGCAGAGGTGGGGTCCTGACAGGTGCTCCATCCTTACCTCGGAGAGGAGATACCACACCTCATTAAAGAGATGCAGTACCCCTGTGGCGACAGAACCCTCAGGGGCGCCACATTACCATCAGACTCACACACCACTCAGCCCACCCGTTTCTTGTGCAGTGATAAACCAGCTGTTCTCCACCTCCCATACACATTTTCTAAGCATTCCCTATTTCTTTCTTCAGGTGGTCCTGACATCAGTCCCCAGCCGAAACATCTTTATGGCTGTAAAAATGATCAAGAAAAAGAAGGTGAAGGAAAACATCCTTATGAGAGAGCGGCGGATACTCCTGGCGGCCCGAGACTGCCCATTCTTATGTCACCTCTATGCCGCACAGCAGTTTCGGAAGCTGGCGTATTTCATCACGGAGTATCTGTCCGGCGGCAGCCTCGAGGCTTTGATTCACATGTGCGGCTGCCTGAACATCGACAGCGTAAGGTGAGTATGAGGAAGATATACGAAAAAGAGAGCAGAGGGGCGAAAATAAAAGCAGAGGTGGAGATGTAGCTGGGAAAGGACTGGCAGGTCATGTAGCCCAGGAGGGAAGGAGGTATCAGCGATGACATTGATACTACACTATGTTCTCTCCATCAGATTCTACACAGCAGAGATTGTATGTGGTCTCCAGTTCCTCCACGGACACAACATCGTCCACCGGTAAGCACAACTTTCCTCCTTCTCTCTGTCCCCTTTACATGCTCAAAAAATTGCCCCCAACTTTCCTGGGCTCCTGCCTGCCTAGTCCACCTGATTTTGTAGTGACCCATTTTCCATCTCCTGTATCATGGGGCAGATTTCTTATTATGTTTTCTTATTTCATTGCAGAGATATTAAGCCAGTAAACATCATGTTGGATGCCGATGGCCACATCCGTGTAGTTGAACTGGGGCTCGCCCAAGATGGGGTCACCTCCTCCAATAACATCTCTGGAGTGACGGGCACTTTTCACTTCATGGCCCCTGAGGTGCTTCTCAAAAAAGGATATGGCACAGCAGTGGATTGGTGGAGCCTGGGGATTGTGGTGTCCAAGATGGCAACAGGACGCTCCCCATTTTACACCAGCTCCGTCAGCAAAATGGCTTACACAGCGATAACCAGAGGAGAGCCTGAAATTCCATCTTGGCTTGATGCTGACTTCAAAGATCTTATCAAGAAGCTGCTGTGCAAAATTCCTGAGAAACGATTGGATGTGTGCGGGAGCATCAGAGAGCATCCATTCTTTACCAACATCGGCTGGGAGGATCTAGAGAAAAGGAGAGCAAAGCCGCCATTTATACCATTCAGGCCAGTTCTGGAGAACCATCATCTGCAGTGGCCGGAGGATAAGAAAGCCTTTAACCCCGTGGCCGGATTCAATTATGAGTCATCAAGCTGGGCCCGGTAAGATCATCCTCTGTGAGGATAAATCCCATCAAATGTTCTTCTCACCTTGTGGCCATTATGACCATCTTTGTCTTCTCCCACTGTTTCTGTCAATGACTATGTCTCTGTCATTCTTAGGTGGATGAGAATATCTGGGCTGTGAAAGAATCCACGACCATCTGGTGAGTGACCGCTGTACACACAGGACACGATCATTAGATGTGTACATTATATCTGATGTTACATAGGGGAATGGTTCATTATAATGACCATTCCTCTAAGATAACAGAAGATCCAGGAGATAGAAGTTATTGAAATGTCTTCCTCCTTATGTCTTGCATGATGAACCCGTGCCAACTGCCCAGAACTTCTTGCCTCCTGACCCGTACCTCACGTCTCTGCTGCTGTTTGTCACCTCGGCTGCCCTAGAACATCATGTCTCTCATTAACACCTTCATGTCGGACCACTGCCATCGTGTCGCTGCACCAGGCCCTTGACTTGGCCTCCTCCAATCCATGGCTGGCATCTGAGATCCCTCCAGCCCGAAGGTCTTCTGCGCCCCAGGAGCGGCCTGTGCTAAGTTTCCATCTGGTGAGTTCAGGAACAATAGTATAATATAGGCCATTATCCCTGAACTTACCTCAGCGCAGGCCGGGTAAGTACTGCACCCATCATCCATCACATCCACAGTACATGATAGGTGTAGACCCTACACTACACTACAGGTATAGGCACACACACATAGACACATAGGACATAGATAGAGATTTCGGCTTTTGATCCTGGGATTTAATCTGATCGTCATATTTGGGGTCAGGAAGGAATTTTCCCCCCTAATATGAGGATAATTGGCCCATTCCTCATAGGGGGTTTTCGCCTTCCTCTGGATCTACACGGCCTTAAATAGGTTTAGTAATATATCAATAAGTAGATTCACACATAAGTAGTGCAAAAAAATAAATTAAAAAAAATAAAATTCAAAAATAGTTTATTTTACACAAACCAAAAATATTTTTAGTCTAAATATATAATAATTAAAAAATGTAAATATATTTTTTAAAAATCTCACTTCCATTACACATAGGGAGGTACGAGCCTTTGATCCTGGGATTTAATCTGATCGCCATATTTGGGGTCAGGAAGGAATTTTCCCCCCTGATATGAGGACAATTGGCTTATTCCTCACAGGGGGTTTTCACCTTCCTCTGGTTCAACGCGGCCCATAAATAGGATTATTCTGATAGAAGAATAATTTACAGATGATCTAGTGAATCCTGCTTTGAGCAGGGGGTTGGACCAGATGACCCAGGAGGTCCCTTCCAACTCTACCATTCTATGATTCTATGATTCTATGATATACATGATACTATAACATATAATAACCCCATATATAAATAAAATCTTTCGTTAACCCCCTACATCGTTGTTCTTGTCTTTATTCCATCGATCGTCCATGTAGTGAATGTGGGTTTCGCCCCTGAGTCTTGATGGGGTCGTACAGTCTCATGTAAGGTTTCTCCATATGGGTCAGAGGTGAAACCACAATGTGCGGCGGATAAAGACCAAACTGATCCCTTCTGCAGTAAGCGAGTACCCGGCAGCAGGTGCTGAATTTCCCTACAGCGCCTCCAGAGGAGAAATGAAGTATTACACATGATTCTCTGTAATCACTGGGCTGTACCAGGAAATCATGGAAGTGTTGGGTCCTCCAGGGCAGGAGACGCTGTTTGGTGGTCGTTTTCATTCTGACTAATGGATGAGAATACAGAACTTCAGATTCGCATAAAATGGCATTTGGATATTGGGTTTTCTACAGCTGCCGCTCACTATACACAGAGCGGTGATTGAAACCGCGCAGGCGCCGCCCCTGTGACTGACAGAGAGAGGCTGCTGGGTGACATAAAGTTAATTTCCTCCTGGCAGCGGGGCTCTCAGTGCAGGCACCGCACAGTGTCACAATGCTATTACTTGCAGATTTACCCCATATCCCATATCTGCAGGTTAATAGTGTTATTTTACATGACAGGTTCCCTTTAACCCATGATATAGTTTTGTCCCAGGTCTCTAAGGCCTGTATGAAACCGACTGAGTAGTAGAGCTCACATCATATGTAACAGATGCCGGCTGTGCTACACAGCCAAAAACTGCCTGTAACTGCAGCAACCGGAGCTCGCTCCGATCGCTGAGGTTTATCCATCTAAATGCCTTTGTCAATCACTCAATGGCGATTGCAGGGAGCTGATGGGTTACTGAGGCGCCCCCTGGGGCTGTGGGGTACTCGGTAGCTGGGCCGGTTGGTGCTGGGGATGTCACGGTGGCAGTGACCCGGTCCGTGGCCCCGGGTGGTCAAATTAAAGGAAAAGTAAAAGGGGAATAAAGTTTTTTAGATATAATGTTCGTGACGCCACCTGTGGTATGCGGCTATATGGGGCCGCCGCTGTGGTGCAGATCCACTGGAGCTGAAGGTGATGCAGCAGAGTTGGTTCAGCTCTCCACAGGCAGAGCTAAGCCCCAGGGCAGAATAAGATGAATTTTGAAGGTAGATGTTGTTGGTGCGGTGTAATGCAGGTGATGGCGCAGCAATTATTCAAGGACACAGTGGGGTGCAGTCTTCAGGTTTTACTCACAGTTGTTAAGTTCCTCAGGTTACAGTCACCAGTGTGCAACTTCCCACGTCGCCCTGTGTCCTCCGGGGTAGTGATCCAGCAAACTCTAAGGTACCTCAGGAGCACTTGGACGGGACCCCGTTTTATGTACCTTTCCTGGTCGTCTCACGGCGCTGGTTCTCACCCTCCTACCCTGCGCCTCACAATCAGTGTCCCAAGCCAGTGGCCTCGGTCCTTGTCGGGCAACTTGCAATCTCCTGTACCCTATGTGGCCACCTTTTCAGCGATATAATTGTGAATTTTGGCTGGAACACCTTGCAAATGCTGCAGCCTCCGGTTGGCTAGCTGAGCCTGGTTGTTCTCCACTAGTCTGGGGCCGGTACCCCTCTGCGGCCTGATCCCTCCACGTCAGCATGAATTCGGGCGCACGGGTGGCTTCCTGCACTCACCGTGCCCCTGGGATCCCCTCTGTCTCTGGAGCCTTTCTCTCCCTGCTCCCGTCTTCTCTCACTCTCTTCCTGGGCCTCTCTTACTAGGTCCGACTCCTCTCTCTCCTTCCTTGCTCTCCTGAGCGGAGCTCCTCCTGAGCTCCCACTCCCAACTGAGCTCCTCTCTGTACTGTCCGCTTCTAGATGGTTCCCCATGTCTTTTATACTCTTTCTGTCTGTGCTCCCCTGAACTTCTTCCTCCACCCACCTCCTCTACCTGGTTCCACCCTCCAGCTAGGGACCAGGGACTGCTCTCCCTTAGGATCAATCTCGCCCTTCCCTACTGTAGTGAAGAGTATTGGATGTGGGTGTGTGGGTCCCGGGTAGTACTCCGTCCTTACCTGAGTGTGGAGTACCACACCTCAGAGGTGAGATGCAGTACCTCTGTGGCAACTGGACCCGCAGGGGCGCCACATTACCATGGCAGCCGGTAAGTATAGTGTAAGCAATCGAACAATTGCAGGTTGAGATCCCCTAGTGGTACAAAAAAACTATAAATAAAAAAATGGGAACCTGTCACGTGAAAAAACAGGGTTAATCTGCAGGTTAATAGCTTTCTGAACCTGTCTGGCCCTGGTATTTAGAGCCCCGCTGCCGGGAGGAAATTATGTGTATTCCTCCTGGCAGCGGTCAGCTTCCAGTCATAGGTGCGGTGGCGCGGGTACAGTCACTGCTCTGTACATAGAGAGTGGCGCCTCCAGCACTGACTGTCGTCCGGTTGTACTGCTGAGCTGCTGTCAGTCAATGCCGGGGGGTGCGGTTACACCAATGCCGGGAGGAATAAAGCTTCCTCCTGGCAGCGGGGCTCAAAGTGCGGGCGCCGAGCAAGTTCAGAGTAACCCCACATCTGCAGGTTGATAGCGTTTTTCACATGATAGGTTCCATTTAAAAAATAAAAATGTATAAAAAACTGCACCTCCTTTGTCCCCATTCAAAAATGGAAAAAAATTTTTAAAAAATTGATATCGTCATGACTAAAAAAATCCGATCTATCGAAATATTAAATTATTCAGACAATATGTTAAACATGAAGAAGAAAAAAAAAGGTGAAGGGGTTAAAAGCATCAGCTCCCAGCGAAAAATAACCAAGACCTCACTCAGCTCCATGAGCAAAAAGATGCAGGTCTCAGAATATGGAGGAACAAACAATTTAAGGTTCTGAATTTTTTTTTAACCACTAAAATATAAAGAAACGTCATAAGGGTATGTGCACATGTTCAGTAATTGCAGCAGAAAAACCCACTGCAAATATTGGAGTATTATTTTCCGTCCTATAACAGAACCCAGAGGGTCCCCTTGCTTCCATTTGTATCAGACATACTGATAGGGAATGTAGATTGTGAGCCCTGATGGGGACAGCGCCCATAATGTCTGTAAATTGTCTAAATTGTAAAGAGCTGCAGAATATGTTGGCGCTATATAAATAAAAAGATTATTATTATTATAAAGATTATTAGTTATGCAAAGGGTTGAAAAAACGCAGCATGTGAACATAGCCTAATAACTGTTCTTAAAAATAAACTATTATCACTTCTATTTTTAAAGCTTTTTACTCTGCGGCATATTTTCCACACCTGCCTAAAACTTTTGCACAGTACTGTATATGAGATGCTTTTACAAAAAGATGCAGTATTTTTTGATAGTATGATACAAATCACTCTTGCTATGTGACTCCCTATTTCTTATTTAAGAATCCATGTAGTAATTTGCATTTCGACCTCTAGATGGTGACACCTGAATACTGCAGTGACAATATCTCCTAAATATCCTAGGTCAGTGATGGCGAACCTTTTACAGACCGAGAGCCCAAACTGCAACCCAAAACCCACTTATTTATCCCATAGTGCCAACACGGTCATTTAACCAGAATACTGAGGTTTTAGTTTAGAAAAAAACCTCATACATAGAGCAGACGAGGGGAACCGAAAGCAGCCACAAACAGGAGCAGGGGCATGAGACTGCAGATAGAAAAAATATGCACCCCCTTCCATCCTGGTATATGTTTGCTCATCCTTGTATATATGCTGCCCCCCATCCTTGTATGTGCTCCCCCCCATCCTTGTATATATCCTGCTTCCCCATCCTTGTATATATGCTGCCCCCCATCATTGTATGTGCTCTCCCCCATCCTTGTATATATGCTGCTCCCCCATCCTTGTATATATGCTGCTCCCTATCCTTGTATATATGCTGCTCTCCCATCCTTGTATATATGCTGCTCCCTCATCCTTGTATATATTCTGCTCCCCCATCCTTGTATATATGCTCCCCCCCATCCTTGTATGTGCTCCCCCCCATCCTTGTATATATGCTGCTCCCCCAGCTTTGTAGATATGCTTCTCCCCCATCCTTGTCGGAACAAAGAGGAATCTGCTACTAGTGAAAAGTTTCTGTGTTTTCTTATTAGGAGTTTTCCCTGTAGATGGCGATGCATACCATGGAAGAAATGTGGGACTCCATATCCTTTAATACCAGTCCCTATCGATAATCTGGCGTTTCTATTCTATCAGCAGTGGATGAAATCCAAACCACTCTGGATGACCAAATTGTGAAGACTCAGACAATGAGGGGATCACCTTTCATCAAGCCCTATGAGAAAGAAATCAAGGTAGAAAATATTCACTTGCTTATTAGCAGAAGCTAAGGTTTCATTAGGATCTCCGAGGCTAAAGTTACATGCGGCTCCAGCTTACATGTAAAGGGGATGGTATCAAGGAGTCTCACCAAACTTTCCCTACAAATGTCCAACAATTCAGAATTCATATCCATTGATAATTTATCTTCTAAAATGATAGAAAAAAATGCTATCATTTTCATTTTATGTGTAATTAACTTTTTGCTCTCCTCCTTTAAGCAATGGGGGGAACGACTGATAAGGATCCAGGAAACCATTGATGAATGGCTGAAGGTGCCGGCGCAGTGGCTTTATCTAGACCCCATCTTCTCTTCTGAGGACATCATGCAGCAAATGCCTGAAGAAGGACGCTTATTCCAGACTGTGGACAGAAACTGGAGAGAGATCATGAAACATTGCGTTAAAGACCCGAAGGTAAATGGATGCTTCATGGTGGACTGATACAAGAAAGCACGGTCATCTTGCATCCAGGATTGATGTTTTCCAAGAGTCCGTGTCCTGATGCTTCCATCACAAGGATCCCAGGTTATGGGGCCCCGCACTGCCTGGACTCCAGCCTCCTATTTTCTATCCATATAGGTTCTAATTTTTTTTTTAATATGAACTATTGGCACAATAGTCAATGAATGTGACCTTTTTTCAGTCTCTATAACTATATAATGGAATCTTACTTATGGGCTATCTACTTTGTTTTAGGTTTTAAGTGCCACTTCTCTGACCGGACTTCTGGAAAAACTTCAGGACAGCAATGTGCTTCTGGATAAAATCATGAAAGGGCTGAATGCCTATCTGGAGAAGAAGAGGCTTTTTTCCCACGGTATAGTCCTTTCACTTGTTGCAATGATTCTATATACTACTTAAAGAATTTTTTTTTTTTCTTATTTAAACCATTGAAATCATTTTTGTAATTGGATTTCATTAATAATTTTGCACTGTTTGCCTTCTATTGGCTCTGTGTTGCGCTGGCTATTGGACTTATTTTTAATCTGTCTTTTTTCAGCTCCTCTTAGCCGATTTATGACCACAGATCACATCAAAGCTGAATGTGCAGGAAACAAAAAGCCTAACGGTGCAACATTTTTAATGAAACCGAATTGTCGCAAATACTCGCAATTAAATGGGTATTCCCATCTCCAAGATCCTATCCCAATATGTAGTAGGCGTAGTAATAATAATAATATTAGCAAATACCTCCAATTAGAAATGTAGTATAGTTCTTCTGATTCACTATGTCGCTTTCCCCAGCTTCGGTATCCATGGTTACGACCACTCATATAGTGACGGTCATTTGCTAGTGGTCTTAACCTAAGCTACTGCAATGCTCTGCACATGGGGTAAGCGACAAAGCAAATCAGAAGAACTATACTACACTTCTAATTGGAGGTATTTGCTAATATTATTATTACACCTACTACATATTGGGGTAGAATCTTGGAGATGGCAATACCCATTTCAGTTAAATAAAAAAAGTTCCCAAAGCTGGATAGCCCCTTTAAGCTAGCCATACGCATGAGATATGAGATACCCGTGGTCTGAATGGTTATTTGGCTATTTCTCCTGACTCCCACATATTCTGCTGAACAGTCATGTGTTTTTAATGGGGAGAGAGGAGAAAGTCGGTACTGGACACCTCCGGCAGCGGGTTATCTCCCCTGAGAACCAAAAGACCGGGTATTGAAATCCCATCTGCCCGATCCTTCTGGCCCTGACATCCTCTATCGGGGGAGAGTCAGGAGACCCCCATACACATCAGTGGGTAGGCCGGTCCTGCTGCAATCGTCAGGTTTAAACTATTTTAATCCAATGTGTATGGGGACTGAATCTTTACTTTAAAGCTTTGCTTTTCTATTTTCTCACATAGACACTGATACAAATGGCGCCTGACCCAATACTTTAATGACATTTTTATCATATTGTGCATTTTCGCTTTAGCTTTTTCTTCCTGTCCAACGACGAAATGCTAGAAATTCTCTCTGAGACTAAAGATCCTCTGCGGGTCCAACCACATCTAAAGAAGGGCTTTGAAGGCATCGCAAAGCTGGAGTTCCTTCCTAACCTGGACATCAAAGCCATGTACAGCACCGAGGGGGAACGCGTAGAGCTCATCCAGACCATCTCCACCTCCGAGGCTCGGGGGGCCGTGGAGAAGTGGCTCATCCAAGGGGAAGATGTCATGTTAAGGAGCGTGCATGATGTTATTGCTCGGTCACGAATGGTACGGATCTACCTACAGACCAAAAGCATTAATTGGAACTAATCTAGTACTTTTATATTTGTATAAGATTATTTGGCGGCAGTGAATGATTTGTGGATGATGTATCTCTTGCTATAGAGCCAGGTAGCAGATCTTCTACCTGCAATCGGTAGAAATGAATTTGCTAGATAATACTAGTAAGGTTGTCCCTCTCTTAAATGCTTCTGTCAACGTAATTTAACTTTGTTTTTTAAAAGGCATACCCTGAGACTGCAAGAAAAGACTGGGTGAGGGAATGGCCGGGACAGGTCGTGCTCTGTGTGTCTCAGATGTTCTGGACAAGTGAAGTGCATGAAGCTATCGGCAGTGGCCCAGAGGTACGGCATAAGCTCCTTTACTGATCAAGGTGGCTTCCATGCAATGCTCTGCAGCCTATCAATTTCTGGTATATATTTTTCACTGCTTGTGTGATCTGTCCTGAAAACTGCATTATATCTCCATGCAATGCTCTGCAGCCTATCAATTTCTGGTATATATTTTTCACTGCTTGTGTGATCTGTCCTGAAAACTGCATTATATCTCCATGCAATGCTCTGCAGCCTATCAATTTCTGGTATATATTTTTTCACTCCTCTAGCTTTTTTATTCCATGATACTTAAAGGTCATCACACTTACTTTAAGAGTTTATGATCCATGCCGAGTTTACTAGTCTGTTTTTTTTTTTTTTTTCCCTGCACTTTATGGTCTCCTGTTGTCTTTTAAGCTAGTGATTGATTGTTAATGAGTTAAATCTGTGCAGATCTAAGCAGATACGTCCCTATATATTGAGACTTAGTTAAGGGGAGGCATTTATGCGGGGGCATTTATGCATATAGCATTTATGCATACTTTATCGAAGTGCCATAATTTAGCAAAGTGCCCTGGCAGTTAGAAAATGGCAGTTGGACAGGGCAGGAGACAGGTAAGACATGCAAGACAATTAAACAAACTTGCTTCCAGGTCATCTTTTTGGCAAACAGTATTCACCATTTGTATCTGTGCCATTTATTTTCTGGTTGCTACAATCATCCACATTCACCATTCTCCCACAAATGCGGCACACTTCATCCATATTAATCCCTCACTCCTCTCTTCTCCTATGTACAGTTGTCATGCTCTCTTCACAATGTTATACCACGCAGATCCATTCATTCCCACCATACAACGCAGGAAACGCTCTCACAAATCACTCAATCATCTGCTCACTCTCTGTATCTTCCTTCTATTAGTCGCAGGTGATATTTCTCCCAACCCAGGACCCTCCAGTAATAATAACACTAACTCTTTCCCTGTTACATTCAGAAACCCTGCTAATCTCATTAATATTCCCTGCATATCTTCTGTCTCATTCAACTGTGCCCTTTGGAATGCACGCTCAGCTTGTAATAAACTCTCTTACATCCATGACTTTTTCCTCTCTAATTCCCTCAACCTTCTGGCTCTCACTGAAACCTGGATCCAGCAGTCGGACACCACTGCCGCTGCAGCTCTCTCCTATGGTGGCCTACATTTCTCTCATACCCCGCGACCTGACAACAGATCAGGTGGAGGTGTTGGTCTGCTTCTTTCAACAAAATGTACTTTTCAGGTTATCCCCCCTGTACCCTCCCTTATCTTCCCGTCCTTTGAGGCCCACACAGTCAGACTCTACCGGCCCTTCTCCCTGCGAGTGGCGGTTGTCTATCGCCCCCCAGGTCCCCTCCGTCAATTCCTGGATCACTTTGCTGCCTGGCTTACAAATTTTCTATCCTGCGACATCCCCACGATAATCATGGGAGACTTTAACATCCCAATTGGCGATCCTCTTTCCCCATCTGCCACGCATCTTTTATCATTAACCTCCTCCTTCGGCCTTTCACAGCTTGCTAATTCTCCTACACATGAGGACGGGAACACATTGGACCTGATCTTCTCCCGGCTTTGCTCAGTACATGACTTTACTAACTCTCCCCTTCCACTCTCTGACCATAATCTTCTTTCATTCTCTGTCAAGAACTGTGACTCTACTCAAGACACTCCCACCGTCCACACTTATAGAAATTTACGCGCCATTAACACCCAGAAATTTATAAAAAGGTTGCAATCATCATTGGCCCCAATCTCCTCCCTCTCATGTCCCGAATCTGCATTGAAGCATTATAACAAAATAATGCTATGCGCCCTGGATGAAGCCGCACCTCCTACACAAAGAACAATTCGGCATAGACGGCGACAACCCTGGCACACGCCTCAAACACGTCTTCTCCAGAGGTACTCCAGGTGCGCTGAACGGCTGTGGAGAAAATCAAATCTGCCCGAAGATTTCCTCCACTATAAATTTATGCTGAAAACATATAACTCTGCCCTTCACCTCTCCAAACAAACCTACTTTAACAACCTCATCATCTCACTTTCCAATAATCCTAAACGACTCTTTGACACGTTTCATTCTCTCCTCAATCAAACAGCACAGGCCCCGACCACCGACCTCAGCGCTGACGATCTGGCTAACTATTTCAAAGAAAAAATTGACCATATCCGACAGGAAATTTTCTCCCAATCCCCAAATGTTATGCATGCTCCCCCCCGCCACATTGTATCTTGCTCATTTTCTGACTTCGAACCAGTCACGGAAGATGAAGTGATCAGGCTCCTTGCATCTTCTCGCCCTACCACCTGCACCAGCGACCCTATTCCCTCACATCTCCTTCAGTCCCTTGCTCCAGCTGTCACCTCTCACCTAGCTAAAATTTACAACCTTTCCCTCTCATCTGGTATCTTTCCCTCTTCTTTTAAACACGCCAGCATACAACCATTACTTAAAAAACCATCCCTCGACCAGAACTGCACGGCCAACTACAGACCTGTTTCCAATCTTCCCTTTATCTCTAAACTCCTGGAACGCCTGGTCCACTCCCGTCTAATCCGCTATCTCTCAGACAACTCTCTTCTTGACCCTTTACAATCTGGTTTCCGCTCTTTACATTCTACTGAAACTGCCCTCACTAAAGTCTCTAATGATCTACTAACAGCTAAATCTAATGGTCACTACTCCCTGCTGATTCTCCTGGATCTCTCTGCAGCATTTGACACTGTGGATCACCAGCTCCTCCTCACTATGCTCCGCACTATTGGCCTCAAGGACACGGTTCTCTCCTGGTTCTCCTCTTATCTCTCTGACCGCTCCTTCTCTGTGTCTTTTGCCGGCTCCTCCTCCTCCCTACTTCCTCTTACTGTCGGGGTTCCTCAAGGATCAGTCCTAGGCCCCCTTCTTTTCTCCTTATACACCGCTCCTATTGGACAAACAATCAGTAGATTCGGTTTTCAATACCATCTCTATGCTGATGACACCCAATTATACACCTCTGCTCCGGACATCACCCCTGCATTACTACAAAAGACCAGTGATTGTCTTTCTGCTGTGTCTAACATTATGTCCTCCCTCTACCTAAAACTGAATCTGTCAAAAACTGAACTACTCGTCTTTCCTCCCTCCATTAATCTACCTGTGCCCGATATTGCCATCTCCGTTTGTGGCTCAACCATTACTCCCCAGCTACAAGCCCGCTGTCTTGGGGTCATTTTTGATTCAGATCTTTCTTTCACTCCTCACATCAAATCACTCGCTCGTTCATGTCATCTACACCTCAAAAACATCTCAAGAATCAGGACTTTTCTCACCTTTGACTCGGCAAAAACTCTTACTGTCGCTCTTATTCATTCTCGTCTTGACTATTGCAACGCTCTACTAATCGGTCTCCCTCTTACTAAACTCTCCCCTCTCCAATCCGTCCTGAACGCAGCAGCCAGGATCATATTCCTCGCCAACCGCTACTCAGATGCCTCTTCCCTGTGCCAGTCATTGCATTGGTTGCCCATCCAATATAGAGTTCGTTTTAAACTTATCACGCTTACCCACAAAGCGCTCCATGCTTCAGTACCCCCCTACATCTCCTCCCTTGTCTCAGTCTACCACCCTACACGTGCCCTCCGTTCTGCAAATGACTTGAAACTAAAATCCTCCATAATCCGAACTTCCCACTCCCGTCTCCAAGATTTCTCGCGTGCTGCGCCAATTCTCTGGAATGCACTACCCAGGACAGTTCGATTAATTCCCAATACCCACAGTTTCAAGCGAACCCTAAAAACACATTTCTTTAGACTGGCGTATCACCTAAACACACTCTGTCCATCCCAGCTTTCCCCCATATTAAAATCTTCTTCAACTTCGGGTTCAAACCAACCATGCACATAATAGCCTCGGTCAGGACTGCACTCATACTGGCAGGTGACCAGTCCATGTATTATTATTTATCCTATTCAGTATATCAAGGCTGCATTATACAATATATGTACTTTTTACCTTTTGTGTCTCCCCCACTTCCTCATAGACTGTAAGCTCGCGAGCAGGGCCCTCACTCCGTTCGATATGAGATATGCTTATTCTGTATTGTCTGTATAAGTCCCCCCTAAAATTTGTAAAGTGCTGCGGAATATGTTGGCGCTATAAAAAAAATAAACTATTATTATTATTATTATTATTATTCACTAGAAACAGTCATGGCCGGAAGTGTGGGCACCCTTGAAGTATTTTTCCATAAAATTATTGCAATTGCATGTGTATTTTTTGTTATACACATGTTTATTTCCTTTGTGTGTATTGGAACAGCACAAAAAAAACAGAGAAAAAAAGGCAAATTGGATATAATTTCACACAAAACCCCAAAAATGGGCCGGACAAAATTGTTGGCATCTTTCCAAAATTGTGGGTAAACAATTTTGTTTCAAGCATGTGATGCTCGTTCAAACTCACCTGTGGCAAGTAACAGGTGTGGGCAATATGAAAATCACACCTGAAACCCGATACAAAGGGGAAAAGTTGACTCAATCTTTGCGTTGTTACGTGCCACACTAAGCAGGAAGAACAGAAAGAGGAGAAGAGAACTGTCTGAGGACTTGAGAACCAAAATTGTTGACCAATATCTTCTTTTTGTGTTGTTCCAATACACACAAATTAAATAAACATGTGAACAACAAAACATGTGTAATTGTAATAATTTTCTGGGAGAAATACATATATACATTCATAGACAGACTTCATGTGTTCTCCTGCTAATAGACTGTCATACCCAGGGACGCAGCTTATAGGAGTTTCCAGGGGCAGATATACCATTGGTGCAACAGAGGTAAGGGGACCCACATTCACATCAAAAGATGCAAGTAGCTTCTTTCACAGTACGTTATTAGACTGCAAAGAGTCCATGTACTGTTCTTGCCCAGGGGTCTTCTCCTGGGGGTTGCAGTTGTACAGCTGCTCAATATCTTGAAGGTACCTAAAAGGCTCCATAGTATTGTTGGGATTTTGCATTGATTCATGCATCTTGTCTAGAGATGAGCAACTAAATTTGCAGGACCTTGGTCAAAGAGAGCAGGTTAGTAGTCTGTGGCTGTTGGATGGGAGCCTTGCTAACCGCCTCTTACATGCCGGCATCCCTGACTCCTCTTTTTGATTAGCCGGCCAGGCGTGATGTCATTTGTGTCTCACACCACAACTATGACATCGACATCAAAAGAGGAGCCGGAGATGCCGTTTCATGGAGCTCCGGTCCTGCGGCCGTGGAATACTGACCCGACTGTTGGACCAGAGTCCTGCAAATCCATTCGCTCATCTCTACTCGCGTCATATCTACCAATAAGGGAAGACATTGTATGGGATTTCCCATAATACCAGCATAAAATGAATCCATCTGCATTGAGTTTTCCATGCTGTTTGTGGCAGGGTTTTATAGAGGTACAACTGGGTATTTGGAGCTCTGGGTTCAATCCAGATCTCCAACTTCTATAAAGATATGTTGTAAAATTGTTGTGTACATTATAAAGTGCCTGCATATTGTGGAGTTCTCAATCTAGTCTGCAGCTTATAATCTGTATAGATTTCAGCCCCCTTGCAATATGTATGTTCTATGAATGTTTCTGCAGATGATTTCACCGTTACATCCTTCTTGTAGGGCCTGAAAAACTCCTATGAAAATCTGCAGCTCCAGCTAAATGATATTGTGGAGCTTGTGCGAGGAGGCAAATTGTCCCAGCAGACTCGCAGCACATTGGGGGCTCTCGTCACCATAGAGGGGCACGCTCGTGACGTGGGCATGGAAATGATCCAAACAGGTTTGTGCAAACATCATGGCTGGCAGCAAACTTTCCAATACCATGTTCTATTTATCATACACTACATGGAGAAAGGTATTGTGCCCCCTCCACATTACACCTACAGGGGCTTTTATGGTCCCCTATTCTAAATCCATATACAGGATGTTAATATGGAGTCCGTCCCTCTACAGATATCACAGCTCAATATGCAGAGCACCTTCATACATTTCACCCCATTCCTATGTTCTTTCCATATCTATGTTATATTCCCCCCTCTTTTCTTTGAGTTTTCATAGGACACAATTGATCTTGTCACAGTAAAGCAATCTTGGGGTGTACTTACAATGACGTCTATGGGGCAGTAGTCATTTCTGCATATTGAGATGGTGGTCCCTATATAGGAATGTTTTGGCATCTGTAGGTGTCGGCGTCCCCTGTATATGACTCATGGCCACAATTGATATTCTTTATAGTCAGTGTTTTGGATGGCCTAGGTGCGGTGTGTAATATTTTCTATCAATGGTGTGTGTGCCCTCCTCTGTGCAGTGTCCTTCCATAACCATGGATGTACTAATAAAGGGTTTTTATGTCAATTCCTTTAATGACCTTTTGTTCGGTTTCTTTGTAGGTATTATGTAATTCTCTGAATGGTCAGCCATTCTAAGCCTGAGCAGACATATGGCAATGTAATTGATGTGTGACTGACATTGTTCTTCCCTATGTTGCGGTGACATATTTATGCTGCCATTGTGCAGTATTTGTTCTAATTAATCATCCTAAAGGTGTTTAGTGGGGTTGAGGTTGAGAACGTGTGTGAAACAGTTCTGCTCTTCTATTCCCTTAGGGTTGGAAGCTACAATTGTTTAAGATGTCTTGTGCTGAAGCATTAAGATATCTTTTCACTGGAACTAAGGGGCCTAGACCAACCCCTAAAAACAAGGCCATACCCCCACCAGCAAACTGTACAGCGGGCACAATGCAGTTAATAGGGTAACGTTCTCCTGGCATTCACCAAATCCAGACTCGTCCATCAGATGCCAGATAGAGAAGTGTGATCCGTCACTGCACAGAACAGGTCTCCTCCAGAGTCCTGTGGTGGCGGCTTCACACCACTCCATCTGACGCTCGGCATCGTGCTTGGTGATGTAAGGCTGCATGCAGCTGCTCAGCCATAAAGCTCCTGGCGGGGACGCAGTGTTTGTGGTGATGTTGTTACCAATGGAGTCAGGAAAGCGTTCTGCCCTCTGCTCCTCAGCACTCAGTGACCCCGCTCTGTAATGTTCCGGGGTCTCCTGAGTTGCTGCAGTTCCTTCTACTTCTTAATAATATCACTCACATGTGATGGGGGAAGATTTAGGAGGGAAGAAATTTAATATCCAGACTTGTTACCCCGGTGGCTCCTATTACAGGACCGCGCTGGTATCAGAGAGCTCTGCACCACCAGCCGTTCTGTCATATGTTAGTAACAGCACACAGCATGGGAGGGCGGATGTTATACACCGGGGGGCGTGGGGATTGATGTTATACACTGGTGGGGGGCGAGAGTCTTAATGTTATACAAGGCCGAGGGGCCAGATGTTATACCCTAGGGGTACGAGGGGCTAGATGTTATACATGTCCGAGGTCTGGATGTTATACACTGAGGGGCAAGGGGACGGATATTATACACCAGGGGCGAGGGGATGGATATTATACACCAGGGGCGAGGGGACGGATATTATACACCAGGGGCGAGGGGATTGATGTTATACACTGGTGGGGGCGAGAGTCTTAATGTTATACAACAAGGCCGAGGGGCTAGATGTTATACAAGTCCGAGGGCTGGATGTTATACACTGAGGGGCGAGGGGACGGATATTATACACCGGGGGAGGCGAGAGGCCGGATTTTATAAACTGGGGGCTGAGAGTCCGGATGTTATACACCGTGGGCAATGGGACTAAATGAAAAAAGCAGAATTCGGTGACTAGGAGTTTTGTCCTATAATGTATGTGCATTTGCCTTCCCTTTAGAAACTCTCCCTTGTGATTCTGCAGTGTCTTAGAGGTTGACTATCTTTTCCTACATTGCTCAGGAGTTTCTCATGAAACAGACTTCCAGTGGCTTGCCCAACTCCGCTATTACTGGGAGAATGAGAATGCGAGAGTGCGAATCATCAACTGCAATGTGAAGTCCGCCTATGAGTACCTGGGCGACTCCCCACGCCTGGTCATCACTGCGCTCACTGACAGATGCTAGCGGACTCTGGTATGATGTGATGGGTTATGCTCAGAAATCTTTTTGACTTTTGTATGAAGCATGAAACTTATTAGAAAGTTTATTGATATTTCATACCAGTTCTTTCACGTTTCATTGGTAGATCGGTGCTTTTTATCTAAATCTGGGTGGAGCTCCAGAAGGTCCGGCCGGCACAGGAAAAACTGAGACCACCAAAGATTTGGCCAAGGCGCTGGCCGTGCAGTGTGTGGTCTTTAACTGCTCTGATGGTTTGGACTACATAGCAATGTCAAAGGTACATACAATGTTAAGCTGCTCCATTGCAGATAATAAACTGACTCCAACCGATGTTCTGCTGACATCTTTTGATTATATAGTACAGACCAAAAGTTTGGACACACCTTCTGATTTAAAGATTTTTCTGTATTTTCATGACTATGAAAATTCTACATTCGCACTGAAGGCATCAAAACTATGAATTAACACATGTGGAATTATATACTTAACAAAAAAATGTGAAACAACAGAAAATATGTCTTATATTCTTGGTTCTTAAAAGTAGCCACCTTTGGCTTTGATGACTGCTTTGCACACTCTTGGCATTCTCTTGATGAGCTTCAAGAGGTAGTCACCGGAAATGGTTTTCACTTCACAGGTGTGCCCTGTCAGGTTTAATAAGTGGGATTTCTTGCCTTATAAATGGGGTTGGGACCATCAGTTGTGTTGAGAGAAGTCAGGTGGATACACAGCTGATAGTCCTACTGAATAGACTGTTAGAATTTGTATTATGGCAAGAAAAAAGCAGCTAAGTAAAGAAAAACGAGTGGCCATCATTACTTTAAGAAATGAAGGTCAGTCAGTGCGAAAAATTGGGAAAACTTTGAAAGTGTCCCCAAGTGCAGTTGCAAAAACCATCAAGCGCTACAAAGAAACTGGCTCACATGAGGACAGCCCCAGGAAAGGAAGACCAAGAGTGAGTCACCTCTGCTTCTGAGGATAAGTTTATCCGAGTCACCAGCCTCAGAAATCGCAGGTTTAACAGCAGCTCAGATTAGAGACCAGGTCAATGCCACACAGAGTTCTAGCAGCAGACACATCTCTACAACAACTGTTAAGAGGAGACTTTGTGCAGCAGGCCTTCATGGTAAAATAGCTGCTAGGAAACCACTGCTAAGGACAGGCAACAAGCAGAAGAGACTTGTTTGGGCTAAAGAACACAGGGAATGGACATTAGACCAGTGGAAAATTGTGCTTTGGTCTCATGAGTCCAAATTTGAGATCCTTGGTTCCAGCCACCGTGTCTTTGTGCGACGCAGAAAAGGTGAACGGATGGACTCTACATGCCTGGTTCCCACCGTGAAGCATGGAGGAGGAGGTGTGATGGTGTGGGGGTGCTTTGCTGGTGACCCTGTTGGGGATTTATTCAAAATTGAAGGCATATTGAACCAGCATGGCTACCACAGCATCTTGCAGCGGCATGCTATTCCATCCGGTTTGCGTTTAGTTGGACCATCATTTATTTTTCAAAAGGACAATGACCCCAACACACCTCCAGGCTGTGTAAGGGCTATTTGACCAAGAAGGAGAGTGATGGGGTGCTATGCCAGATAACCTGGCCTCCACGGTCACCAGACCTGAACCCAATTGAGATGGTTTGGGGTGAGCTGGACCGCAGAGTGAAGGCAAAAGGGCCAACAAGTGCTAAGCATCTCTGGGAACTCCTTCAAGATTGTTGGAAGACCATTTCCGGTGACTACCTCTTGAAGCTCATCAAGAGAATGCCAAGAGTGTGCAAAGCAGTCATCAAAGCAAAAGGTGGCTACTTTGAAGAACCTAGAATATAAGACATATTTTCAGTTGTTTCACACTTTTTTTGTTAAGTATATATTTTTCCACATGTGTTAATAATTTGATGCCTTCAGTGTGAATGTACAATTTTCATAGTCATGAAAATACAGAAAATCTTTAAATGAGAAGGTGTGTCCAAACTTTTGGTCTGTACTGTATATACTTTTTTTTAGTTTTTCAAAGGGCTGGCATCATCGGGAGCATGGGCGTGTTTTGATGAGTTTAACCGTATTGAGCTGGAGGTGTTGTCCGTGGTGGCCCAACAGATTCTCCGTATCCAGAGAGCCATCCAGTCGAAGATGGACATGTTCAACTTCGAAGGAACAGAACTGAAGCTTAACCCAAATTGCTTCGTAGCCATTACCATGAATCCTGGCTACGCGGGACGTTCTGAGCTGCCGGATAACCTCAAGGTAAAGAGTCCCAGTGCCTTGCATCGGGCCCTTCCACAACATTTCTATAGGATTAAGCTCAGGACTATGACTCGGCCATTCCAAAACTTTATGTTTATTCAACCATTCTTTTGTAGAACGACTTGTGTCTTTGGGCCATTGTCTTGCTGCATGACCCACGTTTTCTTGAGATTCAGTACATGAACTGATATCCTGATATTTTCCTTTAGCATTTGCTGATAGATTTTAGAATTCATTGTTCCAATGATGGCAGCCATCCTTGGCCAAGTGCAGCAAAACAGGCCCAATGCATGTTACGATTACCATCTTTGTGTTTCATAGATGATAGGAGGTTCTTATGCTGTAATGCAGTATTTTCTTTCTGCAAACATATAGCTTCTCACTTAAAATCTCTATCTTGGCCTCATCCTTCCACAAAGCATTATTCCAGTTACCTATTGATGTGCCCAGGTGAGTTTTAGCAGTGACATTTTAAATCGCATTGCCTTTCTCCTTGCAATCCTGCCATGCTCGCCATTGTTGTTCATTGTCCTTCTGAAGGTGGACTCATGAACAATTACATTAGCTAATGTGAGGAGATGCCTTTAGTTGCTTAGAGGTTACCTTGAGTTCCTTTGTGACCTCACAGACTGATGTAGCTTTAAGATTTCTCCCCTCTACTGTGCCGTACCTGTTGCCAGAAACAAAGTGCAGACTGTAACTCTGAGAATGGAGCCTGAGTACTGTGTGGTAAGTGATGAAGAATGCATAACCTGTTACTCTATGTTCACCTGTTTGACTGTGCATAAAAAGAACACTGTTTATAGCAGCTGGTTTGGCTTCTTGACTGAGAGGGTTAAACGGGACAGTTCTGCACCCAACGCATTAACAGGGATTGTGGAGACCTCAGATCTCAAAGCATCGTTGCACATGCATCCACACAGTACACTATTTCCTGTAGCGGGCCGGGGTGTCAAAGAAGCGATGCTCGCCCATGACTGCCACCCTGAGCCCCGTTACATTTGGTGTAGTCGGCAGGATGCAAGTTCCTCGCATAAAGGGAGCGGGGTAGAGAAGACCCGTGGCGCAGATGAGAGGGTGCCTGAATACATGCGGCCCAAGATGGCGACCGGAAGCATGGACTCCAAGATGGCAACGGCGGCGGTGAAGAGAAGAAGAAAGACCGCCTATCATGGGCGTGGATGGCGCCCGAGAGCGCGAAAATGTGTCCAGCCCCCAAGGGTGTCAGCCAGAAGAGGGATCTGCCCTGCAGCTAGGATCCAGCCCGGAGTGGGAGGTGAATACCCAAGGAGGGTGCAGCACAGTGCAAGGCGCTGCCCATCGGGTGGAAGATGGCAAATGCAGAAGGCGTGGCAGAAAGCAGAGTTGCAGGGAGTGAAGTGTGATGCAGCAGACATGTCTGAAGTCCGGCCCAGGAAGAGGCAAGCCAAGGGCCACCGGAAACGTACAGTGAGTGAGAGGCCGGCGCCATTTGCCCTGCAGCTTCTGGAGAGAGAGGAGCTGGGGAAAACAGTAGTCATGATGGCAAACAGTAACCGCGAGGCAAGAGCACAGTCTGCATGGCGAATGAGCATTGGTGGTGATGATGAGGAGGTTGAGGCCATGAACGGTGAGAGCCAATATGAGGACCCGTAGGCAGTGGATGAGTACTGGCGGGGGTTTGGAGTTTTTTGCCTGCCCTGGGGCCCTGATTACCATGATCAAGAAGTTCCAGAGATGCCACCATCACCAATTATTGTGGTTCAGCCTGAAGGGAGACTGTCAATGTACATCGCTCAGGGGACCAGAGAGTATGTGATACCTCCAGAGTACCAAGAAGAAGCGGAGCCCGCTACAGAAGGTATGCAAGCCTCAGCTTCATCCCATCCAGTAAGGCTGGACGCAAGCCAGCAACTATTGCATTGTGCTCAGTTGTCAACCCAAAGGAGCTGTGGTGAATTCCTCAGAAGCAGTGAGCAGTGGTATGCCAAGGGGATGAAGATGATTGAGGAGCTCCGGGAAGGATTTTGGGCTTTGACTTCACTACGGGAACCTGATGCAGATGTGCAGGTAGTTCCAGTGATGACTTCGTCTGGAAGTGGCTTGACTTTGACTGAGAGAAGACTGGAAGAAGATAGAGAAATTCCACGAGACACCTGAGCAGTGACCAAGGTGACCTCTGGGCAGTTGCAGTTACTCGATTTGTCCAGCATGCTATTTTGAGGGGTCGAGTTCCGAGGAACCCCTATTTAAAGGTTGAAGACCAGTCGAGTCTCAGGAAACTAAGTTTAAGGCGCCTCGCCTTTGTTATCCTTGAAAGGACTGTTTATACCTTCATGGCCAGAAGGCCTGTGTGTGTTTTTTTTCCTAAAAGGAATCAGAGGGACTGTTCGAGATACCATCGAGGCCGGTTGGGCCTGTAGTAGCAGCGGACGGCTCACGTTGTTTGTTTTGCCCCCTTGCTGGATTGGAGGACATTGCAGCTGCGAGAGGGTAGCCCACCGTTTGCTGAGGACTGTGCCCAATCCCATAAAAGGACGTTGCCCCCCTAAGGGACTGTGTGTTTGCCACATGGGAACTTCTGAATGATGAAAGGACTGAGACCCTGGTCCTAAGGACTGTTGTTGACGGGAGGTGTGACGGACACCCTGATGCCAGGTCAGGAACTTTGAGGACTGTGCCCTTGGACAGGAAGGGCTGATATTGTGTTGGCCCATGGGCTTCTGTATGAACATGGACACTTTGTTCCGGGGTCCTTACCAAGAAGGACCGGTGCTGGTAAAGTTATGGACTGTGTCAGTTGTTCCGGGGCCCTTAACCGAGAAGGGCCGGATGTCCAGTGAGGAGAAGACGTCTGAGGAAGACTTCCGTCTGAATGTATTAAAATGTTTGATTTTGTATTAACCCTTGCCTTTAGGTCCTGTATGGTGGAGGGCGACCATAATTAAAGTATGGGGGAATGTAAGGGTGGTGAGGATGGCATCTCACTACTCTGATATTTCTGTTGGTTGAATGTATTTTACATGCATGTTACTGCTATGTATTTATTGGTTATTTCCCTATGGGTTGCAGTGTTGAACGGAGGCCACAAGATGTCACTCTCTTTCTTTTCACTCTGGTATAGAGTGTAGGTGAAATCTGCCCAGATACAGACATCAGATACACAGACAGTTTGAGGGTTAATTACAAGTACAGACCATAGTGGGAGGGAGCTTTGTGGCTTCTGGGAGAAGAGATCCATTTTAGTCAGTTTAGAAAAAGTAAGAGAAAGAGGAAAGACAGATTGTTCCTGGTGTGGAACTACAAGGCTCATGAGGACAAAGATCTAGTTACAGAGGCAGCAGGATGACACAGGCAAGTGGGGAAACCTGCAGAAAAGCTTAGAAGTCCAGGAAACGTACTGTCCAGCGAGAAAGGGACCTTGGGACAAGGCATCGCCCTGCTGTGGGTACTGAAACAGGGAGCACGTCTTTACGAGCGGCCCCTGGGACTGATATAAGCAAGGACACAGGGGATCAGGGCATGGCGACACACGTGGACCCGTATGACTCTACCCCTAAGAAAATGCAGGCATTTAAGAACTCTCCTCACTACTGTGCCGTACCTGTTGCCAGAAACAAAGTGCAGACTGTAACTCTGAGAATGGAGCCTGAGTACTGTGTGGCAAGTGATGAAGAATGCATAACCTGTTACTCTATGTTCACCTGTTTGATTGTGCATAAAAAGAACACTGTTTATAACAGCTGGTTTGGCTTCTTGACTGAGAGGGTTAAATGGGACAGTTCTGCACCCAGCGCATTATCAGGGATTGTGGAGATCTCAGATCTCAAAGCATCGTTGCACATGCAGCCACACAGTACACTATCTCCTGTAGCGGGCCAGGGTGTCAAAGAAGTGATGCTCGCCCATGACTGCCACCCTGAGCCCCGTTACAGGAGCTCGATAGGTGGCTGTGCTCCATATTTTTCTAATGCCGGCATGTTCATATCATCCACAAATATGACGCATTTCTTCCCCATCTGAGGTCGTACACGCCTTTCGGTCTTTTGTCCAGTCTGTCCATGACGATATTCTAGAATAAGATGCAAACTATGTGTCGGAAGACTCAATAGGTTGACCACTACTGCCTGTGTCTAATTTTCAGGTAGAAAACATCACATGACCGCTGCAGCCAAATCAGCGGCTATTGATTGGCTGCAGAATTGATGTTTCATTCGAGCTAGAAGAACTAGTCTTCTAGCTCTCTTTTCTGGCTCAGAAAGAAAGTCACCACTGCAGGCGATCATCTGACACTGGTTGGCTTCATTGACATCTCCTGGTCGAAAAGGAAGTGAAGAGACCGATGGGGACACAGGCGGCAGCGCGGAGAAGTGACAGGGTTTTTTTTTTGTTTTAAGACACACATGGGTCCATCAACCCATTTAAATGTATGTCTGACCATCTAATACATAGATCTTCAGGGTCTGCGAGAGAGACCTCCGTTGTTTGTGGGTCTCCTCTCTGGCTCATAGCAGAGGGTCCTAAGTGGCGTATTCCCCCCAATGACATCTATATATCCTAATGAAGCAACCTCTTTCATTTGTCAGAAGGCAGGGTGATAAAAAGAAGACAAACCTGAATCTGATTGGCACTGGTACAAGCAGAAAAGTTGAGGAAGAAGGGAAAGAATTTTTCTTTGTCCATATTGTTCATCAGTTTGTCTTTGACGTCAACAGACTTCCCTGTCCCCGTCGGTCCCATAAATAAGAGTGGTCTGCGAAAAAGGAAAGTAGTTTGTAGGACAACCATAAAATCAAACATTTTACAGTGTTGAGAATAAAACTACTAATTTAGGCCCGAATTCAGACGTCCGATAAACACCATCCATGTACGGACCAAGATCTCCGGACCCAAACTCGCCAGCCTCATGTATGTCTATGAGGCTGTCAATTTCAGGTCAGGGGTCCCGCGGCCCGTCCGTCCATCGTGATCCGTGTTTCCCGTCCTTAGGTAACTAGCAAACTATTTGCATTTATAGAAACTGTGTTTGCTACAGACATAAAACAGACAGGTGTCAATGGCGGCCAGTTTTCTGTTGATAGACCAATAGGGTTTCCTAATTCGACTCCATTATCGAATGGTTTTCCCATACAATAAGTAATTGTGATGGCAAAATGAATAATTGTCAACAAGGTTTCCTAATAAGAGTCATTTTGTTACTCTTACTTGGTGTTTTTGACGCACATATCCATGAGGAAGGTGTATCTGACAGTATCCATAGTTGGCACAATGATATCTTGAATTTTGGTGCTTTTGTCCCACGTGGCTGTGCCTTTAATAAACTCATTCCAGTGAACCCAGCGCCCTCGGCCTTTTAACTTCAATGAAAAAAAAAAGTAGTTACAACTTTGATAAACCATATTCGGACACATTTGATGTAGGGATAAGAGAGCACTGACACATTACATAAGTTTGACATTTAGGTCCTGTTCACACTGCGTTTATGCAGCATGTCTATTACTCTGCCGGAGGATCTGACGGAATCCACTTAGGTCATTGGACTCTATGTCTCATTCTGAATTCAGTTTTTTGGGGATTCAATCAGAACCTTTGGCAGAGTCATAGATGTATGGCATAAACACAGTGTGAACATGTCCTAAGAGACCTAAGATAATAACCCAAAGGCCAAAGTTATAAGTTGCTGAGCATTAGGCTTGATTTCCATGAATCTGGTTCCAAGAAATCCCTTTACCTCGTACATGTAGTCATAGACCAGGCCTTTATCGTCCAAAGGACATTCCCATTTCCCCACGGAGGACAGGAAAGGGCTCTGATCGTTCTTTCCTGTGACAATTTCTTTGAAAAAAGCATCAAACTTTACTCGGCTGTCAGTGTCACAACAGCCGCCAATGGACCAAACCAGGGAGAAAGCAAAACTGGCCTAAAAGAAGAAAAGGGATACAATATACAGCGGGCGAAATAAGTATTGAACACGTCACCAATTTTCTAAGTAAATATATTTCTAAAGGTGCTATTGACATGCAATTCTCAGCAGACGTCAAGGAACCTGCCTCTAACAATCGCGGATGACGTGGCCGAGCTTCAAAGGAGACCGTGATTTTTTCTATATGCAGCAATGGTGTAGCATTGCTGTATATAGCACAAGCGATCAGACGATCGCAGCTTTAAGTTCTCTAAGGGGGCTAATAAATACAGAGAAAAGTTACAAAAAATGTTTTAAAAAATATGAAAAAAATAAATTAAAAAAAAAAACATAAAACTTGAAATTGGGTTTTTTCCCCCACTAAAAACAGAGAAAATAAGTTTTACAAAAAATACACATACAGTGGTGGCCAAAAGTACTGGCACCCCTGCAATTCTGTCAGATAATACTCAGTTTCTTCCTGAAAATGATTGCAATCACAAATTCTTTGGTATTATTCTCTTTATTTAATTTGCTTGCAAGGAAAAAACACAAAAGAGAATGAAGCACAAATCAAATCATTGATCATTTCACACAAAACTCAAAAAATGGGCCAGACAAAAGTATTGGCACCCTCAGCCTAATACTTGGTTGCACAACCTTTAGCCAAAATAACTGTGAACAACCGCTTCCGGTAACCATCAATGAGTTTCTTACAATGCTCTGCTGGAATTGTAGACCATTCTTCTTTGGCAAACTGCTCCAGGTCCCTGATATTTGAAGGGTGCCTTCTCCAAACTGCCATTTTGAGATCTCTCCACAGGTGTTCTATGGGATTCAGGTCTGGACTCATTGCTGGCCACCTTAGAAGTCTCCAGTGCTTTCTCTCAAACCATTTTATAGTGCTTTTGGAATTGTGTTTTGGGTCATTGTCCTGCTGGAAGACCCATGACCTCTGAGGGAGACCCAGCTTTCTCACACTGGGCCCTACATTATGCTGCAAAATTTGTTGGTAGTCTTCAGACTTCATAATGCCATGCACACGGTCAAGCAGTCCAGTGCCAGAGGCAGCAAAGCAACCCCAAAACATCAGGGAACCTCCGCCATGTTTGACTGTAGGGACCGTGTTCTTTTCTTTGAATACCTCTTTTTTTTCCTGTACACTCTATGTTGATGCTTTTTCCCAAAAAGCTCTACTTTTGTCTCATCTGACCAGAGAACATTCTTCCAAAACGTTTTAGGCTCTCAGGTAAGTTTTGGGAAACTCCAGCCTGGCTTTTTTATGTCTCAGGGTAAGAAGTGGGGTCTTCCTGGGTATCCTACCATACAGTCCCTTTTCATTCAGACGCCGACGGATAGTACGTGTTGACACTGTTGTACCCTCGGACTGCAGGGCAGCTTGAACTTGTTTGGATGTTAGTCGAGGTTCTTTATCCACCATCCAATCTTGCGTTGAAATCTCTCGTCAATTTTTCTTTTCCGTCCACATCTAGGGATGTTAGCCACAGTGCCATGGGCTTTAAACTTCTTGATGACACTGCGCACGGAAGACACAGGAACATTCAGGTCTTTGGAGATGGACTTGTAGCCTTGAGATTGCTCATTCTTCCTCACAATTTGGTTTCTCAAGTCCTCAGACAGTTCTTTGGTCTTCTTTCTTTTCTCCATGCTCAATGTGGTACACACAAGGACACAGGACAGAGGTTGAGTCAACTTTAATCCATGTTAACTGGCTGCAAGTGTGATTTAGTTATTGCCAACACCTGTTAGGTGCCACAGGTAAGTTACAGGTGCTGTTAATTACACGAATTAGAGAAGCATCACATGATTTTTCAAACAGTGCCAATACTTTTGTCCACCCCCTTTTTAGGTTTGGTGTGGAATTATATCCAATTTGGCTTTAGGACAATTCTTTTTGTGTTTTTTCATTGAAGACAAATTAAATGAAGATAATAATACCAAAGAATTTGTGATTGCAATCATTTTCAGGAAGAAACTGAGTATTATCTGACAGAATTGCAGGGGTGCCAATACTTTTGGCCACCACTGTATGTGGTATCGCCGCATTCAGAAAAGTCCAATCTATCAAAATAGAAAAATAATTAACCCGATCAGTAAACGGCGTAACGAGAAAAAAAATCAAGAACGACAAAATTATGTTTTTCTGGTTGATGCAGTATCAAAAAAAATGCTGTAACAAGCGATCAAAATGTAATATCTATCCCAATATGGTATCAACGAAAACATTGTGTCGTACCACAAAGAATAAGCTCTCAAACAGCTCCATCGACTAAAAAATGAAAACGTCATGGGTCTCGGAAAATGGTGACACAACCCAAAAAATGTTTTTTCCCAAACTTCAAATTTTTTTTTTCACTACCAATCTAATAAAAAATCTGGACATGTTTGGTATCGGTGTAATCGTACTGATGAATGAATCATATTGCTAAGTAATTTTTACCACACAATGTACACCGTAAAAACAATTCCCAAAAAATAATGTCAGAATTGTGATATTTTCACAATTTCTCTCCACTTGGAATTATTTCCCCCGTTTTCCAGGACCATAGGAAAGCACTGTCTATACCTGCAGATGGATTAGCCACACTGTGTATGGGATCGGCAGATCTTCCACTTACCATGATCCAGATACGAATGTTCTTATTATTCAGATCCTCTCTCACCACATCAAAAATCAGCATCTCCAATAATGGTGTGAGTGATATTACCACATTGCCATTGCTGGTTGTCACCAGATCCTATGAGGAAAGACATTAGGACACTGAGGGTAAATCTAGACTACACACTTGCGCAATGCTCCTACAATTGAGAGGACACATGGCGCCCACCTTGCACTGCTTTCGGAGGAATCGAAGGGAAGGTTGGACGAGCCACTTAAAGAGTTCCTCTAGAAGAGAGAGGTGGTCCTTAGTCTTCAGTGCATCGGGAAGGGTGCTGAGCCAGGACCTCACCAGGGGCGCCCAGCCCAGTTGTTGGGGTTCCAGATAAATCATACCGCAGCGGCTAACAGTGGCGGGCTGGAGAGAGAGATATACTAAGTAGGGTTGCCCTAAGACACAAGCTCATCCAGTTATCTAATTATCTTGCTGTGTAGATGAAAAACAGTCTACAAAGTGGTTTCCAAGTGTCCTGACGTTTCCATCATCCATAGATTACATAGACATCCATTTATTTGAGTAGAAGCTATGTAACATTACATTTTCCCTACATTCAGTGCTGGTGTCAGGAACTGGATCCTCACCATTTAGATGATTGTTGTAGTAGCACCAGAATGAAAGGGACTGACAATCCCTTTAATTATAGCGACTAAAGTGAATGTAGAGATGACTGTCAGTGGTGTAACTAGAGTCCGATGGGCCCCCATTGCAAGATTTGGACACCCTGCATGTTGGTCAGATGTATGGGCCCTTGTAGTGTTCTAAATCCTATAAGGACATACGTGTTGCACCTCATACCCCATTATGTAGTAATATCCCCCATATTGAGCTCCTTCCTGGTATATATGTCCCCTGTTCTGGCCCCATCCTGGTATATATATCCCCCATCCTAGTGTACATGTCCCTTATCCTGGGCCCCACCTTGATATATATATCCCCCATCCTGGTATATATGTCCCTTACTATGGGCCCCACCTTGATACATATATCCCCCATCTTGGTATATATGTCCCTTATCCAGGGGCCCCATCCTGGTATATTTATCCCCCATTCTAGTATATATATCCCACATCCAGTATATATATCCCCCATCCTAGTATATATATCCCCCATCCTGGTATATGTCCCTTATCCTGGGCCCCATCTTGGTATATTTATCCCTTATCCTGGTATATATATCCCCCATCCTGGTATATATATCCCGATCCTAGTATATATATCCCCCATCCTGGTATATATATAAAACCCTATCCTACTATATATATCCCCCATCCTGGTATATGTCCCCCATTGTAACGGGTCTGGGAGGCGGAACCTCTGAGCTACTATACAAGGGGGCAGTCCTTGTAAGGGAGCGGGTGGCGACCAGGGAAGACGGGCAGGAGGTCACAGCAGGTGACCGGGACAGTCTCTGAGTGAACGGGCTGGAGGTCACGGCAAGTGACCGGGGCAGTCTCTGGATGAACGGGCAGATGGTCACGGCAAGTGACCGGGGCAGTCTCTGGATGAACGGGCAGATGGTCACGGCAAGTGACCGGGGCAGTCTTTGGATGAACGGGCAGATGGTCACGGCAAGTGACCGGGGCAGTCTCTGGGTAAAGGGTTGGTACGACCTGTGGCGGCTGATGATAGACGTGAGCTCCCAGGTGAGCAGGCGAGAGTCTCTGGAAGAACGGGTGGTCACAGCATGTGACGGCGGAGCCTCCAGGAAGACCAACAGACAGGCGGCAGATGAGCGCTCCCAGGTGAGCGGGCAGAAGACTCTGGACAGGCGGGTGGTCACAGCACGTGACGGCAGAGCCTCCAGGTAGGCTAGCAGACAGGCAGCAGATGAGCGCTCCCAGGTGAGCGAGCAGGAGTCACTGGACAGGCAGGTGGTCACAGCACGTGACGGCGGAGCCTCCAGGTAGACTAGCAGGCAGGTAGCAGGTATGTGCTCCCAGGTGAGCGGGCAAGCTGGTCCATAGACAGACTGACAGGAGTTGGAAGGCAGACCGTCGGACCTCGGGCAAGCAGGCAGGTGGCTGATGTGCGCTCCCAGGTGAGCGGGCAGACTGGTCCTTAGACAGACTGACAAGAGTAGTAAGGCAGACCGTCGGACCTCAGACTAGCAGGCAGGTAGCAGATAATCAGGCAGGAATCTGGCAGGTAACTGGCAGGTAACTGGCAACGGGACCTGAGGGCTGAAGCAGAGTAGTGAACAGTGCAACAACATTGCTCGGGCACCTCCATTTTGGAGGAGGTGCCTTATATATGGTGAAGTCCTCCGGCCATTGGCCGGGGACTCCTTAGGACGGCGCGCGCGGCCCCTTTAAGAGGGAGGGAGAGCGCGCGCGCGCGCCCTAAGCACAGTGGACGGGAAGGAGCGCGCGCTGCCAGCAGAGCGGGAGGAGGACGCCGGGCACGGAGCAGGGAGGTGAGGGGAACAGCGTCCCTGCCTAGCAGAGGGCAGGGACGCCGGCGCTACAGTACCCCCCCTTTAGGCCCCCCCTTTTTTAGGCCAGACAGAAATTTAGCTAGGATAAGAGGGGCATGGATGTTCTCCCGGGGCTCCCACGTTCTCTCCTCAGGACCAAACCCCCTCCAATCTACTAGAAAAAAGGTCTTTCCTCTTACCCTTTTGGTGGCAAGAATGTTCTCTACCTCAAACTCGTCCTCAGCAGAAACCGGAGCAGGAGGCGTACCTGTAGACTTGGAAAAAGAGTTAAGTACCACAGGTTTGAGGAGAGATACATGGAAGGAGTTAGGGATCCGTAAGTTGGCCGGGAGTTTTAATTTATAGGCCACCGGGTTGATCTGACTGATGACCTCCAGAGGACCGATGAACCGAGGCCCTAACTTGTAAGAAGGTATCTTGAGTCGGACATATTTAGACGAGAGCCAGACTTTATCTCCAGGACGAAATTGTGGAGGATCCAGGCGTTTTTTGTCAGCGTGTCTTTTCATCCGTTCGGACGACTGGAGGAGTGCGGATCGGGTACTCTCCCAAATGGAAGAAAATTTGCTAACGAGAGATTCCGCAGCCGGGTTGTCCACAGAGGTGGAGACAGGAAAAGGAATCCGAGGATGCTGACCGAAGACTACAAAAAACGGGGATTTGGAGGAGGATTCGCTCTCGTGATTGTTATAGGAGAACTCGGCCCATGGTAGGAGATCCACCCAGTCAGAATGATGGGCATTAACGAAGTGCCGGAGGTAACTGGTCAGGTTCTGATTGATCCGCTCCACTTGACCATTAGACTGTGGGTGGTAAGCGGAAGAGAAGTCCAGGGTGACGTCTAGCAGTTTACAAGTGGCTCTCCAGAAACGTGAGGTGAACTGTACCCCACGATCCGACACGATGTGGAGGGGCAGGCCATGAAGACGGAAGATGTGGCGGATAAAGTCTTTAGCCAGCTCGGGTGCAGACGGGAGACCAGGCAGGGGAATAAAGTGAGCCATCTTGGAAAAGCGGTCAGCGACCACCCAAATGACCGTACAACCGGCAGAGACGGGGAGATCAGTTATGAAGTCCATAGCAATATGCTGCCAGGGGGCAGCAGGCACAGGAAGCGGAAGAAGGCGACCGGCTGGCAGGTGTCTCGGGACTTTGTTGCGGGCGCAGGACACACAGGCAGAAACAAAGTCTATTACGTCCTTGTGCAGGGTAGGCCACCAGTAGTGCCGGGCAGTAAGCTGGAGGGTCTTTTTCTGACCGGCGTGGCCAGCTAGTTTAGACGAGTGACCCCAGTGTAGGATCTTCTCCCGATCAGGTACTGATACGAACGTCTTACCGGGAGGGAGACGATTTAGGCTCACGGGAGCCACCTGCATTACTCTGGCGGGATCGATGATATGTTTAGGTTCTTCCTCGAGATCGGACACCAGAAAGGATCGGGACAAGGCATCTGCTTTGACGTTTTTGTCAGCCGGGCGAAAATGAAGAACAAAATCAAAGCGAGCAAAAAACAAGGACCACCGGGCTTGGCACGGGTTAAGTCTCTGGGCATGCTGGAGGTAAGCCAAGTTCTTGTGGTCAGTGTAAATTATTACCGGGTGAAGAGCCCCCTCGAGTAGGTAACGCCACTCCTCCAATGCCAGTTTGATGGCCAATAACTCTCGGTCTCCTATGGAATAATTGCGCTCAGAAGAGGAGAAGAGTTTGGAGAAGAAGCCACAAGTTACCATTCTCCCGGAAGATGATTTTTGAGTAAGTACCGCTCCGGCTCCAGAGGAGGAGGCGTCAACTTCCAGGAAGAACTGCTTGTTGCCGTCCGGGCGATGCAGCACCGGGGCGGAAGAGAAGGCCTGTTTTAGGGAAAGAAAGGCCTCCTCTGCTTCGGGCGGCCACTCTTTGGGATTAGTACCCTTACGGGTGAGCGCGGAAATTGGGGCAGTCCGGGAAGAGAAGTGTGGTATGAAGAGGCTGTAGTAGTTGGCGAAGCCCAGGAATCGCTGAATGGCCTTCAACCCCTCCGGTCGAGGCCATTTCTCGATGGCAGACAGTTTCTCTGGATCCATTCGTAGGCCGGTCTGAGAAATAATGTAGCCCAAAAACGGAAGCGAGGTCTGCTCAAAGAGGCACTTCTCGTATTTAGCGAAGAGGTGATTCTGCCTGAGCCTGAGCAGGACCTGACGAACGTCCCTCCGGTGAGTCTGGAGATCCGGAGAGAAGACCAAGATGTCGTCCAGGTACACCACTACGCAGGAGTAGAGAAGGTCCCGGAAGATGTCATTGACCAACTCTTGAAAGACGGCAGGAGCGTTACAGAGACCAAAGGGCATTACCAGATATTCATAGTGGCCGTCCCGGGTGTTGAATGCCGTCTTCCATTCATCCCCCTGACGGATACGAACCAGGTTGTACGCCCCACGGAGGTCCAGTTTGGTGAAGATTCTAGCCCCCCTCAGACGATCAAATAACTCTGGAATGAGCGGAAGGGGGTACTTATTCTTCACCGTGATCTGGTTAAGGCCTCTATAGTCTATACAGGGACGGAGAGAGCCGTCCTTCTTTTTGACGAAAAAGAAGCCTGCTCCCGCCGGGGAGGTAGATTTACGGATGAATCCCCTGGCCAGATTCTCCTCAATATATTCGGACATCGACCGGGTCTCAGCAACGGATAAAGGATAAATACGCCCACGGGGAGGAGTAGTACCAGGTAACAGGTCGATAGGGCAGTCGTATGGTCTATGAGGAGGTAGTGTCTCTGCTTCCTTTTTATTAAAGACATCAGCATAAGACCAATAAGGAATCGGAAGTCCAGGTAGATTAGCTGGGGTAGGAGAAGGACGGACAGGATGGACGGGAACCAGATAGGTCTTATGGAAGTCCTGTCCCCAGCGAAGGACTTCTCCGGTCTGCCAGTCAAGCACGGGTGCATGTCTCTGGAGCCAAGGTAGGCCTAGCAAGAGGGCGTGAGAGAGTCCAGGCAGAACATGAAAGGAGATACTTTCAGAATGCAGCATTCCCACCTGCAGAGTAATGGATTCGGTGATGAGTTGGATGGGGCGTGGTAAGAGGCCCCCATCCACGGCAGCAACAGACAAGGGTAAAGCCAGAGGTTTGGTGGGGATGTGGTATTTCTCTACCAGGGACTGTGAAATAAGATTCCCGGCTGCTCCAGAGTCAAGTTGGGCTAGTTCGAAATAACGGTTCTCCCCGCAGACGATTGAGACTGACAGCAGCAGAGATGGAGAGGATTTATTCTTGTCTAGGTTGACCTCTCTGAGCGAACCTAGACACAGGCGTTTCCCGACCTCTCCAGGCAGGCACGGATCCGGTGCTCCTTACTGCCACAGTAGAAGCAGCTCCCTTCGGCACGGCGTAAGTCCTGACGGGTTTTGACCATCTTGGTCTGGTCAACCTGCATAGACTCAGGAGAGTGTACCTGGGTAGAGACGGAGGGAGTGACGGGTTTCTGAAAAGTAGGAGCTAGACATGGTAACCTCCTCTCACGGGTGACCTCTTTGGCACGCTCCTGGAACCGTAGGTCAATCCGGGTGGCAAGAGTTATTAGGTTATCGAGAGTGGTAGGAATGTCCCGACCGGCAAGTTCATCTTTAATACGGCCGGACAGACCCTCCCAGAAGACGGATACCAGAGCGTCGTTATCCCAGGCCAGCTCCGAGGCAAGGGTACGGAACCGTATGGCATATTGGCCCACGGTGAGACTTCCCTGACGGAGGCGTAGCAGTGATGATGCGGATGAGGTCTTCCGTCCGGGTTCGTCGAAGACTTTCCGGAAAGCCGTGAGAAAAGCAGGCAAGTTGGACACCAGGGGGTCTCCTCTCTCCCATAGAGGATTTAGCCAGGCCAGGGCCTCCCCGGTGAGATGGGACATGATGAATGCAATTTTGGCCCGGTCGGAGTTAAACTGGTGGGACAATAGTTCAAAGTGCAGGGTGCACTGATTTATGAAGCCCCGAGCCTGGGCGGAGTCGCCTCCGAAGCGAGGAGGTGCAGAAAGCCGGGGTCCGGGATAGGATACCATGGTATTAGTGGGCAGCGGAGCTGCCGGATTGCGAGACATGGCACTGGCGGAGGTTGCTGGTGGAGCAGTCAGAGTGTCCAGGCGAGTATTGACATTCCGCAGGTGACCCAGGATGGACTCCTGTTGGGACCTTTGACGAGACAGTTCATGACACAGGTCCGAGAGCGAGGGAGCTTGGGTGCCACCGGGTTCCATGGCCCGATCAAACTGTAACGGGTCTGGGAGGCGGAACCTCTGAGCTACTATACAAGGGGGCAGTCCTTGTAAGGGAGCGGGTGGCGACCAGGGAAGACGGGCAGGAGGTCACAGCAGGTGACCGGGACAGTCTCTGAGTGAACGGGCTGGAGGTCACGGCAAGTGACCGGGGCAGTCTCTGGATGAACGGGCAGATGGTCACGGCAAGTGACCGGGGCAGTCTCTGGATGAACGGGCAGATGGTCACGGCAAGTGACCGGGGCAGTCTCTGGATGAACGGGCAGATGGTCACGGCAAGTGACCGGGGCAGTCTCTGGGTAAAGGGTTGGTACGACCTGTGGCGGCTGATGATAGACGTGAGCTCCCAGGTGAGCAGGCGAGAGTCTCTGGAAGAACAGGTGGTCACAGCATGTGACGGCGGAGCCTCCAGGAAGACCAACAGACAGGCGGCAGATGAGCGCTCCCAGGTGAGCGGGCAGAAGACTCTGGACAGGCGGGTGGTCACAGCACGTGACGGCAGAGCCTCCAGGTAGGCTAGCAGACAGGCAGCAGATGAGCGCTCCCAGGTGAGCGAGCAGGAGTCACTGGACAGGCAGGTGGTCACAGCACGTGACGGCGGAGCCTCCAGGTAGACTAGCAGGCAGGTAGCAGGTATGTGCTCCCAGGTGAGCGGGCAAACGGGTCCATAGACAGACTGACAGGAGTTGGAAGGCAGACCGTCGGACCTCGGGCAAGCAGGCAGGTGGCTGATGTGCACTCCCAGGTGAGCGGGCAGACTGGTCCTTAGACAGACTGACAGGAGTAGTAAGGCAGACCGTCGGACCTCAGACTAGCAGGCAGGTAGCAGATAATCAGGCAGGAATCTGGCAGGTAACTGGCAGGTAACTGGCAACGGGACCTGAATGCTGAAGCAGAGTAGTGAACAGTGCAACAACATTGCTCGGGCACCTCCATTTTGGAGGAGGTGCCTTATATATGGTGAAGTCCTCCGGCCATTGGCCGGGGACTCCTTAGGACGGCGCGCGCGGCCCCTTTAAGAGGGAGGGAGAGCGCGCGCGCGTGCCCTAAGCACAGTGGACGGGAAGGAGCGCGCGCTGCCAGCAGAGCGGGAGGAGGACGCCAGGCACGGAGCAGGGAGGTGAGGGGAACAGCGTCCCTGCCTAGCAGAGGGCAGGGACGCCGGCGCTACACCCATTCTGCCGTTGTACTTTAATGCATAGAAAAAAAATAAATGATTCTGCTCGCTTTTCCTCCGCTCCCCCGCTGCGCGCCATCCTCTTCTGAAGCCAGCATCTTACTTCAGAGTGCAAGCGTCGGGAGCATATGATGTCACTGTCATGCGCCCTCAGTCACGTGCACGCCGACATCAGCTGCTGGCTTCTGATTGGCCGGCAGCGTGCACTGCCGTGCACAGACCCAACGGGTCTCTGTGCCTCAATACACTTCATCTGAATGTGCATTCGAGGGCGCACATCCAGTTGAAGTTTGCGCTGATGTCGGCGGGCCCCTCACCTGCACGGGCCCAGTCGCGACCTCTGCAACCGCGATCATTACACCCCTGATGACTGTATGTAGGACTACCAAATCGGTGAATGGAAGTGTTGCACGTGCTGCCAAACTCTCCTTTCACAGCGGCACAAGATGGGGCCTCATATTCGAGAAAAGTTAGGGTGGGTGCCAGAGGAGAGACCCTCATCTATCAGACAATTATGGCCATTTTTGTGGATATACTTTAACCGGTTCCTGACCGCCCCCTGTAGATAAACGTCGGCGCTTGCTGGGCTCTGTGCCGCGCCGACGTTTAAAAAAGGTGGGTGGTCTCGCAGCGCTCAGGACCCCCAGGGTCCTGCAAGTACTGCGATTACGGTGCAGAGCATTAGCTCTGACAGGGAACATCATCGGGACCTGATTGGATCAGGTCCCAGTGATGTTAACCCTTTGCTGTCTTCTATATGCCGCGATCTATAGTGATCGCGGCATATAGAAGATAGACAGAGGAGAGGGGGTCGTCTTACTTACCTCTCCGACGACCCCTGATATCTTCCAGGACCTGGGGTTGCTATGGCAGCGGGAGGTCACATGACCGCCTCCAGATCTGCCATATATGGTGTCCTGCCTGGCTCAGCCTGCAGCTGAAGCCAGGCAGGAGACTGACTGTGAAACAGTCAGCGAAGATCTCATGTAATGTAATATATGTCTATTACATTACATGAGATCAGTGATCAGAAAAATAAAAATTAATGTCCCATACAGGGACTAAGTAAAAAAGTAAAAAAAAGTAAAAAAAAATGTTTTTAAACTGTTAAAAAAAAAAATCACAAAATAAATAAATAAAAATAAATAAATAAAATATTAAACCAATAAATCCGTATATTTTTACAAAACCAAAAAAAGTACACATATTTGGTATCGCCGCGTCCGAAACAACAAGAGCTATAAAACTGTCACACTAATTAACTCCTTCTGTGCACACCGTAATGAAAATAAATAAAAAATGGAGCAAAAAAATATGCTTTTTCATCATATCGCCAAACAAAAAGTGGAAAAAAATGCGATCAAAAAGCAAAATAGAAATAAAAATGGTACCGCTGAAAATGTCATCTTGTTCCGCAAAAAAAAAGCCGCCATACAGCTCCATCAGCCGAAAAATAAAAAAGTTATAGCACTCAGAATAAAGCAATGCAAAAAAAATATTTTTTTCTATAAAATTGTTTTATTGTGTAAAAGCGCCAAAACATAAAAAAAAAATACAGTAAGTGTAGTATCGCTGTAAACGTATGGACCCGAAGAATAACACTGCCTGATCACTTTTACCACACGCAGAACGGCATAAAAAAAACCCTCAAAAAACAATTCCTGAATTGTTGGTTTTTGTTCATTTTACCTCCCAAAAAACGGAATAGAAAGCGATCAAAAAATGTCACGTACCCAAAAATGGTACCAATAAAAATGTCAACTCGTCCCGCAAAAAACAAGCCATCACATGACTCTGTCGGCCGAAATATGGAAAAATTATAGCTCTCAAAATATGGTGATGCAAAAACTAGATTTTGCAAAAAAAAGCGTCTTTTAGTGTGTGACAGCTGTCAGTCATAAAAACCCGATATAAATCTGGTATCTCTGTAATCGCACCGACCCGAAGAATAAAGTAATCTAATCAGTTATATCACACGAGGAATGGCGTAAAAAATAAATAAAACCAATTCTTCACCTGCTACTGATTTGTTTATTATGTCTCCCAAAGATCGCAGTAAGGCTCTGCCCACATTTATCCTGCGCTCTGCGCTGAGCACTTACGCCAGAGTTTCCGTGTAAATCTCTGAAATACGTGATTCAGCCGGAACCCATGACGGAAGATTCCCTGTAATGAGGCAGATATAGGCCACTGTGGATGCCGTCTGGCCTGGGATCCCACGGTGTCATTTGTTTTAGGCGTGCATAAAAGTGCGGTTGGCCACAGTTTTGTGCACTTCTGAAAAAAAGGACACCGCTAAACAGAGGCCAGACGGAGTCCAGAGTAACTCTGCTGCCTCATTATAGTGAATGGATCCCGCAGGGGTTTCATCTGAATTACATCACTTGGAAATTTAGATGGAAACCCCGATGTAAGTGCTCAGCCTCGAGCGCCGGATAAATATTACGCAAAATGTTCCCAATAAACGCTTCAACTCAGTCCTCAAAAAAAACTAGTCCCCACTCAGGTCCGTCATCTGTTAAAAATATAAGGGACTTCCAAGTTACTGGTAGCAGAAAGGCTCTGGAAAAGCGAAATGGCCCTTGCCCCCCAAAAGAAATTCAGAAAATTTTGTGCTCCCAAATCCAAATGCCTATTCTACAATAATTTGTTCTCCAATTGTCAAATAGCACTCCGTCCCCCCCAGATCTCACCGTATGGCTGAGCGGTACGATACAGCCACATATGGGGTATTGCCACTTTTAGAAGAAATTGTGTGACACATTTCGGCACCATTTTTACCCATTGCCCTGTGTGAAAATGTAAAATCTGAGGGTAAAACATTTTTTTGTGGTAAAAATATAATTATGCTTTTTTCACAGCCCAATGGTATAAATTTAAAAATACTCACTGCTTCCCTAGATGAATTCCTTGAGAGATGTAGTTTACAAAATGGGGTCACTTGTGGGGGTTTCTGCTGTTTCGGCATGTCAGCGACTCTTCAAATGTGACATGGTGTCTGCAACCTATCCCAGCCAACATAGCGCTCCTTTCACTTCCGAACCCTGCCGTACACCAAAGCAGTGGTTTTCCCCCACATATGGGGTATCGGCGTACTCAGGAGAAATTGCACAACAAATTTCATGGTGCAATTTATCCTGTTACCCTTATGATAATGCAAAATTAGGGAATGAAAAACATTTTTTGTGGGAAAAATGTGAAAATTTTATTTTTACGGCTCAATATTATAAACTTCTGTGAAGCACCTGGGGTGCAAGGTGCTCACCACACATCTAGATAAGTTCCCTAAGGGGTCTAGTTTCCAAAATGGTGTCACTTGTGGGGGGGGGTTTCCACTGTTTAGGCACATCAGGGGCTCCCCAAATGCAACATGGCGTCCGCTAATTACTCAAACAAATTTTACATTCAAAAAGTCTAATGGCGCTCCTTCCCTTCCAAATCCTGCCGTGCGCCCAAACAGTGGTTTCCCTCACATATGGGGTATCAGCACGCTCAAGAGAAATTGCACAAAAAAATTTGGGGTCCATTTTTTCCTGTTACCCCTGTGAAAATAAAAAAAATTGGGTCTAAAGTAACATTTTTGTGAAAAAAGTTAAATGTTCATTTTTTTCTTCCATATTCCAAAAATTCCTGTGAAGCACCTGAAGGGTTAATAAAGTTCTTGAATGTGGTTTTGAGCACCTTGAGGGGTGCAGTTTTTAGAATGGTGTCACTTTTGGGTATTTTCTATCATAAAGACCCCTCAAAGTGACTTCAAATATGATGTGGTCCCTAAAAAAATGTTATTGTAAATTTTGTTGGAAAAATGAGAAATCGCTGGTCAACTTTTAACCCTTATAGCTCCCTAACAAAAAAAAAATTTGGTTCCAAAATTGTGCTGATGTAAAGTAGACATGTGGGAAATGTTATTTACCGTATATTCCGGCGTATAAGACGACCTGGTGTATAAGACGACCCCCCTACTTTCCTGTTAAAATATAGAGTTTAGGATATATTCACCGTATAAGACTACCCCTTTTCCAACGCATACCAAACACCGGTAAAAATTAAAAAAAAACAGATTTGAATTTAACATGGTCCTTTTTTAATTTAAATTCTTATGACATGCAGGTATATAGCAGGAAAACTGTCACTAATAAACATATTAAAATAGGGGGGACCCCACGTCATTTTTTGGGGGGGTCCCCCATTCTAATAGCTAGTAAAGGCTAGGTATTCAGCTGGGGGCTGATATTAGTAGCCTGGGAAGCTCCGTGGGCATTACCCCCTTCCCAGACTTCAAACATCTGCCCCAGCCGTCTGCTTAACCTCCGCTAGAGACTATAATGATGGTGGATCCCACGCCAATTTTCGTTTTAAAAAATCCTTTATTTTAACACTAAATGACAATTGAGGGGTTAATAAAGATGCAGTCCCTAAATTATTATTAATTTTGTAATTAATTTTTCCCAAAAATGTTGACGTGGGCTTCGCCATATTTTTGTGTCCAGCCAGGTACAGCAGGCAGGAACGGGCTGCCCCCAACCACCAGCTGCCTATTTGTACCTGGCCGGACACAACAATATAGGGAAGCCCTTTTTTTTTTAATTATTTCATGAAATAATTTAAAAAAAAAAGACGTGGGGCTTCGCCCTATTTTTGTGTCCAGCCAGGTACAACTAGGCAGCTGGGGGCTGGAATCTGCAGCGCAGGGAGGCCCAAGCTTTCTGGGCCCCCCCCGCTGCAAATTGCAGTCCGCAGCCGCCCCAGAAAATGGCGCGTTCATAGAAGCGCCATCTTCTGGGGCTGTACCCAACTCATCCAGGGCCCTGGTGCGGTGGCTCACTGGGTAATAAAGGGGTTAAGGCCAGCTTGGCATTATCAGCTGGCCCTAAGCCTGAAATTCATGGGGTCACGCCAATATTAGACATGACCGCCATGAATTTCTAGTAAAGTAATTAAAAAAAACACAAACACCCAGAATAAAGTCCTTTAATTGAAATAAAGACACAATCCTTTATTGTTCTAAATTAAACCATACTTACCATCACGCCCATTCCAGCTGAAGCCAACGACCTCCTGCAATAAAAGTAAAATAATAAAGCAACCTCATCCTTACCTCTCCATGGTTCCCAGGACCGGTCCAGCTCTGCTACATTCACATGACAGGCTGCACCGCAGCAGAACGCTGCCGTTCAGCTTGCCATGCGGCAGACACTGAGAAGCGCAGGCATGCTTGTGCTCCTCAGTGTCTGACTGTGACGGCATCCAGATGAGCCGAGGTCATGTCCAATGAACTCGGCTCACCTCATGCACGTCACTGACAGCGTGGGAAAATTCTCCTGCTCCCCGCATGCGCAGTAGAAGTTTCCCACGCTGTCAGTGACGGACGTCCAGGAGGTGAGCTGAGTTCATTGTCGGCTCATCTGGATGCCGTCACAGCGAGACACTGAGGAGCGCAAGCATGCCTGCGCTTCTCAGTGTCTGCGGGATGACAGGCTGGATGGCAGCGTTCTGCTGCGGTCCAGCCTGTCATCTCGATGTAGCAGAGCTGGAGCTGTCCTGGGAACCATGGAAAGGTAAGGATGAGGTTGCTTTATTATTTTACTTTTATTGCAGGAGATCGTTGGCTTCAGCTGGAATGGGCGTGATGGTAAGTATGGTTTAATTTAGAACAATAAAGAATTGTGTGTTTATTTCAATTAAAGGACTTTATTCTGGGTGTTTGTGTTTTTTTTAACTTTTACTATGGGGTTAGTAATGGGGGTGTCTTATAGACGCCTCTCGATTACTAACCTGGGCTTGATGTCAGCTGGCATTATAAGCTGACATCAACCCCAGCCCTATTACCCCCTGCCACCGCACCAGGGCAGCGTGGAAGAGCGAGGCTAAGTGCCAGAATTGGCGCATCCTATGAATGCGCCATTTCTGGGGCGGCTGACGGCTGGTGTTTCTAGCCTGGGAGGGGGCCAATATTCATGGCTCCCTTCCTGGGCTATTAATATCAGCCCCCAGCTGTCTGCCTAGCCTTTGCTAGCTATTAAATTAGGGGGGACCCCACGTCATTTTTTTTGGGGGGTCCCCCATTTTAATAGCTAGTAAAGGCTATGTATTCAGCTGGGGGCTGATATTAGTAGCCTGGGAAGCTCCGTGGGTATTACCCCCTTCCCAGGCTTCAAACATCTGCCCCAGCCGTCTGCTTAACCTCCGCTAGAGACTAAAATTAAGGGGAACCCCACGCCAATTTTTTTTTAAATAAATCCGTTATTTTAACACTAGATGACAAGTACAGTAACCAGCACTGTCACTGTACTTCATATATATGTGACTGACATGTTTCTATCTATCTAATCTATGTGTGATGCTCTATCTTTCTGTTATAAATTGTCGGGTACAGATGCTGAATTGCCGGCCGGCTTTTTTAAAGAGACGGTGCATGAAAACACTATTATTTGTTTTAATAAATCCTTTACACTAAATGACAAGTACAGTAAGCAATACTGTCACTGTACTTCATATATATGTGACTGACATGTTTCTATCTATCTAATCTATGTGTGAAGCTCTATTCTTTCTATTCTAAATTGTCGGGTGCCGGCTTATGCCGCTGCTGAATTGCCGGCTTTTCATATATTGTCACAGAAGTGATGCGAACTTCCCAGCTCCGGACACAGCGCAGCGCTTCTGTGACAAGTGAAAGCTGTCGGCACAGAAGCCCTGCGCTGTGTCCGGAGCTGGGAATACGCAGCGATGTGTCAGTTTCAGCACAGAAGGGCTGACTGTCTGGACCTACCGCCGCCGTATTTTAACTCCCTCCACCTTATATTAACTCCGACATGGCAGGGATACGGCCACGGCAGCTTATTAACACCCCCAGAGTATCCCCGCATGTCAATTTCTGAAAGTTCAAAAGCATTACCGGCGTATAAGACGACCCCAGACTAGACAGAAGATTTTTCAGTCTTCAAAAGTCGTCTTATACGCCGGAATATACGGTATTAATATTTTGTGTGACATATCTCTCTGACTTAAGGGCATGAAAATTCAAAGTTTGAAAATTGCAAAATGTTCAAAATTTTCGCCAAATTTCCGATTTTTTCACAAATAAACGCAAGTGATATCGAAGAAATTTTACCACTATCATGAAGTACAATATGTCACGAAAAGACAATCTCAGAATCAGGGGAATATGTTGAAGCGTTCCAGAGTAATTACTTCATAAAGTGACAGTGGACAGAATTGTAAAAATTGGCCTGGTCACGAAGGCAAAAACAGGCTCTGGCGCGAAGTGGTTAAAAGATGAGAATACCTCTAAAAGTCAACCCTATAACTAAATCTGATTAGTTAGCATTAGATCCCCCGATGTACAAGTATATGGGAACTCCTCTCTTATAGGATGAGTGAAAACCTACCGACGCCTGGGAAAGGTCCATTGTTTCAAAAATCAGACTCATCTGAGGTGACATCTGAATGATCTCCCCACTCATCAAGCAAAGCGAAAAATAAAAGGACATATTTAAAACAATATTAAACGTTGAACAAATGAATAATAACTTAATCCACGGAGTCTGATCAGTCACCTCATAAAGGATCATTGTAAGCTTTAGACGAGAAAGTACAATCATTATGTGCACAGATTAATATCTGAAAAAAGGGCAAAAATCTAGTAGCTGATTTATAATTGGAAGATGATCCTGCAATGAATATCTTGTAAAGCGTCTCTCTCCACATACAATACATAAGTCCTCTACTAAAGGCTTATTTCCATCTTCATGAATGGATATTGTCGGATAGTGTTAGGAAATACAAACAGTTTCTGCAATTTACTGCTAATTAAAGATATATAAAGATGCAAAAAAACCTAATGTTTTCTATTCTCCATCCTGGTTGTAGATATACATGGAGAATAACTTTTTATATCACTTTTTGTTATGCTACATGGTGATGAAAACAGAAAAGGATTTCAATAAAAAAAAAAAGTTTTCACAAAGTAAAATAGAGAGTTACCTTTTTGTTATCATCTAGGACTGTGTTCATACTTTCTATCCCTAGCGTATCAATAGGTCCATCAAAGATAACCCATTTTCTTTCCGGAGTCTCAGATAATGCAAACTCCCGGAAAGTATTAGCGACTATCCCATCGGTCCACTGCAAATGAAGAGAGGCATCAATAAAATTGCTCTTCCAATAAAATCCAATACAATCCCACAATTGAAAGGATTATTAAAGGGAATGCCTGGGATTATGATATTGATGATACACATGTATTGACTACACGTGGCCCCTATTGAAGTGAACGTGTCGGCACCGGGAGAGACCGCAAGTAAGTGATTTGCATATATGCGGTCACATGCCAACTAGAAGTGCGTGACCTCACTCAAAGCAAGTGTATTGAGTGAGGCCAGACACAGTCTAGTCAGAATGTGGCTGGAAGTATGCAAATTTATGCTAATTTCTGGCATAAATAATACAATTTGTTGTTTCCATGTCTGATGGGGAAAATAAAACAGTTTCCAATTTTTGTGCAAACAGGGAGTAAGTCATAATAAAATGATTGCCCGGCAATGTATGACTGGGGTCTATGTCTCTGAAGGAACCTCTTCTACTATGTCCATAAGCCATAAAAGGGGAGATTTTCCCATTTTCAGCAAAGATATTAGTATTATAAACAATAATTCCAATCATAGACGAACCTCATGTGACACTGGATCAAACTGCCCGAACAGCTGCCCCATGGTGATGGCTTTAGGGTTCACTGTCCGGTAAATCACTTTTTCTTCTTCGCACCCTCGCTCACTCATAAGAGACAGCGTATCAGCGAGGACGTGGAGGACCTTCGTTTTTCCAGAGAACGGCTCTCCAACCAACATACAACTGTACGGGATAAACAAAATGCAGCATGGTCCATTGTATAAAATGGAAACAGCGAAGAATAAATCCCCCGTCCCATGGACTTCTGTAGTTCCAGCTTACCCGTGTCTGACAATCATCATCTCATACGTCTGGATCATGTTCTCCAGGAAGACCTTCTCGGGCTGGATGTTGTGTCCAGCACAGCTCTCCTGTGCGCATTCCAGTAAATCCTGAGCAAAAGGAAGGTAAAATATTTCATCAGTCTGTTTACAGTGGATCCAATTAGAGGTGGGAGAATACATTTTCAGGACCCAGATCAGTATTCTGTGGCCGCTGGACAGGACCGCTGAGAGCCGCCTCTTAGCTGCCTGCATCCCCGGCTCCTCTTCTGATTATATGGCCTGGTGTACATCATGCTGCAACCATAACGTCATGCCAGGCCGGCTAATGTGAAGAAGAGCAGGAAGAAATAAGGTGGCTCTCAGGGGTCTCATTCAGTGCCCACCACTGACCTGATGTCACACACAGTGTAGGAAAGACAAAGTGCGACACAAAGGGGTGAGGGGAAGGGAGCCCAGACACTAGGGAAAGGGAGAAATGGAGACCTCCTAGGCTGATCTGCAATCACCCTGTCTCCCCTACCGACTCTATATTGGTTCCTCACCAACTGCCGCACAGGAACCTATCCCTGTATTTCCTTAGTGCTTGGCCTTGGATAGGGAAGGGGGGTGAGCACTAGTCAATCCCCACTGACAACTAAAGAGAGCAAGGGGAGACAGACACAGGGGAAGTAGCTTATGTAACGGGTCCGGGAGGCGGAACCTCTGAGCTACTATACAAGGGGGCGGCCCTTGTAAGGGAGCGGGTGGCAGTCTCTGGAAGAACGGACAGGGAGATACGGCAAGTGATCAGGGCAGTCTCTGGGTGAACGGACAGGGAGATACGGCAAGTGATCAGGGCAGTCTCTGGGTAAGGGGTAGGTACGACCTGTGATGGCAGAGCCTCCGGGTAGGCCAGCAGGCAGATGGTAGATGTGTGCTCCCAGGTGAGCAAGCGAGAGTCTCTGGAATAGCAGGTGGTCACGGCACGTGACGGCGGAACCTCCGGGCTGGCAGGCAGGAAGGTAACGGAGAAGCGCTCCCAGGTGAGCGGGCAAGAGTCTCTGGAATAGCTGGTGGTCACAGCACGTGACAACGGAGCCTCCGGGCTGGCAAGCAGGCAGGTAGCGGAGAAGCGCTCCCAGGTGTGCGGGCAAGCTGGTCCATAGACAGACTGACCTGAGTTGTAAGGCAGACCGTCGGACCTCAGGCAAGCAGGCAGGTAGCTGATGTGCGCTCCCAGGTGAGCGGACAAGTTGGTCCTTAGACAGACTGACCGGAGTTGTAAGGCAGACCGTCGGACCTCAGGCAGGCAGGCAGGTAACAAGTATTCAGGCAGGAATCAGGCAGGTAACTAGCAGGAAACTGGCAGGAAACTGGCAGGTAACTGGCAGGTAACTGGCAACGGGACCTGAGGGCTGAAGCACAGGTGAGACACAGGTGCAAACAACATTGATCGGGCACCTCCATTTTGGAGGAGGTGCCTTTTATATGATGAAGTCCTCCGGCCATTGGCCGGGGACTCTTTAGGGCGGCGCGCGCGGCCCCTTTAAGAGGAGGGGAGCGCGCGCGCGCCCTAAGCACAGGGGCCGGGAAGGAGCGCGCGCCGAAAGCAGAGCAGGAGGAGGACGCCGGGACGGAGCGCGCGCTGACAGCAGAGCGGGGAGAGGACGCCGGGCAGGAGCGCGCGCTGACAGCAGAGCGGGGAGAGGACGCCGGGCACGGAGCAGAGCGGTGAGGGGAGCAGCGTCCCTGCCTAGCAGAGGGCAGGGACGCCAGCGCTACAGTACCCCCCCCTTTAGGCCCCCCCTTTTTTAGGCCAGACAGAAATTTAGCTAGGATGAGAGGGGCATGGATGTTCTCCCGGGGCTCCCACGTTCTCTCCTCAGGACCAAACCCCCTCCAATCTACCAGAAAAAAGGTCTTTCCTCTTACCCTTTTGCTGGCAAGAATGTTCTCTACCTCAAACTTGTCCTCAACAGAAACCAGAGCAGGAGGCGTACCTGTAGACTTAGAAAAAGAGTTAAGTACCACAGGTTTGAGGAGAGATACATGGAAGGAGTTAGGGATCCGTAAGTTGGCCGGGAGTTTCAATTTATAGGCTACCGGGTTGATCTGACCGATGACCACCAGTGGGCCGATGAACCGAGACCCTAACTTATAGGAAGGGATCTTGAGTCGGACATATTTGGACGAGAGCCAGACTTTATCCCCAGGACGGAATTGAGGAGGGTCCATCGCTAAATGCTGCCAGGGGGCAGCAGGTACTGGCAGAGGAAGAAGGCGGCCGGCCGACAGGTGTCTCGGAACTTTGTTGCGGGCGCAGGACACACAGGCAGAAACAAAGTCCATAACATCCTTGTGCAGGTTAGGCCACCAGTAGTGTCGGGTAATAAGCTGGAGGGTCTTTTTCCGACCGGCGTGGTCAGCTAGTTTAGACGAATGACCCCAGTGTAGGATTCTCTCCCGATCAGGTACCGATACGAACGTCTTACCAGGAGGGAGACAATTTAGACTCACGGGAGCCACCTGCATTACTCTGGCGGGATCGATGGGGCAGTCACATGGTCTATGAGGTGGTGATGTCTCTGCCTCCTCCTTAACAAAGACATCAGCACTAGACCAATAAGGAATCGGAAGTCCAGGTAGATTAGCTGGGATAGGAGAGGGACGGACGGAATGGACGGGAACCAGGCAGGTTTTATGACAGGCCTGTCCCCAGTGAAGGACTTCTCCGGTTTGCCAGTCAAGCACGGGTGCATGTCTCTGGAGCCAAGGCAGACCTAGCAAGAGGGCGTGAGGGAGACCAGGCAGAACGTGAAAGGAGATACTCTCTGAATGCAGCATTCCCACCTGCAGAGTAATGGATTCGGTGATGAATTGGATGGGGCGAGGTAAGAGGCCCCCATCCACGGCAACAACAGACAAGGGTACAGCCAGAGGTTTGGTGGGGATGCGGAATTTCTCCACCAGGGACTGTGAAATAAGATTTCCGGCTGCTCCAGAGTCAAGTTGGGCTAGTTCGGAATAACGATTCTCCCCGCAGATGATTGAGACTGACAACAGCAGGGATGGAGAGGATTTATTTTTGTCTAGATCGACCCCTCTGAGTGAACCTAGATACAGGCGTTCTCCCGACCTCTCCGGGCAGGCACGGATCAGATGCTCCTTACTGCCACAGTAGAAGCAGCTCCCCTCGGCACGGCGGAAATCCTGACGGGATTTGACCATCTTGGTCTGGTCGACCTGCATAGGCTCAGGAGAGTGTACCTGTGGAGAAACGGAAGGAATGACGGGTTCCTGGAAAGTAGGAGCTAGACGTGGAATCCTTCTCTCACGGGTGACCTCTTTGGCACGCTCCTGGAACCGTAGGTCAATCCGGGTGGCAAGGGTTATTAGATCATCGAGAGTGGTAGGAATGTCCCGACCAGCAAGTTCATCTTTAATACGGCCGGACAGACCCTCCCAGAAGACGGATACCAGGGCTTCGTTATCCCAGGCCAGCTCCGAGGCAAGGGTACGGAACCGTATGGCATATTGGCCCACGGTGAGGCTTCCCTGACGGAGGCGAAGCAGAGAAGATGCGGATGAGGTCCTCCGTCCGGGTTCGTCGAAGGCTTTCCGGAAAGCCATGAGAAAGGCAGGCAAGTCGGACACCAGGGGATCTCCTCTCTCCCATAGAGGATTTAGCCAGGCCAGGGCCTCCCCGGTGAGATGGGACATGATAAAGGCAATTTTGGCTCGGTCGGAGTTAAACTGGTGGGATAATAGTTCAAAATGCAGGGTGCACTGATTTATGAAGCCCCGAGCCAGGACGGAGTCGCCTCCGAAGCGAGGAGGTGCAGAGAGCCGGGGTCCGGAAAAGGATACCATGGTACTGGCGGAGGTTGTTGGTGGATCAGACAGAGTGTTCAGGCGAGTATTAACATTCCGCAGGTGACCCAGGATGGTCTCCTGTTGGGACCTCTGACGGGACAGTTCAAGACAGAGGTCCGAGAGCGAGGGAGCTTGGGTGCCACCGGGTTCCATGGCCCGAGCAAACTGTAACGGGTCCGGGAGGCGGAACCTCTGAGCTACTATACAAGGGGGCGGCCCTTGTAAGGGAGCGGGTGGCAGTCTCTGGAAGAACGGACAGGGAGATACGGCAAGTGATCAGGGCAGTCTCTGGGTGAACGGACAGGGAGATACGGCAAGTGATCAGGGCAGTCTCTGGGTAAGGGGTAGGTACGACCTGTGATGGCAGAGCCTCCGGGTAGGCCAGCAGGCAGATGGTAGATGTGTGCTCCCAGGTGAGCAAGCGAGAGTCTCTGGAATAGCAGGTGGTCACGGCACGTGACGGCGGAACCTCCGGGCTGGCAGGCAGGAAGGTAACGGAGAAGCGCTCCCAGGTGAGCGGGCAAGAGTCTCTGGAATAGCTGGTGGTCACAGCACGTGACAACGGAGCCTCCGGGCTGGCAAGCAGGCAGGTAGCGGAGAAGCGCTCCCAGGTGAGCGGGCAAGCTGGTCCATAGACAGACTGACCGGAGTTGTAAGGCAGACCGTCGGACCTCAGGCAAGCAGGCAGGTAGCTGATGTGCGCTCCCAGGTGAGCGGACAAGTTGGTCCTTAGACAGACTGACCGGAGTTGTAAGGCAGACCGTCGGACCTCAGGCAGGCAGGCAGGTAACAAGTATTCAGGCAGGAATCAGGCAGGTAACTAGCAGGAAACTGGCAGGAAACTGGCAGGTAACTGGCAGGTAACTGGCAACGGGACCTGAGGGCTGAAGCACAGGTGAGACACAGGTGCAAACAACATTGCTCGGGCACCTCCATTTTGGAGGAGGTGCCTTTTATATGATGAAGTCCTCCGGCCATTGGCCGGGGACTCTTTAGGGCGGCGCGCGCGGCCCCTTTAAGAGGAGGGGAGCGCGCGCGCGCGCGCCCTAAGCACAGGGGCCGGGAAGGAGCGCGCGCCGAAAGCAGAGCAGGAGGAGGACGCCGGGACGGAGCGCGCGCTGACAGCAGAGCGGGGAGAGGACGCCGGGCAGGAGCGCGCGCTGACAGCAGAGCGGGGAGAGGACGCCGGGCACGGAGCAGAGCGGTGAGGGGAGCAGCGTCCCTGCCTAGCAGAGGGCAGGGACGCCAGCGCTACAGCTTAGCTTGAGTCGACTTCAGGGAGATGGCACACACATCCTCTTAGCACCAGAGAGGAAGTAAGAACTGCACTTGCTCCAAGCCTTCACAAGGGGTCATGAGAATATCACTGGCACCTCTGTGTAGCAACCAGGAAGTATTTAAACACCCAGGCCTGATTGTCAATTAGAGCAGGAGGGAGGTAGCCGCTGGGTCCTACAGTGAGACCGCTAAGAAGATGTCTGTAATGCCAAACGAAGGGATCTCCTGCAACCAACTGCAGGGCGACTGTCTGTCACAACTGACGCACCCATGACACCTGGCCATTGGATCAGTCTCCTGCAAATCGATTCATTCAACTAAAAAAAGATGTTTTAACCATTTTTTTTTCTACATCAGATCATCCTGCATTGGAGGTATAAGTGAGCCCCCTTACCTCTGGTGCCCCTGTGCAGCTGCCCAGGTTGCACTAATGGGACCGGACGATGAGTGACAAGGTCATGTAACCCAATTCCAAAGCAGTGGATCAGGATCGGGAGATTTCAATGGGATTGGTCTACCATCTACTGTGTATGGGGGCCTCATGACAGATTATGTTGGGGGACATAAAAATCGGGCGGTTGGAATTTAATCACCCGATCCTTACTTTCTGACCCTGAAATTAGCAGCTGCCATAAGATTCTGGCAGCGACTCTGTCATAGAGAAAACAGGAGTGAGCATTCCTGAATATGGGGGAGCCGGGAAAGATAACTATCATCCAAATGATAGCTGGCCAGCTATATAGGACCTATCACTTGCCATTAATATGCAATTTTATTACCTGGTGTAAATGCCGCTGTTCTCCTGAATCCGGTGTTGTTTTTCTTTTGCTCCTGCGCCTCTCCATTCCTGAGATATAGCCTCTTTATAGAAATCTAGTTCATAATTTTTAATAGCCAATTGGGCGTGGTCATCAAGTCCTCTCTGTGGGAGTCTTCAGGAAGGCCTTGCCCAGTTGGCTTAAAGGGCTAGAGGAGAGCGACAGATGTCAGGAACGGAGAGGAGCAGGAAGAAAAGAAAAACAATGCCGGAGTCAGGAGAACAGCGGCATTTACATATTTATGGCGAGGGACAAGTCCTCTTTAAGTCTTGGAAAACCCCTTTAAGACACTATTATATTTTAATACCTTATAGTCGGCTTCCGGAAGTTGAATGCCAGGGAACAGGTCGCTGGTAATCCCATTGAACAGAGGAATATCATGAGACAAACATTTGGGTTCGTTTACATCCTTAATTGACCGCAAGAGCTAAATAGAATGAAAAAGGATTAAATGATAAAATAATTCATATACAATATGACATGAAACAATATTAAAAGTGAGGAACCCCATTACAAAGGAGCAGTCAGTTCTTGTGGTATGTCTGTATTAGTAAAGAATAGTATTCTCCAAAAAATAAGGATGAAACCTCTTTTCCTAAAACTCTACATTGTATCGTCCCTGTGTTATACCTCCTGGAAATGTATGTGTAAATGATATATAATGTATATATAATCTATATAGGGGACAACCCTATACAATCTGACTGTGCCCAAACAGTGGTGACATTGTCAGACTGTGTAGGGGACTCGTTATTGACAGATTTCAATTAATTCCTACATTTCCAGGAATGATAAAAGAGGAATGGAACGCTGCTGAGTTGTACTAAAATATGCTGCAGAATTGTTTTTCCATAGGGAATACATGTGGCCTCTGTGTTGCACTGTTAATTGCCGGCTGCAGAATGAGTTAAGTGAGATACTGTCAGTGAACTCGCTTTTGCTGGCTGACGGGGAGTTTGTAAATGTTTTATCTGTCTTTTTCTGAGCTCCTCTCAGTTTATTTATGACCACAGACCTTATCAAAATTGAATGTGCAGGGAATCAAAAAGCCGGTGAAAGCCAAGCGATGCAACATTTTTAATAAAACCCAATTGTTAAAATGATTTTTAGCCTAAAATACATGTGTTTAAGTTAAAAATCAAAACTGTCCCATAAGATGAACAAGCTACGTGTTTAACAACTATAGTTTTGACATTTTTGCACAGATGAGATCTAACAAGCCAGGAACAGTAATGTGCAGACATTATTTGCAAGTCTCTGTCTGCTATTATAAAATCATGCAGCTCTAATTTTTGTGATCCAAATGCTTCTCGGTAAGATGGTAATGCTATCCTATACGAGATGTAAAGCGACCAACAGTTCAGAACTTACAAGAATATCTTCATTTTCATGGGGGAATTTCAGCTTCAGATTGCCAGCAGCGGTCAGCACAGCCTTTACTGCACGCATCCCATAATCATAATGGAACTGGGACGAGAGCGGCTCCGAGCACAGCCGGTAAGTCATTACCATCTTCACCGAGAGAGGTTTAGCGTGCAGAAAACCGTAAGAATAAAGGCCGATCTCCGCAATCAGAGCATAGTTGGGGACCATCATTGCTACAGTCCGGAAAAGAACCTGAAATGCGCAAACCAGATGGGTCAGTCAACAAATGAAACTAAATTACTGTAAACTAGGCATAGAGCCGGGGAACCCATTATGTCCATTTACACTATCCTCCACCCCAGACCTAAAAGTGATGTGTCTATTCCACATCAGAGGAAAGTCAGTCAAAGTGTGGTTAAAGGGGTATTCCCATCTCCAAGATCCTGTCCCAATATGTAATAGGTATAATAATAATAATGTTTGCAAATATCTCCAATTAGAAATGTAGTATAGTTCTTCTGATTAGCTATGTTTCTTACCCCCATGTGCAGGACATTGCAGTAGCTTAGGTATCCATGGTTACGACCACTCATACTAACAGTTAGTTACTTGCTAGTGGTCGTAACCATGGATACCTAAGCTACTGCTATGCCCTGCACATGGGTTAAGCAACATAGCTAATCAGAAGAACTATACTACATTTCCAACTGGAGGTGTTTGCTATTAATATTATTATTACACCTATTACATATTGGGATAGAATCTTGGAGATGGGAATACTCCTTTAACACTTTCCAAATCTCTCTCCACACCTCTACTGTGTCCATTTTGGAAAATAGGAGAATGGGACATCAATATTAAGGAGCTTGCAGAAATGAGGGCATCAGGTGTTGTGATTATACATAGGAAATGAACAATCTCATATAGGTTTGGGGGAGAATAATCCCTTTGATGAAATCTTATGTTTCTTTTGTAAACCTAGTATTTACTTGAAAGTTTGTGAACATCTCAAAAATTTCTGTATTACTGCATAAATTTGACTTAAAGCTACATCAGTCTGTGAGGTCACAAAGGAACTCAAGGTAACCTCTAAGCAACTAAAGGCCTCTCCTCACATTAGCTAATGTAATTGTTCATGAGTCCACCATCAGAAGGACAATGAACAACAATGGTGAGCATGGCAGGATTGCAAGGAGAAAGGCAATGCGATTTAAAATGTCACTGCTAAAACTCACCTGGGCACATCAATAGGTAACTGGAATAATGCTTTGTGGAAGGATGAGGCCAAGATAGAGATTTTAAGTGAGAAGCTATATGTTTGCAGAAAGAAAATACTGCATTACAGCATAAGAACCTCCTATCATCTATGAAACACAAAGATGGTAATCGTAACATGCTTTGGGCCTGTTTTGCTGCACTTGGCCAAGGACGGCTGCCATCATTGATGGAACAATGAATTCTAAAATCTATCAGCAAATGCTAAAGGAAAATATCAGGATATCAGTTCATGTACTGAATCTCAAGAAAACGTGGGTCATGCAGCAAGACAATGGCCCAAAGACACAAGTCGTTCGACAAAAGAATGGTTGAATAAACATAAAGTTTTGGAATGGCCGAGTCATAGTCCTGAGCTTAATCCTATAGAAATGTTGTGGAAGGGCCCGATGCAAGGCACTGGGACTCTTTACCTTGAGGTTATCCGGCAGCTCAGAACGTCCCACGTAGCCAGGATTCATGGTAATGGCTACGAAGCAATTTGGGTTAAGCTTCAGTTCTGTTCCTTCGAAGTTGAACATGTCCATCTTCATCTGGATGGCTCTCTGGATGCGGAGAATCTGTTGGGCCACCACGGACAACACCTCCAGCTCAATACGGTTAAATTCATCAAAACACGCCCATGCTCCCGATGATGCCAGCCCTTTGAAAAACTAAAAAAAAGTATATACAGTACAGACCAAAAGTTTGAACACACCTTCTCATTTAAAGATTTTCTGTATTTTCATGACTATGAAAATTGTACATTCACACTGAAGGCATCAAACTATGAATTAACACATGTGGAATTATATACTTAACAAAAAAGTGTGAAACAACTGAAAATATGTCTTATATTCTAGGTTCTTCAAAGTAGCCACCTTTGGCTTTGATGACCGCATTGCACTCTCTTGGCATTCTCTTGATGAGCTTCAAGAGGTAATCACCGGAAATGGTCTTCCAACAATCTTGAAGGAGTTCCCAGAGATGCTTAGCACTTGTTGGCCCTTTTGCCTTCACTCTGCGGTCCAGCTCACCCCAAACCATCTCAATTGGGTTCAGGTCTGGTGACCGTGGAGGCCAGGTTATCTGGCGTAGCACCCCATCACTCTCCTTCTTGGTCAAATATCCCTTACACAGCCTGGAGGTGTGTTGGGGTCATTGTCCTGTTGAAAAATAAATGATGGTCCAACTAAACGCAAACCGGATGGAATATCTTGCCGCTGCAAAATGCTGTGGTAGCCATGCTGGTTCAGTATGCCTTCAATTTTGAATAAATCCCCAACAGTGTCACCAACAAAGCACCCCACACCATCACACCTCCTCCTCCATGCTTCACGGTGGGAACCAGGCATGTAGAGTCCATCCGTTCACCTTTTCTGCGTCGCTCAAAGACACAGTGGCTGGAACCAAAGATCTCAAATTTGGACTCATCAGACCAAAGCACAGAGTTCCACTGGTGTAATGTCCATTCCTTGTGTTCTTTAGCCCAAACAAGTCTCTTCTGCTTGTTGCCTGTCCTTAGCAGTGGTTTCCTAGCAGCTATTTTACCATGAAGGCCTGCTGCACAAAGTCTCCTCTTAACAGTTGTTGTAGAGATGTGTCTGCTGATAGAACTCTGTGTGGCATTGACCTGGTCTCTAATCTGAGCTGCTGTTAACCTGCAATTTCTGAGGCTGGTGACTCGGATAAACTTATCCTCAGAAGCAGAGGTGACTCTTGGTCTTCCTTTCCTGGGGAGATCCTCATGTGAGCCAGTTTCTTTGTAGCGCTTGATGGTTTTTGCAACTGCAATTGGGGACACTTTCAAAGTTTTCCCAATTTTTCGCACTGACTGACCTTCATTTCTGAAAGTAATGATGGCCACTCGTTTTTCTTTACTTAGCTGCTTTTTTCTTGCCATAATACAAATTCTAACAGTCTATTCAGTAGGACTATCAGCTATGTATCCACCAGACTTCTGCACAACACAACTGATGGTCCTAACCCCATTTATAAAACCTGACAGGGCACACCTGTGAAGTGAAAACCATTTCTGGTGACTACCTCTTGAAGCTCATCAAGAGAATGCCAAGAGTGTGCAAAGCAGTCATCAAAGCCAAAGGTGGCTACTTTTAAGAACCAAGAATATAAGACATATTTTCTGTTGTTTCACACTTTTTTGTTAAGTATATAATTCCACATGTGTTAATTCATAGTTTTGATGCCTTCAATGTGAATGTACAATTTTCATAGTTATGAAAATATAGAAAAATCTTTAAATGAGAAGGTGTGTCCAAAGTTTTGGTCTGTACTATATAATCAAAAGATGTCAGCAAAACATCGGTTGGAGTCAGTTTATTATCTGCAATGGAGCAGCTTAACATTGTATGTACCTTTGACATTGCTATGTAGTCCAAACCATCAGAGCAGTTAAAGACCACACACTGCACGGCCAGCGCCTTGGCCAAATCTTTGGTGGTCTCAGTTTTTCCTGTGTCGGCCGGACCTTCTGGAGCTCCACCAAGATTTAGATAAAAAGCACCGATCTACCAATGAAACATGGAAGAACTGGTATGAAATATCAATAAACTTTCTAATAAGTTTCATGCATCATACAAAAGTCAAAAAGATTTCTGAGCATAACCCATCACATCATAGCAGAGTCCGCTAGCATCTGTCAGTGAGCGGAGTGATGACCAGGCGTGGGGAGTTGCCCAGGTACTCATAGGCGGACTTCACATTGCAGTTGATGATTCGCACTCTCGCATTCTCATTCTCCCAGTAATAGCGGAGTTGGGCAAGCCACTGGAAGTCTGTTTTATGAGAAACTCCTGAGCAATGTAGGAAAAGAAAGTCAACCTCTAAGACACTGCAGAATCACAAGGGAGAGTTTCTAAAGGGAAGGCAAATGCACATACATTATAGGACAAAACTCCTAGTCACCGAATTCTGCTTTTTTAATTTAGTCCCCTTGCCCACGGTGTATAACATCCGGACTCTCAGCCCCCAGTTTATAAAATCCGGCCTCTCGCCTCCCCCGATGTATAACATCCGCCCCTAGCCCCTAGTTTAGTATAACATCCGTCCCCTCGCCCCCCCGCCAGTGTATAAAATCCATCCCCTCAATCCCACTGTATAACATCCAACCCCAAGCCCTCCTTTGCATAACATCCGGCCCCCAGGGTATAACATCCGGCCCCCAGCCCCGGAGTATAACATCTGTCCCCTCGCTTCCTCCCCCTGGTGTATAACATCCGGCCCCAGGCCCCAGTGTATAACATCTGTCCCCTCGCTCCCTCCCCCTGGTGTATAACATCCGGCCTCTCACCCCCCCGGTGTATAATATCCGTCCCCTCACTCCCAGTGTATAACAACCATCCCCTCGCCCACGGTGTATAATATCCGTCCCCTCGCCCCGGTGTATAATATCCGTCCCCTCGCTCCCAGTGTATAACAACCATCCCCTCGCCCACGGCGTATAATATCCGTCCCCTCGCCCCTGGTGTATAATATCCGTCCCCTCGAACCCAGTGTATAACAACTATCCCCTCGCCCACGGTGTAAAATATCCGTCCCCTCGCCCCCGGTGTATAATATCCGTCCCCTCGCCACCGGTGTATAATATCCGTCCCCTCACTCCTGGTGTATAATATCCGTCCCCTCGCCCCTGGTGTATAATATCCGTCCCCGCACTCCTGGTGTATAATATCAATCCCCTCGCCCCTGGTGTATAATATCCCTCCCCTCGCCCCGGTGTATAATATCCGTCCCCTCGCCCCGGTGTATAATATCCGTCCTCTCGCCCCTCAGTGTATAACATCCAGCCCTAGGACTTGTATAACATCTAGCCCCTTGTACCCCCAGTGTATAACATCTGGCCCCTCGTACCCCTAGGGTATAACATCTGGCCCCTCGGCCTTGTTGTATAACATTAAGACTCTCGCCCCCCACCAGTGTATAACATCAATCCCGACGCCCCCCGGTGTATAACATCCGCCCTCCCATGCTGTGTGCTGTTACTAACATATGACAGAACGGCTGGTGGTGCAGAGCTCTCTGATACCAGCGCGGTCCTGTAATAGGAGCCACCGGGGTAACAAGTCTGGATATTACATTTCTTCCCTCCTAAATCTTCCCCCATCACATGTGAGTGATATTATTAAGGAGTGGAAGGAACTGCAGCAACTCAGGAGACCCCGGAACATTACAGAGTGGGGTCACTGAGTGCTGAGGAGCAGAGGGCACAACGCTCTCCTGACTCCATAACTGCAGAGTCCAGATCTCCTTTGGTAACAACATCACCACAAACACTGCGCCCCCGCCAGGAGCTTTATGGCCGAGCAGCTGCATGCAGCCTTACATCACCAAGCACAATGCCGAGCGTCAGATGGAGTGGTGTGAAGCCGCCACCACAGGACTCTGGAGGAGACCTGTTCTGTGCAGTGACGGATACCACTTCTCTGTCTGGCATCTGATGGACGAGTCTGGATTTGGTGAATGCCAGGAGAACGTTACCCTATTAACTGCATTGTGCCCGCTGTCCAGTTTGCTGGTGGGGGTATGGCCTTGTTTTTAGGGGTTGGTCTAGGCCCCTTAGTTCCAGTGAAAAGATATCTTAATGCTTCAGCACAAGACATTTTAAACAATTGTAGCTTCCAACCCTAAGGGAATAGAAGAGCAGAACTGTTTCACACACGTTCTCAACCTCAACCCCACTAAACACCTTTAGGATGATTAATTAGAAAAAATACTGCACAATGGCAGCATAAATATGTCACCGCAACATAGGGAAGAACAATGTCAGTCACACATCAATTACATTGCCATATGTCTGCTCAGGCTTAGAATGGCTGACCATTAGGAGAATTATGTAGCGCTGGCGTCCCTGCCCTCTGCTAGGCAGGGACGCTGCTCCCCTCACCGCTCTGCTCCGTGCCCGGCGTCCTCTCCCCGCTCTGCTGTCAGCGCGCGCTCCGTCCCGGCGTCCTCCTCCTGCTCTGCTCTCGGCGCGCGCTCCTTCCCGGCCCCTGTGCTTAGGGCGCGCGCGCGCGCGCTCCCCTCCTCTTAAAGGGGCCGCGCGCGCCGCCCTAAAGAGTCCCCGGCCAATGGCCGGAGGACTTCATCATATAAAAGGCACCTCCTCCAAAATGGAGGTGCCCGAGCAATGTTGTTTGCACCTGTGTCTCACCTGTGCTTCAGCCCTCAGGTCCCGTTGCCAGTTACCTGCCAGTTACCTGCCAGTTACCTGCCTGATTCCTGCCTGAATACTTGTTACCTGTCTGCCAGTCTGAGGTCCGACGGTCTGCCTTACTACTCCTGTCAGTCTGTCTAAGGACCAGCCTGCCCGCTCACCTGGGAGCGCATATCAGTTACCTGCCTGCTTGCCTGAGGTCCGACGGTCTGCCTTACTACTCCGGTCAGTCTGTCTATGGACCAGCTTGCCCGCTCACCTGGGAGCGCTTCTCCGTTACCTGCCTGCTTGCCAGCCCGGAGGCTCCGTTGTCACGTGCTGTGACCACCAGCTATCTCAGAGACTCTTGCCCGCTCACCTGGGAGCGCATCTCCGTTACCTGCCTGCTTGCCAGCCCGGAGGTCCCGTTGTCACTTGCGGTGACCACCAGCTATTCCAGAGACTCTTGCCCGCTCACCTGGGAGCGCTTCTCCGTTACCTGCCTGCCTGCCAGCCCGGAGGCTCCGCCGTCACGTGCCGTGACCACCTGCTATTCCAGAGACTCTCGCCTGCTCACCTGGGAGCACCCATCTACCATCTGCCTGCTAGCCTACCCGGAGGCTCTGCCATCACAGGTCGTACCTACCCCTTACCCAGAGACTGCCCTGATCACTTGCCGTATCTCCCTGTCCGTTCACCCAGAGACTGCCCTGATCACTTGCCGTATCTCCCTGTCCGTTCACCCAGAGACTGCCCTGATCACTTGCCGTATCTCCCTGTCCGTTCATCCAGAGACTGCCACCCGCTCCCTTACAAGGGCCGCCCCCTTGTATAGTAGCTCAGAGGTTCCGCCTCCCGGACCCGTTACAGTCCCCTTGTATAGTAGCTCAGAGGTTCCGCCTCCCGGACCCGTTACAAATTACATAATACCTACAAAGAAACCGAACAAAAGGTCATTAAAGGAATTGACATAAAAACCCTTTATTAGTACATCCATGGTTATGGAAGGACACCGCACAGAGGAGGGCACACACACCATTGATAGAAAATATTACACACCGCACCTAGGCCATCCAAAACACTGACTATAAAGAATATCAATTGTGTCAATGAGTCATATACAGGGGACGCCGACACCTACAGATGCCAAAACATTCCTATATAGGGACCACCATCTCAATATGCAGAAATGACTACTGCCCCATAGACGTCATTGTAAGTACACCCCAAGATTGCTTTACTGTGACAAGATCAATTGTGTCCTATGAAAACTCAAAGAAAAGAGGGGGGAATATAACATAGATATGGAAAGAACATAGGAATGGGGTGAAATGTATGAAGGTGCTCTGCATATTGAGCTGTGATATCTGTAGAGGGACGGACTCCATATTAACATCCTGTATATGGATTTAGAATAGGAGGCCATAAAAGCCCCTGTAGGTGTAATGTGGAGGGGGCACAATGCCTTTCTCCATGTAGTGTATGATAAATAGAACATGGTATTGGAAAGTTTGGTGCCAGCCATGATGTTTGCACAAACCTGTTTGGATCATTTCCATGACCACGTCACGAGCGTGCCCCTCTATGGTGACGAGAGCCCCCAATGTGCTGCGAGTCTGCTGGGACAATTTGCCTCCTCGCACAAGCTCCACAATATCATTTAGCTGGAGCTGCAGATTATCATAGGAGTTTTTCAGGCCCTACAAGAAGGATGTAACGGTGAAATCATCTGCAGAAACATTCATAGAACATACATATTGCAAGGGGGCTGAAATCTATACAGATTATAAGTAGTAGAAAACCCCTTTAAGTGTTGGCTACTACTTTCATGGATGTGGACAGAAAGCTCTTTCTGAGTTCATTAAGTAGTTCAATCTGACAAAGGTTTCCAATAGAGTTGGTGCGAGTCAATTCGCAGGACCCAGTCCATCAGCCACATCCATAATCTGTGACCGCTGCATCGGAGCCCTGAGAACCACCTCCTACATCCCGGCATCCACAGCTGTTCTACTGATTAGCCGGCCTGATGCAATGTCACATATGCATCATGCTGTAACCAGAAAGATGCAGCTAATCAGAAGAGAAGCAGGGAATCTTGGAAGGTAGAAGGCAGGTCTTGAGGCTCCTGTCCAGCATCCAAACATTACTGACGTGGCCGATGGACCCAGTGCTGCAAAACGAATCGCACCAACTCTAGTTTTCAAATAAAACAACAATGTCTAAATGGCTAACCAATATTGCATTAAAGGATCTATCTACTTTATTTCTCCCCAAAACTGTGCCTCTCTTGTCCATGGGGTGTGTCTGGTATTGCAACTCAGCGCCCCATTGATTTGGTTAGGGATAAGCTACAATATCAGGCAGCGCTCACGGGTAGTGTGAAATGTGTATGGAGTGTGGTCTGTATCTATGCTATTCTCTTTGTTTGAATTTTTTTTTATACATTTGTAGGTAACTCAAATGGATCATTAACTCAATCTCATAACCGATATGATTCACCACCTGATAGCAAACCAACAAAGCGGTCAGTCTACCAACAGAACACCGCACCGGAGCAACTCTCTGAACGACGGAAGCAGCCTCTCCAGTACTCTGCTACCTACCAACAGTTAACAGTGCCAAGACGAGACCAAGATAATGCATCTTGATGAACAAACACAAACTAGTTCTTCTACTGTCCTCAATGCAGATATTCATTATTTTAATGAATGCATTTATAAGCAGAAAGTAAAATGAATGATGAAATTAGACTGAGTATCGAGTAAGTGTGTAACACTGTAAAGGACGTCTTGTCTATTCTCTGTAGATCCTATCAGGGTTCATTGAAGGTTTCTTAGAGGAAGGGACATGGAACATATGTGTATTGCTCCATGTAGAAACATGCAAGAAAGCATCTGATACATTGATGAATCCTTTCTCAGGAAGATTGTAGCTCATCGGCCTGTGGGATCGTAAATCGCTACGGGTCGTGCTGTAAAACTGGCAATACAACTGAACACTTACCCTGATTTTTTTTTATTGTATTAAAATACACTTTTTACATTGATTTTCAATTTTTGGGGGGCCTAAAATGACAATTCTTTTGAGAAAAATAGAAATAAATATTGTACTGTAGAAAATTACACTTCTTTTTTTTACAATGTATTTTTAGTAAAAATGGTATTAAAGAGTTAATTTTTCTTTATGATTTCTGATCACAATTTTTTTTTTCTGGAATATTTTTTGACATCTGATCAAATGTATTGTATTTTCTCAAAAATGTTGATATTTGCACATTGATTGGTTTAAAGCAGTGATGGCGAATCTTTTAGAGACCGAGTGCCCAAACTGCAATCCAAAACCCACTTATTTATCGCCAAGTGCCAACACGGCAATTTATCCTAAATATTGAGGTTTTACTGATACAAACAACTGATACAAAGAGCAGACGAGGGCAGCATAGAGTAGCCACAGACAGGAGCAGGGGTAAGAGACTGCAGAAATAAAGAATGTGCTCACCCACATCCTGGTGTATAAACTGGCCCTCCCCTCAATCCTGGTATATATGCTGGCCCTCCCCTCAATCCTGGTATATATGCTGGCCCTCCCCTCAATCCTGGTATATATGCTGGCCCTGCCCTCAATCCTGGTATATATGCTGGCCCCCCCCTCAATCCTGGTATATATGCTGGCCCTCCCCTCAATCCTGGTATATATGCTGGCCCCCCCCTCAATCCTGGTATATATGCTGGCCCTCCGCTCAATGCTGGTATATATGCTGGCCCTCCCCTCAATCCTGGTATATATGCTGGCCCTCCCCTCAATCCTGGTATATATGCTGGCCCTCCCCTCAATCCTGGTATATATGCTGGCCCTCCCCTCAATCCTGGTATATATGCTGGCCCTCCCCTCAATCCTGGTATATATGCTGGCCCTCCCCTCAATCCTGGTATATATGCTGGCCCTCCACTCAATCCTGGTATATATGCTGGCCCTCCACTCAATCCTGGTATATATGCTGGCCCTCCCCTCAATCCTGGTATATATGCTGGCCCTCCACTCAATCCTGGTATATATGCTGGCCCTCCCCTCAATCCTGGTATATATGCTGGCCCTCCCCTCAATCCTGGTATATATGCTGGCCCTCCCCTCAATCCTGGTATATATGCTCCCCCTCCCCTCAATCCTGGTATATATGCTGGCCCTCCTCTCAATCCTGGTATATATGCTGGCCCTCCCCTCAATCCTGGTATATATGCTGGCCCTCCCCTCAATCCTGGTATATATGCTGGCCCTCCCCTTAATCCTGGTATTTATGCTGGCCCTCCCCTCAATCCTGGTATATATGCTGGCCCTCCTCTCAATCCTGGTATATATGCTGGCCCTCCCCTCAATCCTGGTATAAATGCTGGCCCTCCCCTCAATCCTGGTATATATGCTGGCCCTCCCCTCAATCCTGGTATATATGCTGGCCCTCCACTCAATCCTGGTATATATGCTGGCCCTCCCCTCAATCCTGGTATATATGCTGGCCCTCCCCTCAATCCTGGTATATATGCTGGCCCTCCCCTCAATCCTGGTATATATGCTGTCCACCCCTCAATCCTGGTATATATGCCGGCCCTCCCCTCAATCCTGGTATATATGCTGGCCCTCCACTCAATCCTGGTATATATGCTGGCCCTCCCCTCAATCCTGGTATATATGCTGTCCCCCCCTCAATCCTGGTATATATGCTGGCCCTCCCCTCAATCCTGGTATATATGCTGGCCCTCCCCTCAATCCTGGTATATATGCTGGCCCTCCCCTCAGTCCATGCATACATACTCCCTCTCCCCCCCCCCCAGCCATTGTGCATCGCATATTAAAAAAAAAAAAAAACACATAATAAACCCTCCTCCTCACCTTCCTTCTTCTCCCGCGCAGCGTCCTCTCCTGTAGTCGGCACATCTAGCTGAAGTGTATTGCAGCGCACGTACTAGCCAGGCCCGTGCGCGCTGCAGTACACGCTGCCGGCCAACCAGAAGCCAGCGGCCGCTGGCCTCTGATTGGCCGGCCAACGTCATGCTGGTCTCTGATTGGCCAGAAGCTGCATGCCTCTGATTGTCCGGCCGAATTCATGCTGGCCTGTGATTGGACGGCAGCCGCTGGCCTCTGTTGGACGGCGACGTCATGCTGGCCTCTGATTGGCCGTCAGCCGCTGGCCTCTGATTGGCCGGCCGACGTCATGCTGGCCTCTGATTGGCCGTCAGCCGCTGGCCTCTGATTGGCCGGCCGACGTCATGCTGGCCTCTGATTGGCCGGCAGCCCTGGCCTCTGATTGGCCGGCAGCGTGTATTGCGGCGCTCGGGCTTGGCTAGTTCGTGCGCTGCAATACACTCCAGCTCGATGTGTTTCCGCACATCTAGCTGCAGTAGCGGAGCTGGTGCCAGCACTCGGCGGCTCAGAGTTCTCCCCGCCGGCCCGATCCAGTAGCGCTAGTGCTGCGGCCATGGTGCCCCCCAGGAGGGCTCTGCTGCCCCCTCTGCACGCTGCCATAGGTTCCCAGCACTGGTGTAAAGCATTTCTTCTTTTACAGCTGACGACCCAAAATTGGTGATTTTCTGAAAAAAAAAAAAAAAAAAAGGCCAGTCTGCATTATATATGGTGGAAGTGAGAATGTATCATCTGGATAAGGGGGTGGTCTTCACAGAGGGGTCTATGGAGAGATGTCACTTTATAAGGAGCACATAGCATGGAATACCGGGGGGAAGCCTTCTGGCTCCTTATGTTGCTCCAGTCCGGAATGCTCCACTATGGTCCATCCTTCTATAGTTCTTCTCTTACACTTTCTGCTGGTCGGTATATGGACGTATTCGCTCTATGCTGACAGGCACTCCCTTAGTATAGCCCATGTAATGCACGGCACCACAATGTTGTAGGTTCTGACTACTGTGTAAAAAAACACCCACCCAGAGACCGGCCATAATCTTATAGTCTGGGTGTGAATACGCTGTAGGTAGAGCTACACTTTTGTTGTGGAAATTTTGGTAATTTTATTCACCTTTTTGCATTTACCCGAATGAGGCTTGTGAGAAATCCTTAAATATGCTGCAGATTTCTCCTGTATGATGCTGACCAATCATAAGCAAGCAGCAACACTCAAAGAAAAGAAGAACACGCCCCCACCATAGCTCAAAGCGGGTTTCTTAGGGTATAAAGCTACGTTCTCACAATGAGTTTTTAGTGAGTTTTTTCGCTGCATATTTTAGAAATAATGCAAGTAACCTATCTTAATGGGTGCAGAAATTCTGCAACATCAAAAACTCACCAAAAGCTCATTGTGGGAACCTAGCCTAAGATGTATAATGATGGAGAGTCCTGATCTCCTGGTCTAACCTTCTGCATGATTAGAAAGCAGAGGTAACAGCTCTAAGACAAGGAAGGAGCCGCACAGCTGAGTTTCTCTGTGTCACATTACAAACCCTTTTATTGACTCTCCTGATTATGGAGTGTGCCAGTATCACACTTATGTCTTCTGTGCTCAAGCAACTTGTATTCTCTCTGCAGTGATATTAGGCTGTTATTACACCTCACACAGGAGCAGTGTGTTCTGGGTTACTTCTATGGTGAAATGTAATGACAGTCTGCTCTAATCTCACTGCAGAATGAGTACAAGTTGAGCACAACGGATCTAAGTGTGATACTGACGCTGTGCTCTCATTTCTGGACAGGCAGTTTGGGATAGGCGCAGTACAGCAGAGGTGAGAGTGCCATAAGAGGAGGAAAGCTGTTAGAAAGGTTTGTAATGTTGCACAACTAAACTCTCTTGTGCTGCCCCTTCACCCACAGAGACCTTAACTGAAAGGTATTAGTGAGTTGTGTGCTCTAATCATTCAGGAGGTTAGCCCAGGAGACCAGGTCTGTATCCTTACATCTCAGACACTGAGAAATCTGCTCTAAGCTATGGTGGGGATGTGATCATCTTTCTTTTCAGTGCTGTCGTCTGCTTATAATTGGTCAGCATCATGCAGGGAGAAGAATTTCGCACCCCCAGTGAAAACTCTGATAACATCTACTTGGACTTAATTTTTTTAACTCATTAGGCGCCAAATACTTTCATTGCTAATATCTCCGCAAATGAAAAATAAAATAGAAAAAAAAACACGAAAAATTTGGTGACAGGTCCACTTTAGGATAAGACAACCCCTTTAAATGTAAGAATTGCATTTTAGTCGAAAAAATGTATGCAACAAAAATGCCACATGTGATTTGATCCAAAAACATGCTGCATTTCAGGATGAGAGAAGCAAGTATTTGCAAAAAAAAAGTTTAAAGGGGTGTTCACTGTTATGATATTGATAACTTATACTTAGGATGGACCACCAAGATCAGATTGGTAGAGTTCCAACACTCTGCCACCCCATTGATTCCATGCTGGAGCTGGTAACAGCTGATTGGTGGTGTTAGGATTTGGACACCTATCAATCTGATACTACTGACTTATATTGATGCCTTCTCCTAATTGATAATTGGTAGCATACCCCTTTAAAACAATACTTAGTTTTTATTTAGTTGTAAGATGAAAGTGACTCTACACATTAAGGCGTGTCATGGTCTGAGCACAAAATGATTCAAAGATTAGTTGCTGGCCTCTTGACCCGAACTTAAGAGCTTAAGGCCATGTTCATACATTCAGTAATTTGGTCAGTATTTTACCTCAGTATTAGGAAGCCAAAACCAGGAGTGGAACAATTAGAGGAAAAGTATAATAGAAACACGTCACTGATGAAACTTACTGAACGTGTGAAGGTGCCTAATAGAGACGCTGTGGAGAAGGACAGGAGCGCACACAAAATAGGGCAATAGCGTCTGATAAGGGGTCGGGATAATTGATGGCAGCGCTCACCTAGAGGTGTTGTGTGCAGTCACCACAGCTATAATGGTGTAGAAAGCCGCTGCTGCCCTGTGGCTGGAGGAAAGGTTCTTCAAGAGGTGGAATGGCAAAAATGGAAGCTGGCACATTTAGGTGGGCTGTGCTGCGGGAGTGAAGAGCTTGTTTTTTTTATACCTTGAGAAAGGCCCTGGTCCATTGCAGAAACGCATTGATATTAATAAAAAACGTTTGGGAATCCCAAGGCTCTTCATTCCCACAGTGCAGCCCACCTAAACGTGCCAGCTTCCATTTCTGCCAATGTGGCCTAATAGACGTATATGAGGCTGTCAAAGTTCGGGGCAGGAGACTCACAAACAGCTTGTGCATCACGATCTATGACACACAGATGTGTGAATACGCCATTACTCTCATATAAGATTACCTGCATCAAGTTTCAAAGGAGCAATTGTAACCCTCTTTCAATTATTTAAAGGGATTTTCCCACAAACAAAATTCATTTTAATCAATAGATCTTGGAATAATAATAAGTTCCACAATTGGATGAGTTTAAATAAAATGTTCCTGTGCTGAGATAATCTTAGAAATATGCCCCTGCTGTGTACTGTGTAACGTCTGACCATACAGGAACATGGTCTGAACATACCACATCTCCTGGACGGGGAGGATGCAAAAGAGTATACAGACATTACAGCCGGGGATCACAGCCGATTCTTTATGTGAGGTAAAACAAGTTTTTAAACAGGCAGGGAAATGTTTTACCTCACAGAATCAGCTGCCATCCTGTGGTGTCCTGTCTGTATACTCTTTTGCTTCCTCCCATGGACAGCTGTGTTCATGGGAGGTCCATTATGCATTCATTTGCTTTTCATGGCAAAAAAGGTGCAGCATGCAGCGCTATTCCTACCATCCAAACAATGCAGACCTCGAAGACCACTCAGCGGCTTGCGTCAATGGGATCCAGGGGTGCCATATGGCAATGGATCCGCAGGGATCCAGCATTGAATTTTATTTCCCCTAATAACTGACTTAATGATGCCCCTTCTAACACATCAGATGACTGTATGATGCCAAGAATACAAATAAAGTAAAGAGCATAATTGCTGTCCAGACACTGAACAAGCAGGCTATGCAGTAAAATTAAGAATGATCAATATAGATGTGGAAGAGAATAAGGTATAACTCAGGGCCAGTGCAAGACAAGCAATTCTATCTAGTAACAAAGTTGCTCAATTTATTATGTAGATTATAAATGGATGTAATATAAAATTGTTTTGCGGATGAATCGCTGCTCTGAGTGTTAGATTTTCAAAGTGGTAAAAGGGTTTATCTGCCAGTAATGATATTTACCTGGGGACATCCACCTATTGGAGACAGGCCATTAAAACTGGCCAAACTTTCTCCTTACTTTCTTGGCCACTGAGGGGCTTTTTGGACTGCAAATGGTTGATAAGTGTTGGTAAGAGTTTTCGAAGTATCTACTATATAATTGTCTTATCCCGTCTGTCTGTCTGTCTATCTGTCTGTCTGTCTGTCTGTCTGTCCAGGAAATCCCGCGTCGCTCATTGGTCCGGCAGCGGCCAATCAGCGCCGCGGGATTTCAGAAAAAAGATGGCGGCCGTTAGCGGCTCTTCTGCGGGACGGAGCTCAGCGGCGTTGCAGCCGGGAGATGAGCGCCGCGAGGCGCTCATCTCCCGGCCGGTACCAGCAGGAGGACCCCGACCGCCGGACCCATCTGAGGGACGGAGATGCAGCCGGGAGATGAGCGGCGCGAGGCGCTCATGTCCCGGCCGGCAGCAGCGGAAGGACCGCCGGCGTCGCTGACATCCATGCGGAAGGGAGGACCGGGGAGCGGCGCTGCGGGTCGGGATACTTCTGCTGCGAGCGCCCGCTCATGTCCCGGGTTCTCGCAGCGGAAGTAGCCGCACAGGCAGCGCTGCTGCCCGGTCCTCACCAAGACGATTTGATGATTGGTCGCTGTCTTCTGACCCGACCAATGACTGATCTTAGCGCAAAAGTTAAATACCGCTGTGCTGATTGGTCGCGGACGCTGCCCGCGACCAATCACCGATTTGGGCGCCAAATTTAAATATCGGCCGCGACCAATCAGCACAGTAGTGGTTAACTTTAGCCGCAAGATCAGTGATTGGTCGCGGGCCAAGACCGCGACCAATCACCGATTTGTGCGGCACATTTAAATAGCGGCCGCGACCAATTGGATGTCAGCGCCGCTCCCCGGTCCTCCCTTCACACCCTTGCCGCATGGATGTCAGCGGCGCTGCCTGTGCGGATACTTCCGCTGCGAGAACCCGGGACATGAGCGGGCGCTCGCAGCAGAAGTATCCCGACGCGCAGCGCCGCTCCCCGGTCCTCCCTTCACACCCTAGCCGCTGATGTCCCCACAGTATCCGCATGGTGTTACAAAGATCCGGACATTTGTGTTAAAAATTGCTGATTGGTCCCTGGCGGTGCCCGCGACCAATCACCGATTTGGGCGCCAAATTTAAATATCGGCCGCGACCAATCACCGATCTTGGCTCCACATTTAAATACCGCTGTACTGATTGGTCGCAGCCGCTATTTAAATGTGGCGCCCAAATCGGTGATTGGTCGCGGGCAGCGGCCGTGACCAATCAGCTGAGCGGTGTTTAACTTTAGCGCCAAGATCACTGATTGGTCGCGTGCGGAGAGCGCGACCAATCAGCGAATCGTATTGGTGAGGAGCAGGGAGCGGAATCGTATTAGTGAGCACCGGGGAGCGCCGCTGCCTGTGCGGATACTTCCACTGCGAGAAGCCTGGAGATGAGCGACTGCTCGCAGCAGAAGTATCCCGACGCGCAGCGCCGCTCCCCGGTCCTCCCTTCACACCCTAGCCGCTGATGTCCCCACAGTATCAGCATGGTGTTACAAAGGTCCGGACATTTGTGTTAAAAATCGCTGATTGGTCGCTGGCGCTGCCCGCGACCAATCACCGATTTGGGCGCCAAATTTAAATATCGGCTGTGACCAATCACCGATCTTGGCTCCACATTTAAGCACCGCTGTACATCTCTTCAACAACTGTTAAGAGGAGACTTTGTGCAGCAGGCCTTCATGGTAAAATAGCTGCTAGGAAACCACTGCTAAGGACAGGCAACAAGCAGAAGAGACTTGTTTGGGCTAAAGAACACAAGGAATGAACATTAGACCAGTGGAAATCTGTGCTTTGGTCTGATGAGTCGAAATTTGAGATCTTTTGTTCCAACCACCGTGCCATTAACTTGTTAATAACCTGCAGTCTATAATGAGCCGTGTTAATAATATGATCCCACCAATAGTGACTCTGTATGGCCAATTTGACAATAAACTGTGTTGGTATTGTACTTTTTATCTTTCATCACTAGATGGCAGTGCAGCAGTGTAAATGTGTGAGAGAATGGGATGATGGCGCCATTACTGATCATTATGTAAAATCAGGAGCTGACCTTCTTTATTAGTAAATTACGATGTAATTCAGGTTAATGATTCTTATGATTGTGCTAATAAAAACACTATTGCATTGTACACGTGTCGTTGTGTGATTGATCTAGATCCCAGCAGCCTCAATTGTCCGCTATTATTGAGAAGTCTTGGCTGCTAGATATGGCAGTGTCATCATTCTCAAGAAGCCTTTTATTCTCACATACATGATAGAATCCAATAGTAAACATCAGCATATCCCTTCCAGGAGCGGAACGACATCGGTCACAGAGGGTGCGACCGGGCCCGTGCAGGAGGGGGGTCGGCCGCCACCAGCACCTATTTCAGTTAGAGGTGCATGCAAGGACACACATTCAGCTGAAATGTATTGAGACGCAGAGACCATCTGTGTCCCTGCACCGCAATACACCCTGCCAGCCAATCAGAGGCCGGCTGTTGACGTTGGTGTGCCAGTCGCAGGCGGCACATGACCGTGACGTCATGCACCATGCCAGCAAGACGAAGTTAGATGCCAGTTCCTTCAAGTGCCATAGAAGAATACGCTGCGAGTTGTGGGAGTGGAGGAAGGGAAGAAGAATAATTTATTTATTTTTAAATGTATTGGAGAAGAACAGCAAACATTATTAATGGAAGGGGCACAGGATGGGGGACATTATACCAGGAAGGGTACAATAAGAAAGCACACCAACACACTGCAAGGGACAATACATATGCAGACACTGAGAACATAAGAGCTAAACTGCATTATTGCTAAATAAAATGTACTTACAAAAAATGAAGGCTCTTAGCGCACAAATTGGCCAATTCATGTATGCCCATCAACCACGACAAGGTAGCCTCCACATGATGGTTAATTAACCTCTTAAACATGCCTCTCTTGGGCTATAAGCCTACAATATAAATGGGCAAACATGCCTCTCTTGGGATAGAAACCTACAAATTTAAGTGGGCAGGTAGAAACCAACACTAATTAAAAGCACCCTTGGGCTGATGGGTGCTTATACCAGGAAGGGTCCCAGGATGGAGTGCATTATACCAGGAAGGGTCCCAGGATGGAGTGCATTATACCAGGAAGGGTCCCAGGATGGAGTGCATTATACCAAGAAGGGTCCCAGGATGGGGAACATTATACCAGGAAAGGGCTCAGGATGGGGGACATTATACCAGGAATGTGCTCAGGATGGGGGACATTATACCAGGAATGTGCTCAGAATGGGGTACATTATACCAGGAATGTGCTCAGAATGGGGTACATTATACCAGGAAGATGCCCAGGATGGAGTGCATTATACCAGGAGGTGCTCAGGAAGGGTAACATTATACCAGGAAGGTGCCAAGGATGTAGTGCATTATACCAGGAAGGTGCTCAGGATGTAGTGCATTATACCAGGAAGGTGCTCAGGATGGAGTGCATTATACCAGGAAGGTGCTCAGGATGGGGAGCATAATACCAGGAAAGGGCGCAGAATAGAGCACATTATACAAGGAAGAGGCCCAAGATGTACAGTTGAAACCAGATGTTTACATACACTATATAAAAAGACACATATGCATGTTTTTCTCAATATCTGACATGAAATCAGAATAAACCTTTCCCGTTTTTTTAAATGCCTTAATACATTCTCTCCTTATTCTGGCATTTGGCAAATATTAAAAATTATGGTAATCCTAATTGACCTAAAACGGGAAAGGGCATCAGCGTTCCCATGTAACTTCCCAGGCCTATGGTCTACGTGAAAGTTGAAGTCCTGAAGAGCTAGGAACCATCTAGTTACCCTGGCATTGTTACCTCTCTTTTCCCTCAACCATCTCAACGGGGCATGGTCTGACAACGGGCACAGGACAGTGTATGGAACTATGCTTTAAACCTGCAGGAGGCGCTGAGGACCATCAAACAGGTAGACCCTGACAGTGTGCGTGATGAAAACAGACTGTTAACTGAGCAGTTTATTGAGGGTTTACTGTCCAGCGCCCACCGAACCCAGCTGCGCATAGTGGCTCTGCAAAACCCTGACTTAGACTTTGCTAAGTTTAAGGACAGGGCCATCTGGGTGCTACGAGAACCAGCACCAGGTGGCGCTACAGCTCACCGCCGCCCAGATATCACCTACCACCAGGAGGTGGCACCCTTTTCCCCGAAGCCTGTAGGAGCTGATGCACAAACTCTGGACAGTGCCCCGTCAACAGACCTGCACCATCAGGTCCAAGAGCTAACTAAAAGTGTAGCAGCACTAACCAAAACTGTACAGTCCTTGCAGGTGTATCCCAAAGGAAAGATCCAGCTGGCTTCCAGTCCGGAGGACATCCCGTGGCGCCAACAGAAGAGGATTCCACCATCCAGAGGAAGGAACAGCGACTGCTACGACCAGGACGGACAACCCATCTGCCGCCGCTGCAACCAGCCAGGACATTATGCAAGGTACTGTCATTTAAACGAGCAAAACCTGGGGCAGAGGGCCAACCCCTAGGCATAAGACCACCAGGCCCATCAAGCTGGCGAGACAAATATGTGGGAGGACGACCGGTCCTACCTGTCGTGCTGGACGGCTTTCCAATGAGCGCGTTGCTGGACACTGGATCCCAAGTGACCACCATCCCCTACATTCTTTACTGGACTGACTCTGATATTACCCGCCATCCAGATGAACATTTGAGTATTTATGCCAGCAATGGTCAACCCGTACCTCAGGTGGGGTTCAAAGAAGTGACCATAAAGTTGGCAAAGTGGAACTGCCAGCCCAAGGACTGATTATTGTCGACATTGATCGCCGAGAAAGTCATCCCATGATAACCATGGGCACTAATGTAATTGAAAATTGTCTTGCAGAGATAATTGTCTTATTACAGCAGGTTGCGGAGACTGCCAGATCCAGCCAGCAGCCGGTTCTACAAAGAGAGATCAGAGCCCTGATGAAAAGACAACAGGTAGAACTGTCTGGTGGTGAAATTGGCAGTGTCAGGATGAGTGACCCATTCCCTATTGCCATGCCCCTAAGAAGTGAAATTATGATATGGTGCCGGGCAGCTATTGGTCTAAGGGGTAGAGATTACCAGGCCATGGTAGAGCCCGTCTACTCTGACAGTAGGCCCACCATTTTGACAGCCCAGAGGGTGGTTGATGTCCGCCATGGGAGGGTACCCGTCCGCATCCTAAACATTGGGGAGAGAGAAGTCCATTTGCCCCGGTATGCCACTCTAGCCAAACAGTTCACTGTCAACCAGAATTCTATAAAGACAGTGGAACCCTTGCCTCCATCCCAACAGGCAGAGGATAACGGCTCCAAGGAACAAATGGAGGACTGGTGCCAGAAGCTGCATGTGGGCACTGACTCCACCTCTCCACACTGAAAACAAGGAGTGTACCGGGTGGTACAGGAATACAAAAGAGTCTTCCGTAAACATCCACTTGACTTCGGGCAGGTAAAAGGGGTTCAACACCATATCCCCACGGGAGACCATCCACCCATTAAAGAAAGGTACCGGCCTGTACCCCCTGCACACTACCAAAATGCCAAAGGGATGTTGCGAGAAATGAAGGAGGCTGGGGTAATAAGAGACAGTTGTAGCCACTGGGCAGCTCCATTAGTTCTTGTAAAGAAAAAGGATGGCGCTATGAGAATGTGTGTAGACTACAGGAAAATCAACCGCATAACACACAAAGATGCATACCCGTTACCCAGAATAGAGGAATCACTAGCTGCATTAAAGTCTGCTAACTATTTCTCCACTTTGGCTCTTACTAGTGGGTATTGGCAGGTTCCTGTAGCAGAGGTGGATAAGGAAAAGCCCGCATTCACCTCCCTGATGGGCCTCAGCGAGTTCAACTGCATGCCATTCTGGCTCTGCAACGCCCCAGGAACCTTCCAGCGGTTGATGGAGTGCTATCGGGGACATAAGAATTTCGAGACAGTCCTGCTATACCTGGATGACGTCATTGTATACTCCCAGACGTATGAGAACCATCTGAAGCACCTGGCGGAAGTGTTTGACTCACTGGCTGGCTTTGGTCTAAAGGTGAAGCCCTCAAAATGTCATCTGCTGAAGCCCAAGGTACAGTACCTGAGGCACGGGGTGAGCGCTGACGGTGTAGCTCCAGATCCCGATAAAATCACAGTAATCAAGGACTGGCCAAGACCCTCCACCGTAAAGGAAGTGCGGCAGTTCCTCGGGTTGGTAGGCTACTACCGAAGATTTATTCCAGGCCTCACCAAGATGGCAGCACCCATTCTGGACCTCCTGATAGGCCAGTCCAGGAAGGCCAAAAACCAGAAGCCGCCATTCAAATGGGACAAGCTGGAAGATGAGTCCTTCCACCAGCTGAAAATGGCCCTCACGGGGGACGAGATCCTGGCTTACCCTGATTATGGCCAGCCCTTCATCCTCCACACGGACGCGAGCAACGTGGGACTGGGAGCGGTGCTGTCCCAGATCCAGCAGGGCAGAGAACGGGTAATCACTTATGCCAGCAGGAAACTCCGGCCCTCAGAAAGGAACCCTGAAAATTACAGCTCCTTCAAGCTAGAGTTCCTCGCAGTGGTATGGGCAGTGACAAAGTGCTTTAAACATTACCTCGCCTCTTCCAAGTTCACCGTATTCACAGACAAAAACCCGCTGACACACCTGGACACTGCGAAACTTGGTGCCCTGGAGCAGAGATGGATGGCCCGACTCTCCAATTATGAGTTCACCATCAAGTACCGGGCTGGGCGCAAGAATGCCAATGCAGATGCACTGTCCAGGATGCCTAACTTGCCAGATGGGGGAGAAGACCCAGAAGAACTGGAAGAGATAGAAATCCCCGCTTTCCACCGTCATGGGATAACTCAGTGCTCCCACTGTGTGAAAGACAGGTACTCTTCCACCAAAGAGGCCACGTTCAATCCCTTGCCCCACCACGGCTGGGCAGAAACACAAGACAGTGACCCGGCCGTCCACCTAGTCAAAGAGTTGCTGACACGAGCCGACTCATACCCTGACCCAGATGCTCCAGAGGAGACCAAACAGCTGTGGAAAGAGAAGAGTAAGCTGTTCATCTATGAAGGGAAGCTGTGTCGAAGAACTGTCAACTCCCAGACGCATGAGCTGGTCTGGCAGGTGGTAGTCCCGAGGCGGGACGCGTCTATGGTCTTGGAAGTGTACCACGATGGAGCAGGACACTTCGGATGGAAAAAGCTGGAAGTCCTGCTGCGTGAACGGTTCTATTGGGTCGGCATGAGAGGAGCAATCGAGAGGTGGTGTCGAGACTGCGGACCGTGCAACCTGAGAAGGAAAGACCGTGACAGCCAGAGGGCTCCCCTGCAGCCCTTCATCACCAAGCAGCCGCTCGAACTGGTAGCCCTAGACCATGTGAAGCTGTCCCCAAGCAGGTCAGGCTATGTCTACGCTCTCACCATCGTAGACCCCTACTCCCGGTTTCTGGTAGTAGTGCCAGTCAAGGACCAAACAGCTCAGACAGCAGCCAGAGCTTTCCAACAGCACTTCTGCCGCCCACATGGTTACCCAGAACGTGTGCTAACTGACCAAGGTCCGGCCTTCGAAGCGGAGGTATTCCAGGAGTTCTGCAACCTGTACGGCTGCAAGAAGATCAGGACAACGCCTTATCACCCCCAGACCAACAGGATGTGTGAAAAGATGAACCAGGTGGTGATAGACCTACTGAAGACATTGCCCCTGGAGGAACGCAGTCTGTGGCCAGAAAAGTTGCTAGACCTAGTGGACCTCTACAATCATATCCCAGTGAATTCCACCAACTGCACACCAGCTTACCTGATGAGAGCGAGACCTGGTAAGCTGCCCATCGATCTGGATATGGGAGTTCTGACACCAGAGGACGCCTCACCAGACGCAGATTGGGACACTGAGCGACAACAGCAATACCGCAAGGTACAGGAAAGTGTTGAAAGAAGTCTGTTCCAAGCAAGAGAAAGGCAAGAGAGGACTTACAATCAACATGCACCTGCTGCCCCCTTGTCACCTGGAGAGCAAGTCCTAAAGAGGAAGAGGCGACTCCACAAGTTGGATGACCAGTGGGAAAAAGAGCCGTACACCATTCTACCATCAAGTCATGATAATACCAAGGTGTGCCTCATAAGTAAGGACGGAGGTGAGACAACAGCAACAGTTTCCAGAGACCACCTGAAGAAATGTCCCGAGCAGCTACAGCATGCTGAAGAAGGCCAAGATATCCCTCAACCCGCAGAGGAAGTGTAAGAAATGGTCAGCACGAGACTGGAAAATTTCCCCGGTCATGGACACAAGTGAATAATGCCATTGTTGTGCCTGTCCTTACATTTCTCCAACCAGCACCTCAAGCACCTACAGAAGTCTCAGTAGAGTTGGAAGAACCATTGGCCCCGGAAACAGAAGATTCCTCATCAGCAGACCAGGAGAATCTACCCTCTGCTAGTAGCGAGCCTGTCGTATCCACGGTAAGCCAAAGGATCCGTATGAAGCTGCCCAACCTACCAGTGACACCTCAAAATACCAGTAGTGCAGGTCACACAGTGCCCACCACACCAGGGGTAGGGAAAGGGGACCAGAGTGGAACACAGACAGACAGTGTGTTACGCAGGTCCACCAGATTCACCAGAGGTCAAATTCCTGCTCGTTGGAAAATTTAAATGTAACTATAACTGTAATGTTGAATTGTTTTGTGTGTGTATTGAATATGTTTTTCCAGTTACCCTACAGGGTCCAAAAAGACTTTCAAGTTATGGACAATGAATAACCAAAAAATCTGCCTGTAAATAGTTGCACCTGTAAAGTGCCCCTTTGGTGCCAGACTACAGAACAAAAACTCGTGGAGGTGGCTGAAGATGTGGTCCAACTCCGGATCATCAATGCCCTGTAGCCACCCTAGGGCCTACGTTAAGGGTTTGGGACAGGTCCCTCTGATTGCACCTTGTTTCAGTGAAATGGACACCTGGTTGCGGATGATACCGTGACCTTTAAAGACTCTAATGGTTGTAAATATGTTAATGTATTGTTACCTGTTGTATTTTTGCAAAATATGTTCAGTCCCGGAGTACTGAAATTTACTAGGGTGGAATGTGGCACCCCAGAGGGTCTGGTTGCCACAGTGGTAGTAATACCATGTCTGGGAGCAAAACAGGAGTTTCCTGGTCAGGGAACACACTACAAGCAACACCTCCTGCTCCAGACCAGAAAAGGGGAGGATCCTGCCCTATATAACTGGATCTGGAGGCTGGGTTAGTCAGTCTAGTGAGAGTCTAGTTCAGTGTCAGGAGTCAGTTAGGACTAAGGAGCAAGGAGCTGAGGACTGGAGCTGTGCAGAGCTTGTCCTGGCCAGTGGATACAGAAGACCTGACACCGGAGTCCGAGGCTGTGAGGATTGTATATCCAGCAGCAGAAACCGCAAGGCAGGAGATTGCAGGTCTCCTGGCTGACAGAAGCCCGGAGGCTCAGCCACACGAAAGGACCAGTACCACCACAGAGGAGCGAGGAATACACGGGATCCGAGTCGCCAGCCATACGGGTGAGCAGCACGTTACACTCAGGGACGTGGGCTACAACACGACTATAAGCGGGATAGCCAAAAGAGTACAGTCGGAACGGCAGGCCTACAACTCCACCTGGCCAGGGGATTCTAGGATTGCTCCCAGACTGACCAGGCCCTCATCCCTAGCAAGTACTCCCGTTGGGGCCTATATAATTACCACCAGTAAAGACCCTAGGACTGCACTGCAAAGACTCCGTGTTATTATTACTGATCCAGGCACTATCACCACCATCATCCATACACGCTGCCCTGAAGCTACACTCTTCCTGTGAGGAGTTACACTACCTTGCTGCACATACCACCAGCTTCAGCGGACTGCCCTGCAGCGGCGGTTACCAATAACCGCAATCCACAGGTGGCATAGTCAGACTATCAATAACTGAGAAAGAGACTGACAGGACTGCGGTTAGGTTGAACACATTAATATATTTTTTATATGGATTTGGTTTTATTTATATCCATTATTTTTATCTTACTCTCTGTGACCTTTTCGCTTTTTGTTTTCACTCCTTCTTGTTTTTGACACATATATTATTTCCTTGTCACTTACATTTTGTGGTCACTTTCTTGTACGTATTGATGTGCATTTATTTATTCATAATAGTGGTCAGGGCCCTCACATGATTTTCTCACACACATACTTACCTTTTATGCACATTTATGTATATGTATGTATTATGTATTTTTATCCTATACAATTGTATTATGGGTGTCCTAGTGCCCTTCCATATAATCACATACGCACCATCTCCTACTCTATATACACTTGTGCCATTTTTAATGGCTATCTCATATTTACTCACACACCCTGCAATCACTTTCAGAGTTTCTTTCCCCTGTACTGACCATCATTCTTTTGCTATGGCTATGTACACTACTTCTTCAATAAAATATTGGTTTCGGTTCTCTCTCATGATTCCTTCACTTCTGGGTTTATTATGACTATTGGTATACTTGAGTAATCTATTTGTACACAATTTTGAGGATTGATTCTCTGTTACTATTCACATATACTTAAGAGTGGGTATTCATTCTTATTCTACCTATCTTATTATTATTAATTTTTATGTTCTATTCTTATTTATTTTATTCTCTCTATTTTCACTCTGTTCACTTCTTCTCTGTGACATATATACTTGTTACTCTGTCACTCCTTTCTTTGTCTTATATATTTTTTATTTTTTGTCCTTTTTACACTCCCTTGCCTAGTATTCCTTACTGACATATTCTATTTGCACGCTGGCTCTCTCATCCCATTACTTCCTCTTTTTATTTTTCAGTGTTTGCACACGCCGCTGCTGTCTTTATCTGCTCCTTTGTTTTATTCCTATGTGTGTGGAGTGCGCTTCCGGTTTGCGGACGGGGCTGGTTGCCTAGCTACGTGCTCCTTGGCGTCGCCTCTCTCCTCCATCCGTGCTGACGCGTCGGGCGGTGGGTGGAGACAGGTGACGTGGAGCGCCGATACTTCCGGCTTCTTCCCTGCTCTGACTTCCGGTAGCGCCGCCAGTACCAGACGCGCACACTCGTGTAGCGCTATATAAGAGGACACATGAGACCTCTATGTACCTCCTTCTCCCCGAAGAAGCAAAACGCGCGTTGGGGTTGTCTGGTCCCATCAGTGACACAGGTTGTATTGCTTCATTCCCTTATATTGTGTCTTTTTGACTTGCCCTCTATCCTTCTATGACTCCTTATTGACTGACAGCTTTATTTGGCAACTGTGCCAGGGACACTGTCCTTTTACTCCACTATATTGAGGGCTTTGTTGATTCTCATTGAAGCTTTACTTCTTGGACCTTATATATTCTCTATCTAGGTAATTTACACTTGATAAGCATCAGTGATTCTTTCATGTATGCTCGTTTGTCAGCTTTAGAAAGTGGTGTTCATTTTTCATCCGGTCCTATTTGCAGATATTTAGTCTAATTTACTGACACGTCTATATGTACTATGCACTAGTCACTTTATGTATCGTGCTGCCTTATTATAGCTTACATGACTGGAGCTGCTATAATGTCTACATGATTATATATACTTTTTGTCACTGTGGGTATCTTCTATTTTCACTTCTCCTCCATGTACTTTTAATTTGATGTCTTTTAAACTTTTTTGAATAAAATTTGTATTTTATTGCATTTATACTTCTCTGTTTTGTTTGGATTACAATAACTGAGACACATAGATTACCCTGGTTTGACCACCCTGGGTCACGGACCGGGTCGCTGCCACAGTGACTACAACCCCCAGCATCTACAGGCCCGGCTCCGGGTCTCCCCACGGCCCAGGGGGCGTGTCATTTATGTCACTTAATTGTGTGCCAGGCAGTGGAGCTGCTGAGGCTAAGCAGACATGCTGCACAGACCGGAGCAGTGGGGGAACGGGGAGAGGTGAGTATTGTATTTATTTTTTTACATCATTGAGAACATGGTGGTCACAAGGCTGGAGGGCTATGGTGGGTGCATTATAGTATATGTACTCTATGGGGCAGCATTATACTCTATGGGGGCTGCATTGTACTGTATTGAGGACTATGGGGAGTGCATTGTACTATATGAGGGCTGCATTATACAGTATTGAGAACTATGGAGAGTACATTATACTGTATGGAGGATTATGGGGCACATTATACTATATGGAGCACTATGGGGCATATTGTAGTTAAGGAGCACAATGCTGCCTATTCATCGAGTGATTGGATTGTTTATGCCAAAACAAAGCTCATTGTTCTCAGCAGCACATCGTTTGGTGTAATCTGCAGATATACTGCTAATAAAATGATACTGTAAGGGGACAGATTGATTTACTAGTGACTGTTCTGTCCCCATCATTCTTCCTCAGCCGGTGTAAAGAACCCAGGAAACAAGCGTCGAATGACTTCAATATTGTCGATCGCGCTCGTTTAATGGCCTGAACTCAGCGCATGTAAATGACGCGCCCCCTGGGCCTGTGTTGTGCAGGGGATACCCGGAGCCGGATCGCTGGGGGTTGTAGTCTCCGTGTGGCGGTGACCCGGTCCGTGCCCAGGGTGGTCAAACCAGTGGCGGTCTTAAGTAATAACAATGTCCGACTACGCCACCCGTGGATTGCGGTCAGTGGGGACCGCCGCTGCGCTGCCGACCGCTGAGGCTGATGTTGTTTGCGCAGCCGAGAATGGGATAACTCCCCACAGGAGAAGTATTGCCTCAGGGCAGCTAATGTGGATGATGGGAGTGATGGTGTGAGCGTCCCAGTAGTAATGGTGCTGGTGCGGCAAGGAATCACAGAGACTTGTAATTGCAGTTTCAAAAGCTTTACTCACGGTTGTTATTCTGGTCACTTGTGCACATGAGGGACCGCCCGAGCCGTGCTGCGTTCACCAGGCAAGGGACTCGACCAACTCCCAGGCAATTCCAGAGCGTGGCACAGGGCTCCCTTCCTTTCCTTTCTCTGGCCGTCCCCACCAGTGACCCACCTTTGTCCAGCTCCCTCGGGCCTTCTCTGGGCACGCTGATCTCTGCGTCCCTGACCCTATATGGTATGCCTTCCTGGTGGATGTAGTGAGGGGTCGCACCAAGATGTGGTAACAACCTCCGGTCTTTGGCTGAGGAATCTGTTGCCTCCACCAATTTGGGTTCCGGTACCCTGTTCTGCCAACCCTTCACCCTGTATCTCATGGGCATGTGGGGTTCCTTCTGTCCTTGTGTCTCTGGGCCTTTCTCCGTGTTCCTTGCTTCCTTTCTCCTCTGTTCCAGTTCCTTTCTTACTTTCCTTTCCGTTCCTTCTCCTCTCTCTTTCTGCTGTTTCTGGCCTCCACTCCAGGCCTGCCTCTGGAGCTGGGCCCAGACTGAGCCACAGCTCCCTGTCAGCCCTCTCTGGCTGAGCTCCTCTCCTTTTCTCCTCCTGACTGAACTGGCCTTGTCCTAAGATGGTGCCCACCTTATATACCTCCCTCTAACACCCGAGCCCAGGTGACTAGCAACCAATGGGCTCCTACCTATGCCCAGAGACCCACCCCTTTCTGCTCCTACACCACTGGGTGTACTTTCCCCTCCCCACTCCAGCCAGGAACAGATGCTGTCTTGCCTGCACTTCTATCTTGTGGGAGCACCGTTGAGCTGTCCCTCGGAAATGGGGTGTGTGTGGTGCATGCAGCCTACCGAGTCCTGGTCCACACTCCATCCTTACCCGGGAGTGGAATACCACACCTCTGGTTTGAGGTGCAATACCCCTGTAGCAGCCGAGCCCTCGGGGTGCTACATAAATACAACCAAAATATTTCTGTGTGATGGTGCAATATGTGAGCATTTGGGGCCCCACTATCTCTAAAACAGGCCCTGAGTACAACCAAAGCTAGTCCATACATAGCCCATTCAAAAAGTGTGAAAATATATGTATATGTGGCACCCCAGGGGGTCTGGTTGCCACAGTGGTAGAAATACCATATCTGAGAGCGAGCATGGGTTTTCCTGGTCAGGAGCACATTTGCATGCAACGTTTCCTGCCCCAGTCCAGGGAGGGGAGGAACCTGCCATTTATAAACTGGATCTGGGGCGGGGTTAGTTAGTTAGTTCCAGAGAGAGGGACAGAGCAGCAAGGAGCCCTGTAGGAGACAGGAGCTGAGAGCCAGGGACTGGAGCAGCAGAGCTCGTCCTGGCAGAAGACGCAGAGAACCGGACACCGGAGTCCGACGCTGTGAGGATATTCACATCCAGCAGCAGAAACCACCTGGCAGGGGATTTCATGTCCTCTGGCCGTAGAAAGCCCGGAGGCTCAGTCACACGCAAGGGACCGGCACCGCCATCGAGGAGCGGAAGGAACCAAAGGCCCCAAGTCACCAGCCATACGGGTGAGCACCACACGGTACACTCAGGGACATGGGCTACTACACGACTAGAGCAAGGTAGCCAGGAAGAGTGCAGTCAGACGGGAAGGCCTACACCTCCACCTGGCCAGGGGGATTCTTGTTCGCTCACAGACTGACCCGGCCTCTAATGCTAGCCAGTACTCCCAGCAGGGTCTCCTTCATCACCAACAGTAAAGACCCTGAACTACACTGCACGGACTTTGAGTCATTTCTGCTGCGCCTATGCACCACAACCCTCACCATCTACACACGCTGCCCTGAGGCTATACTCCTCCCGTGGGGAGTTATACTACCCCCTGCTGCGCACACAACATCAGCCTCAGCGGTCTGCCCCGCAGCGGCGGTTCTCAGTGACCGCAATCCACGGGTGGCGTAGTCGGACATTTCAACATTAAAAACCAAGTAAACAGATCCGCCACTGGTTTGACCACCCTGAGCCACGGGACCGGGTCGCCGCCACGGAGACTACAACCCCTGACATCACACAGAGACCCGGCTCCGGGTATTCCCACACACACGGCCCAGGGGGCGCATCAACTTTGGCGTAGTCGGCAGGATCTCGTGCCCGCAACCACCGGGTACTGCGTGCCTGAAGAAAGACTGTGATACTTACCGTGGTGAAGTTTCGCGCCATCCGCAGACGTTTTCCCGCCATCCGCAGCCATTTTCCCGCTATTGGGCGCCATTTTTGGGACGCCGCGCGGGAAAAAGAGGGGCGTGGACGCCAAAAGCACGCAAGAGCTGAAGTCCCGCCTTACGTACTGACACTGCGCAAGGTCCTGGAAGGAGCCCAGCGGACGCCGACGTCACCAGCGCGCGACGCAAGGTCCTCGACCCCGACGATCGCCTGCGGAGCCGCGGCCTATGAGAAGAAGCAATGGAAGGTAGGCCACGGTTAACTAGGGGGGAGGAAGACACCAGGAAAGGAGGAAGCTCCCACCGCCAGCGCGGCTGCTGCCGCAGTGATGCCGTTCACGATGCCGTATATCCCTGGAGCGGCATGGTTACCTCAGTACTCAGGGGAGTCGCATACCCTGAGCAACTTTAAAGAAAGACTGTATAGCCTATTCAAAGTATACCCCCTGTCCGAGGAACATAAAGTGAGCATCCTGATAGGTCAGTTAATTGGAGCAGCCCAAAGAGAAGTGAAGTCCTGGTCAGCCAGGGAAAAGGGGACTGTAAAGGAAATACTGGCACTTTTGATACCCGCACCTCAGCAGAGATCAAGCTAAAATTTTATGGATGCAAACAGCGGACACAAGACAGTATACGGTACTATGCTTTGAATTTGCAGGAGGCCCTGAGAGCCATTAAGTAGGCAGACCCTGACAGCGTGCGGAATGAGGATAAGCTGTTGACTGAACAGTTCATTGAGGGTCTACTGTCCAGCGCCCACCAAACCCAGTTGCGTGTAATGTCCTTGCAGAACCTTGATTTGGACTTTGCGCAGTTTAAAGCCAGGGCCATCCGGGTGCTCCGAGAACCGGCACCAGGTGGCGCTGTAACCCACAGGCGCCCTGCTATCACCTATCACCAGGAGGCGGCACCCTTGCCTGCAGAGCCTGTGGGAGCTGATGCACAGGCTTTGGACAAAGCCCCGGCTGTAGACCTGCACCATCAGGTCCAAGATCTGACCAAAAGCGTTGCCGCGCTAACAAGAACTGTGCAGTCTTTACAGGTGTCTTCCCCAGGAAAGATCCAGCTGGCTTCCAGTCCGGAGGACGTCCCTTGGAGCCAACGGAGGAGGATCCCATCGTTCAGAGGAAGACCCAGCGACCGCTATGACCAGGACTGACAACCCATCTGCCGCCGCTGCAACCAACCAGGACATATGGCAAGGTACTGTCATTTAAATGGGCCCAACCTGGGGCAGAGGACCGACCCCCAGGCATAAGATCATCAGGCCCATCGAGCTGGCATGATAAGTACGTAGGGGGACGACCGGTCTTGCCTGTGGTGCTGGATGGCATTCCTATGAGTGCACTACTGAACACCGGGTCACAGGTAACCACCATCCCCTATGTGCTCTTTAAGCGGTACTGGAATGACTCAGATATTACCCGCTACCCAGATGACGATTTGAGCATCATCGCAAGCCATGGTCAGCCTGTGCCGCAGGTGGGATTCAAGGAGGTGACCATAAAGATTGGTAAAGTTGAACTGCCAGCGCAAGGACTGATTATTGTGGACATTGACCGTCGTGAAAGCCACCCTAAGATAACCTTGGGTACTAATGTTATTGAAAATTGTCTTGCAGAGATAATTGTCATATTACAGCAGGTTGTGGTGAACGCCAGCTCCAGCCAGTAGCATGTCCCACAAAAAGAGATCAGAGCCCTGATGAAAAGGCAGCAGGTAGAACTGTCTGGTGGTGAGATTGGTAGAGTAAGGATGAGTGACCCGTTCCCTATCGCCATGCCCCCAAAGAGTGAGATGATGATCTGGTGCCGGACTGCAATCGGGTTAAGAGGAAGGGACTACCAAGCCATGGTAGAACCCATCTACTCAGACAGTAGGCCCACCATTTTGACGGCACAGGGGGTGGTCGATGTACGCCATGGAAGGGTACCCGTCCGCATCCTAAACATTGGGGAAAGAGAAGTATACTTGCCCCGGTATGCCACTCTAGCCAAATTGTTCACCGTTAACCAAAACTCCATAAAGGCCGTGGAACCCTTGCCTCCATCTCAACTAGAGGAGGGTAACGGCTCCAAGAAACGAATGGAGGACTGGTGTCAGAAGCTGCATGTGGGCACCGACTCCACTCCCTCACACCAAAAACAGGGAGTCTACCGGGTGGTGCAGGAGTACGAAAGAGTCTTTAGCAAACACCCGCTAGACTTTGGGCAAGTAAAGGGGGTAGAACACCACATCCCCACAGGAGACCATCCACCCATAAAGGAAAGATACCGACCTGTACACCCTGCACACTATCAGAATACCAAGGGGATGTTGCGAGACATGAAGGAGGCTGGGGAAATCAGGGACAGCTGTAGCCCCTGGGCAGCTCCACTAGTTCTTGTGAAAAAGAAAGATGGCACCATGAGAATGTGTGTAGATTACAGAAAGGTCAACCGTATCACACACAAAGATGCGTACCCGTTACCTAGGATAGAGGAATCTTTAGCTGCATTAAAGTCTGCTAACTTCTTCTCCACTTTGGATCTTACTAGTGGGTACTGGCAGGTTCCTGTAGCAGAGGCAGACAAGGAGAAGACCGCGTTCACCACCCCGATGGTTCTCAGCGAATTCAACTGTATGCCATTCGGGCTCTGCAACGCACCAGGAACCTTCCAGCGGTTGATGGAGTGCTGCCTGGGGCACAGGAATTTCGAGACGGTCCTGCTATACCTGGACGATGTCATCGTGTATTCCAAAACATATGAGGACCATCTGAAACACCTGGCAGAGGTGTTTGACGCCCTGGCAGGCTACGGCCTAAAGGTGAAACCCTCCAAGTGTCATCTACTGAAACCAAAAGTACAGTACCTGGGACACATGGTGAGTGCTGACGGAGTAGCTCCAGACCCTGATTAAATTACAGTGATTAAGGACTGGGCCAAGACCCTCCAGCATAAAGGAAGTGCGGCAGTTCCTCGGGTTGGTAGGCTACTACCGAAGATTCATCCCCGGGTTCACCAAAATGGCAGCCCCTATGCAAAACCTCCTGTTGGGTCAGTCAAAGACCAAGAATCAGAAGCCACCCTTCAAATGGGACAAGCTGGAGGATGAGTCTTTCCGCCAGCTGAAGATGGCCCTCACGGGGGATGAGGTCCTGGCTTACCCTGATTACGGCCAGCCTTTCATCCACCACACGGACGCGAGCAACATCGGACTAGGGGCGGTGCTGTCCCAGATCCAACAGGGCAGAGAACGGTTAATTGCTTATGACGCGCCCCCTGGGCCTGTGCTGAGCAGGGGATACCCGGAGCCGGATCGCTGGTGGGATGCTGGGGGTTGTAGTCTCCGTGTGGCGGCGACCCGGTCCGTGCCCAGGGCGGTCAAACCAGTGGCAGTCTTTGTGTTATAATAAGTGTCTGACTACGCCACCCGTGGATTGCGGTCAGTGGGGACCGCCGCTGCGCTGCAGACCGCTGAGGCTGATGTAATTTGCGCAGCCGAGTATGGAATAACTCCCCACGGGAGAAGTATTGCCTCAGGGCAGCTAATGTGGATGGTGTGAGCGTCCCAGTACTAATGGTGCTGGTGCGGCGAGGAACCACAGAGACGTGCAGTTGCAGTTTTCAATGCTTTACTCACAGTTCTTTATCAGGTCACTTGTGCGCAGTTAGGACCGCCCGAGTCATGCTGCGTCCACCAGGTGAGGGACTCGGTCAACTCCCAGGCAATTCCAGAGTGTGGTTCAGAGCTCCCTTCTCTACCTTTCTCTGGCCGTCCCCACCAGTGACCCACCTTTGTCCAGCTTTCTCGGGCCTTCTGTTGGCGAAACCTCTCTCCGGTTTCCCTGACCCTATGTGGTATGCTTTCCTGGTGGATGTAGTGAGGGGTCGCACCAAGATGTGGTCACAACCTCCGGTTTTGGCTGAGGATTAGTCGCCTCCACCAATTTGGGTTCCGGTACCCTGCTCTGCCAACCCTTCACCCTGTATCTCCTGGGCATATGGGATTCCTTCTGTCCTCGTGTCTCTGGGCCTTTCTCTGTGTTCCTTGCTTCCTTTCTCCTCTGTTCCAGTTCCTTTCTTACTTTCCTTTCCGTTCCTTCTCCTCTCTCTTTCTGCTGTTTCTGGCCTCCACTCCAGGCCTGCCTCTGGAGCTGGGCCCAGACTGAGCCACAGCTCCCTGTCAGCCCTCTCTGGCTGAACTCCTGTCTTCTTCTCCTCCTCCCTGAACTGAACACTGTCCTAAGATGGTGCCCACCTTATATACCTCCTTCTGACACCCGAGCCCAGGTGACTAGCAACCAATGGGCTCCTACCTATGCCCAGAAACCCACCCCTATCTGCTCCTACACCACTGGGTGTCCTTTCCGCTCCCCACTCCAGCCAGGGACAGATGCTGTTGTGCCTGCACTTCTGTCTCGTGGGAGCACCGTTGAGCTGTCCCTCGGAAATGGGGTGTGTGTGGTGCATGCAGCCTACCGAGCCCTGGTCCACATTCCATCCTTACCCGGGAGTGGAATATCACACCTCTGGTTTGAGGTGCAATATCCCTGTAGCAGCCGAGCCCTCGGGGTGCTACGCTTATGCCAGCAGGAAGCTCCGGGCTACAGAGAGAAACCCCGAAAATTATAGCTCCTTCAAGCTAGAGTTCCTGGCAGTGGTGTGGGCAGTTACAGAACGCTTTAAACATTACCTTGCCTCTTCCAAGTTCACCGGGTACACGGACAACAACCCGTTGACACACCTGGACACTGCGAAACTTGGTGCCCTGGAGCAGAGATGGATGGCCCGCCTATCCAACTATGAATTTACAATCAAATACCAAGCGGGACGCACAAATGCCAACGCAGACGCCCTGTCCAGGATGCCGAACTTGCCGGACGGAGGGGAAGATCCAGAAGAACTGGAAGAGATTGAACTCCCTGCGTTCCACCGTCATGAGATTACCCAGTGTTCCCACTGTGTAAGGGACAAGCACTCTGCCACGTTCAATCCCTTACCCCACTACAGCTGGGCGGAGACGCAAGACAGTGACCCAGCCGTCCGCCTGGTAAAAGAGATGCTGACACAGGCTGATGCCCGCCTTGACCCAGACGCTCCGGAAGAGACCAAACAGCTGTGGAAGGAGAAGAGTAAACTGCTTCTCTACAAGGGGAAGCTTGTGCCGGAGAATTGTTAACTCCCGGACACATGAGCTGACCTGGCAGGTAGTGGTCCCGAGACGAGACGCGGCTATGGTCCTGGAGGCATTCCACGACGGAGCAGGACACTTTGGATGGAAGAAGTTGGAGTTCCTGTTGCGTGAACGGTTCATCTGGGTAGGCATGAGAGGGGCCATTGAGAGATGGTGCAGAGACTGCGGCCCGTGCAACCTGAGAAGAAAGGACCGTGCCAGCCAGAAGACTCCCCTGCAGCCCATCATCACCAAGGAGCCACTAGAACTGGTAGCCCTGGACGATGTGAAACTGGCTCCAAGTAGGTCCGGGTACGTCTATGCTCTCACCATCAACTACTCCCAGTTCCTGGTGGTTGTCCCTGTCAAGGACTTAACAGCTCAGACAGCAGCTAGAGCCTTCCAGCAGCACTTCTGCCATCCACACGGGTATCCAGAGCAAGTGTTGACTGACCAAGGTCCAGCCTTCGAAGCGGAGGTCTTCCAGGAGTTCTGCAACCTCTATGGCTGCAAGAAGATAAGGACAACGCCCTATCACCCCCAAACCAACGAATTGTGTGAGAAGATGAACCAGGTGGTGATAGACTTGCTGAAAATGTTGCCCCTGGAAGAACGCAGTCTGTGTCCTGAAAAACTGCCTGATCTGGTGGACTTGTATAACCACATCCCAGTAAATTCCACCAACTGCACCCCGGCTTACCTAATGAGAGCAAGACCTGGTAAGCTGCTAATTTACCTGGATATGGGAGTCCTGACACCCGAGGATACCTCGCCAGAGGCAGACTGGGATACAGAACGGCAGCAGCAATACCGGAAAGTGCAGGAGAGTGTTGAGAGAAGTTTGTCTCAAGCAAGAGAAAGGCAAGAGAGGACTTACAAGCAGCATGCTCCCGCTGTTCCCCTGGCACCTGGAGAGCAGGTCTTGAAGAGGAAGAGGCGGCTCCATAAGTTGGATGACCAGTGTGAGAAAGACCCGTACACAGTACTGCCCTCAAGTCATGAAAACCCGAAAGTATGCGTTATCAGTAAGGATGGAGGAGAGACCACAGCCACTGTCTCTAGAGACCACCTGAAGAAGTGTCCCGAGCAGCTGCAAAGCACTGATGAAGACCAAGATAGCCCTCAACCCGCAGAGGAAAGGGAAGAAATGGTCAGTACAGTACTCGGAGAATTTCCCCGGTCCTGGACACAAATTAACAATGCTATTGTGGTACCCGTCCTTACCTTTCTCCAGCCAGCCCCTCAAGGGCCTACAGAAGAGCAAGTAGTATTGGAAGAGCAACCGGCCCCGGAGGCAGAGGATTTCATACCAGCAGCCCAGGAGAATCAACCCGCTGCTAGTAGTGAGCCTGCCGTGCCCGTGGTAAGCCAAAGAGTACGCAGAAAGCTGCCCAACCGACCCGTAACATCTCCAAACACCTGTAGTGCAGACACTAGCGAGCCCACTACACAAGGGGTGGAAACAGGGGACCCAGAAAGAACACCATCAGATAGTGTGTTACTTAGGTCAACAAGGAGCACTAGAGGTCAGAAGCCCGCTCGCTGGAGAATCTAGGAGAAATGATATATACCTGTATATTGCAAATGTTGTAATGTTTTATGTTTGTTACCTCAATACTGATTATGTTTCTCAAGTTACCCGACAGGGTCTATGGACGGACAGGTTATGGACAATGAATAACCGGAACTGTACCTTGTAAATAGTTGCACCTGTTAAGTGCCCCTTTTGGGCCAGACCACAGAACAAAAACCCGTGGAGGTGGCTGAAGACGTGGTCCAACGCCGGATCATCGATGCCCTGTAGCCACCCCAGGGCCTACGTGGAGGGTTTGGGACGGGTCCCTCAAAATGCATCTTGGGTGACATGGACACCTGGTTACGGAAGCGCCGTGACCTATCAAGATTGAACTCCTTGTACATATATTGTTGTGTTATTGTTTATACCCTGTTATGTGTGTTTTCAAAAAAAAAAAGTGTTTAGTCCCGGAGTACTAAAGTTTACTAGGGGGGAATGTGGCACCCCAGGGTGTCTGGTTGCCACAGTGGTAGAAATACCATGTCTGAGAGCGAGCATGGGTTTTCCTGGTCAGGAGCACATTTGCATGCAACGCCTCCGGCCCCAGTCCAGGGAGGGGAGGAACCTACCCTTTGTAAACTGGATCTGGGGCGAGGTTAGCTAGTTAGTTCCAAAGAGAGGGATAGAGCAGCAAGCAGCCCTGTAGGAGACAGGAGCTGAGAGCCAGGGACTGGAGCAGCAGAGCTCGTCCTGGCAGAAGACGCAGAGAACCGGACACCGGAGTCCGAGGCTGTGAGGATATTCACATCCAGCAGCAGAAACCACCTGGCAGGGGATTTCAGGTCCTCTGGCCGTAGAAAGCCCAGAGGCTCAGTCACACGCAAGGGACCGGCACCGCCATCGAGGAGCGGAAGGAACCAAAGGCCCCAAGTCACCAGCCATACGGGTGAGCACCACACGGTACACTCAGGGACGTGGGCTACTACACGACTACAGCAAGGTAGCCAGGAAGAGTGCAGTTAGACGGGAAGGCCTACACCTCCACCTGGCCAGGGGGATTCTTGTTCGCTCACAGACTGACCAGGCCTCTAATGTTAGCCAGTACTCCCAGCAGGGTCTCCTTCATCACCAACAGTAAAGACCCTGAACTGCACTGCATGGACTTTGAGTCATTTCTGCTGCGCCTATGCACCACAACCCTCACCATCTACACATGCTGCCCTGAGGCTATACTCCTCCCGTGGGGAGTTATACTACCCCCTGCTGCGCACACAACATCAGCCTCAGCGGTGTGCCCTGCAGCGGCGGTTCTCAGTGATCGCAATCCACGGGTGGCGTAGTCGGACATTTCAACATTAAAAACAGATCCGCCACTGGTTTGACCACCCTGAGCCACGGGACCGGGTTGCCGCCACGGAAACTACAACCCCTGACATCACACAGAGACCCGGCTCCGGGTATTCCCACACACACGGCCCAGGGGGCGCGTCATATATAAAGGCATATACGACTAGTAATGCTAACTGTAGAATACCATGCTACAAACATAACAAATGCTAATAAATGTACAGAAAAAGTAATGGATGATACATCAAGCTCATGTGTAGAAATGAAGCCTACCTAGTGATGTCCGGAGCCTCTCCATAGACTTCAATAGGCAGCTTCTATTGTATTCCTCACTGAGTTATCAGTCTGTCTTGTCTTAAGCTTGATGGATTTTACCTATTCTTCAGAGGACGCTACATTCACAAATCCTTGTCTATTTCTATATCCTTGTAAAACAGAACCTTTTTCTCCCATGTGTCTCCGCATTGTCTCCATTTTATATCCGTGTTGTATAGATATATTTTTTCCTCATACATTTGTAAAAACTGAAGCAGGTAGACAGTCTGAACTTTTATTTATCCATTGACTATTAATGGATCTATTAAAAATGGATGAAACACTGATGGAGCACTAAAGGAAAAGAAAAGTCTTCAGTGCTTCATGCGTTGTACATGGATTTCCATCGACTTCAATGGCTGAGTCTGATCTGCAAAATGAATGAGAATAGAACCTGCTCTGAGTCTCACGGATTAGACACGGAACTGCTATTAAAAAACAGACGGCACATGGACTAGTGCAATAAATGTCATGCCACGTTCACACATTCAGTATTTGGTCAGTATTTTACATCAGTATGTGTAAGGCAAAACCAGGAGTGGGTGATAACTGCAGAAATGGTGACGTGTTTCTATTATACTTTTCCTCTGATTGTTCCTCACCTGGTTTGGGCTTAGAAATACTGAGGTAAAATACTGACCAAATACTGAACGTGTGAATATGGCCTGAAAGTGGTGGTCTGATATTTCATTAAATTAACCTGGTGTCTACAGCTCTGACTAGTGATGTAGAGGTGAATGTGTAGCACCCTGAGGATTCGGCTGCTACAGGGGTATTGCACCTCAACCCAGAGGTGTGATATTCCACTCCCGGGTAAGGATGGAGTGTGGACCTGAGCTCGGTAGGCTGCATGCACTACACACATCCCATTTCCGAGGAGCAGACCGACGGTACTCCCACTTAGAAATGTGCAGGTACGACCGAGTCTGTTCCTGGCTGGAGTGGGAGGGGGGTGGAACATCCCAAGTAGTGTAGGGGCAGATAGGGGGAGCAGCCTGGGTAAAGATAGGAGCTCATTGGGTGCTGGTCGCCTGAGCTCACACATAGAGGGTGTATATAAGGTGGGCACCATCAGAGAACAGGGTCAGTCAGTCTGCCAGCCTTTTGCAGAGAGAAGTCAGAGGAGGAAGAGGAGCAGAGAAGCCCCAGAGAGAGAGAGAGAGTGGAGCAGAGAAGGAAAGACCCAGAGGAGACAAAGAGAGGACTCTGAGAACCCAAATTCAATCCCCGGGTGAAGAGTCGGCAATAGGGTACCGGATCCCAAACTGGTGGGGGCAAAAGCACACCCTAGCCAGAGACCGGAGGCCGTGGGCAGCGTCTGCCACGGCCACCCACCACATCCACCCCGAAGGCAAACCACGTGGAGGGTCAGGGAACCCAAGGCCAAGGGTCTCCCAACAGAAGGCCCGAGGGAGCTGGACCTAGGTGGATCACTAGTGGGGACGGCCAGAGGAAAGGACAGAAGGAGAGCTCAGGGTCACGCTCCGGACTTGTTTGGGGGTTTGCTGAATCCAGGACCTGGTGGACGCAGCACGGCTCGGGTGGTCACTTGAAGCTGGAGTGACCGGAACATCAGCAGTGAGTAAATACCCTAAACTGCACAACCCGACTCTGTCTTCACTTAACATCTATGCTGCACCACCACAACCCCCATCCTCTGCACCTGACCCCCTGAGGCTATACCCCACCCGTTGGGGGTTATACTACCAAAAGCTGCACCAACACCATCAGCCTCAGCGGACCCTGCTGCAGCGGCGGCCATAGTGACCGCAATACAACGGGTGGCGTAGTCGACATTAAGAACTTTATAACATCTGTAGGACTGCCACATACTCTGAGCTTGACACCCTGGGCACGGACCGGGTCACAGCCACTCGGAAGACTACAACTCCCATCTGATCCGGCTCCGGATATTCCCCTAAAGAATATGGCCCAGGGGGCGCGTCAAATGAATCTCACTTTGCATTCTTGTGAGAGTCACATTAAGGCTCATTATATAGAGAAATTGTCTTCCACATCGCGTATAAGATCCTGTAGGATTCTGAGAGTCAGAAGTAACGTGGGACGACCGAAAGACCAGAATGGAGTGGACAGCTCCCCAACAAAGCGATTGATAAAACTGATTTCCCCTATGAGCAAAGGAGCAGTGCTTTAATCACAGCTATGGTTGAAAAAACCCAGTAAACAGTCTTCATTTTTCTCTTCTTCGCAAAAAAGCCTTTAAATTTGAGAAGTCAATGATTTCCATTGTACTGACTGCAATAGTGTATGGCACTATTCCTGCAATAGGATCCAAACTGAACCACCAGTGCAGGCCCGGGACAAGGGGTAGGCACCCGCCTAGGACGCTACCTCTCTGAGGGGGGAGCAGTTTAAGAAAAAAAATTGACATTATTGAATGCCTGCAGTCAACTGGCACCTTCCTCCTGCCGCAAACATTCAGCATGCTGACAGCCGGTACACAGGAACAAAGGTGAGCGGAGTCAGTGGGTCACTAACACCGCTCAACGCCTGCGCCCTGGTTCTCATTCCCTCTCTGCATTGAAATGCATTTGTGTCTTTAAGACAATGTGAACGCCGCCCCCAGGACAGGAGCAGAGGAGCTGTAATCAGGTTGATGTTCTGGCGGTAATTCCTGCAATACGCAGGGTATGGACAGTCTGCCCCCTGTTAGAGGATGGCGCCACACAGGAATACGGCAGTAGAACAACCATCGGTTTTGTTACAAGCTGCATCTATTGTATCTCATTAATTGAAACCAAACGGCCCCCATTATAATTAAGCTATATTAGTTTCCATGACTATTCTTGGGTCTGACATTGTAAAGGAAGTGGTCATCAGAGCTTGTTACCTGATGGATCAGACGGGGAAGTTAGAGGTCCAGTTACCATAGTTTCTCACCTATTCCTTTTCTTGGGGGGGAAGCCATGTGCGTCATGTGCCTAAGGCAGCAAAATACCTTATCATGATATTAATAAAAATACCAAAAAGCATGTCAGTAATATAACCAAAAGCAACATAGATGTTTTATATATTTATTTTTATGCATAAAAGTTGTTAATATTATGCAAATATATAAAAAGAAAGTGTGTAGATATAGTCACTTTCTGTGGAAAGGAGCAGATGATGATGATTCCGCTCCTTAGGCCTCGGCCACTTCTATCGCTTTTGGACATCCAGGTCTGGATCACACATGAGAGAGGAGAAGAGCAGGAATGTGTGACTTGTGATCTGTGTAGTTGGAGTTTTCCTGGATTCCTACAGCATCGCGATCAGCCAAATGGCCTTCTGTCTGACCATGGTCAGGAAGGTGAAGGAGCAGCCGCTTCCTTCTGTCTGACCATGGCCTGGTAGAGGAAGGAGCAGCCGCTTCCTTCTGTCTGACCATGGCCTGGTAGAGGAAGGAGCAGCCGCTTCCTTCTGTCTGACCATGGCCTGGTAGAGGAAGGAGCAGCCGCTTCCTTTGTCTGTACATGGCCAAGTAGGAGAAGGAGCAGCCGCTTCCTTCTGTCTGTACATGGCCAAGTAGGAGAAGGAGCAGCCGCTTCCTTCTTTATGTCCATATCTTGTAGTCGTCTCCTTACCACCACATTGTAGATGAGTCATCCAGATGGTGACATAACAAGTATGGCTGAAAGAAGTCCTTCAATTTCAGCCTTTAATTACTTGCTATGTTGATCCAGAGGAAGGCGAAAAATAACCCTGAGGACTCGTTGTTGCATCATCCTCATATCAAGGGAAAAAAATTCCTTCCTGACCCCAAATATGGCGATCGGAATAAATCCCTGGATGTTTGGTGCTCAAATCTACTTGGATGTTATGTGGTGGAAGCTCGGTGGGTTGGTCACAGTCCGGTAAATAAGAAAGTCCAGTGTAATTGTCTCATCCGATTAATGTAAATCTTCATTCCTGGATGTTACTGGAATGGGGCTGATTTTTATTAGCCTAATACTCCTGCTGGAAGAAGAGAAATATACACGTCTGAGAATCAGCCCCTCACATACAGTATATACAGTACTAGGGGGATATAGCGATAAGGTGTATAGTGGGTAAGTGTGTTACTGGGTAGTGATAACACTTTGGATGTCTGTATGTGCTGTACTTACATAGTAATATGGGAATGGTGGGTCGGCTCTGCCGGACTCCACATCGCTCCAGTCTATAGAATAGAAAAACGGATGTGATCTGATGGATGATGTAATGGCAGATCGGGCAGATGGAGTTTTGCAGAGGAGCTAGAAAATGAAAACAAAGCATTAGTCATTATATTATGTATTATTACTGATAAATTATTACACAATGTCTATGGACTGTCCATATCTTATCTTCTATATCTTCTTGTAATCCCCCATTATCATTGTCCATCTGATCTTACTCACCCGTTTTATGATATCCATGGTATGACAGCAGATCCCAGGTGGAAAAGAAGGGATGTCGTCATACAGAGACTGGTGGTATTCGTCCATTGTGCCTCTGGTATAGAATGGCCAGTCACCTACAGTCATCATATATAAGATGACGCCAAAGGAAAAGGAGTCTGCCAGATGGTTGTATCCTTCACCGTCCATTACCTATGGGAACATGAGATTGGAGAGAATCTGAATATACCGGGAAGGGGATTTACACACAGAGACTATGAGGACCGGTCTGTGATTAGATATGAGCAGAATACATTGGGATCAGATTATCCCTCAATCCTACTATCGACATCAATCACACAGAGATGTTCCTTACCTCGGGCGCTATGTAACCCTTAGTGCCAGCAGTATATTCCACTATGTCACCCTCAAACACATTCGTGGCTGCTACACCAAAGTCTGAGATTTTGATGTGTCCGGTGTCTTGGAGGAGGATGTTCTCTGGCTTCAGGTCACTGCAGGGAGAAGGAGCAGACACTGATTGTGAGGACAATTCATGGAAAGAACTTTCTACAATAGATATGTAAGGAGACAACAGAGAGTCACAGGTGACAGATTTATGAAGGAGAAATGATTACCTATGTATGACGCCGCGTTCATGCAGGAACTGGAGTCCGCACACCATCTCTGCCGCAAAGAGTCTGTGGAGTAGAAAGGATGGATCAGTGGTTACATGCACAATCATACAGAGAACATGAGGAGATCACACACGTGTCCTTTTCACATAATTAGTTTCTCCAGTTGTCGTTGTCCATTGATCTAAGACTACAATGTGCCGGCAGCGGATTATTCACATTCAGTACCGGACATTTACCTTATTGTCTTTGTGTTAAACATCATTGAATCTTTCATGTGGCCAAACAGGTCTCCTCCGACCATATAGTCCATGGCTATTTCATACTCCGTAGGTGTTTCCCTAAACGCCCGCATAGTCATTAGGTAGGGGCACCCGGCAGCCATTCTCAGGACTTCTAGCTCTGTAGAGATTAAGTCCTCACAAGAACTTTTGTCCATGATTTTGATGGCCAGCAGTCCTTCACTGACTGGATCTGATGCCAAGACAACCTGGAGAAAAATCACAACAGATCAGACCAAACTCTCATCTAGTACTGTGTAGTAGTTCACTAGTTAATCCCAATTATCATTACATATGAGCATCCTGTAATGAATATGTACATCTCTCCTGTGTATCTGGTGCAGGAAACATTGGGGAACACGGACAATATAAATTGACACTTACTTTTCCATAGTTTCCTTTTCCAAGAACTTTCCAGAACTCGAGATTGGAAAAGTCTATAGGTTGGTCTGTGTGGACCAGTTCTCTTGGGTCAGAAATCTGTAAACTGGCATCATCAAGGCTTTGTGCCGGTATGTCCATTGTGTCGTAGGGCGTCTTATCGATTCCATCTGCTGAGATGATATAAAAAATTTGAACCCCTTAGTGAACACATTATTGGAAATGACTACCTCAGCCTGCTGAAAGCCCCTGTCTTTTCCTCTTCCTGTTAAGACCAGCCTGGCTTTCATATGAGATTTTTAATTTCGCTATATACAGTTCTATCACAGTATCTAGTAGAAGCGATCAGAAAATCGCAGGTTCAAGCCCCCAAAGGAGAATAAAGAAAAGAAGTAACAAAAAAAAGTAAAAAAAATAATAAAATGTAAAAAAAATACTTCCCCATTAATAATAATAATAATAGTAATAATTTGAATATCTAGTATAACCACATCTGGAACATTAATTAACCCAAACAGTAAACACTGAAATGAGAAAATAAATGTAAAGACCAGAATAGTGTTTTTGTGAGGGCGCAGTATACATCTAATAAATTGTAATAAAAGATATCACAATGTCTTGTCTACCCGAGAAAGTTATCTATAAAAGCTACAACTTGTCACGCAAAAAAACCCAAATCAAGTCCTCGCACAGCTCCATCCAGCTATCAAAATCCAAAAGATATAATGTCTCAGAATATAGGGACACAAACCAATTTATTTTTTATAAAATTCCTAATTTTCTTCTACCAGTTCAGTGAATTATAACCCCTAAGCCTGTTCAGCATTATCATAGTTGTAACTGACATGGAGAATCATTCTGTCAGGTCATTTTTACCACTGAATGAACACAGTAAAAAAAAACAATGGCGGAATCACTTTTTTTCCACAATTTTACCACATTTTGAATCTTTTTCCCCATTTTCCAGAACATTGAATAGTAAATTAAATAATGTTCAAAACTACAGCTCGTCCACTAAAAAATCAAGTCCGCATACAGCTACATTGGGAGACAAATTAAAAAATAAATAGTTATGGGTTTTCGAAGGAGGAAGGAAAAAACAACGAAAGGTTACCCGGTCAAGAAGGGGTTAACAAATATAGCTAAAAGAAAATATTATAATTTTAAATAGAATTATGTAAATGAGCAGGAAATGTCTAATATTTGGGCTCTCATTTATCAAAACTGTCCAATAATAAAAATGTCCCTGTTGTCCATAGCAACGAATCACAGCATAGATTCCATCTCTTAACATTCTATGGAACAATGAAAGCTGCATTGTGATTGGTTGCTATGGGCAACAAGGACAGTTTTTCTGCACTTTTGATAATTGATGCCAGTACATAATATTAGGAGTATAATCCTCCTCACCCCCAGTCTTATTACACTGAGCAGATCCCATCTTACCTGGTCCATCTGTATCCAGTGATGTGTTTGGTGGAGAAACACTCAGCTGTTTGTTCTCTGGGATGGAGATGTTTTCAGCTGATGACCTCGACCTCCGTAATGCACCATTCCCATTTGTAATGGATTTAGCGTAGATGAGATGTCTTCTACATTGGACAACCCAGTCTCTGCTGTTCCTGATCCTCTTCTGGGCTGCCGCTCTTTGTAGTTTCGGTGCCTCCAGACTTTCAGATCTGGAGGATGTCACTTGTCTTGGTGTCTCTTGGAGAACCTCTTCCAGCTCTAACTCTGCGCTGATGTTTCTCCTCTTATTGAGGATGGCTTCTTTGTTTCTCCTCCGTATTTCAGGTACCAGATCTCCGAGTTTTTTCAAGGAGATAAGAATGGCCCTCTGAAGCTCAGCGGAGGCTGCAGAGTGAGACTCCGTGAGGGTCTCCATTTTCCTTCTCTCTGTAAGGATCTCATGTCTTTTGGTCTTTCTCATTTTGTCTAGAATTTGACGTTTGGACGCCATTTTTGAGGCGTCAGTGTCAATGTCCGGTAGTATAAAGTCTTTTCGCCCAATAGCGAACAATAGTACCTGCTCTTCATTTAATCCTCTCCTCTCACTGAGAACCCGATCTCTATGGGCTCTTCTTCTCTCTTTATCCATTTTATAATCAATTTTTGCTTCGTTCGTGACGAAAAACAAAAGGGGCTGCCTCACCCTTGGGAGTCTGTAAGGCAGTGGTTTCCCTTAGGACGGAACACTGGGATATAGAATGCGGTGATGTCATCACATCACTTGTGACATCATTTTTATTCTAATGTCACAATGATAGATAGATAGATATCAAATTTGAAGGATGGGGAACCAAACTTTTGCAGATGTATACATACAGTATACAGATATATACGGGGTGCACAATTTGTATTTTTAATGATTAATTTTAGTATTGAACAACTACAGTGCTGCTGGTTAATCATAAAGGTTAATAAAATCTGAAACCTGAATATTTACAAAAATAGAAGTGAGGTTTTGTCTTTCTTAGGCCACATTCACACATTCGGTATTTGGTCAGTATTTTGCATCAGTATCTGTAAGCCAAAACCAGGAGTGGAAGAATCAGAGTTAAAGTATAATAGAAACACGTGACTACTTCTGTATTTATCACCCACTCCTGGTTTTAACTTACAAATACTGATGTAAAATACTGACCAAATACTGAATGTGTGAATGTGGCCTTAGGGGAATATCTCTGTGTGCAGAACTGTTAATCAAAGAAATCAAAATGTTAAAAAATACATTTCTGACATTTAAAAAAATATATCTGTGATCATGACGGTGTATGGCACAAATCGTTCTCCTGAAACCATCCCTCATATTAATTATTTTCTTTCTCCCCAAGCAGTGTCTCATACCACTTAACTTATAATAAATGATACACAGGAGACTTTTTTTTTTGGATATAATTTGCCATATCGGCCATTTATTAACAAACAACAATAACCAATGAAAGAATTGGCGGAGGTCCTTGGGGCTACAAGATCCAGCACATGTAGAACAAAGCATTTTTCCATAGAATTATTTTACTCTCAGCCGTAACCCCAAGCTCAAGGGCACCACACCACAATCAGTGGTAAAGGAAACACCACCACTGGCTCCAAGAGTACACCCCTGTCCAGAGCCCCACTAAGTGCCAGATCAGCCAATTAGTAATTCCATCCTGAAGGGAACCATCTCTGTAAATTCCCACCCATAAAAAATTCCACCAACCCCAAAGACCCCCCCTACTGCCCCAGCCACTGTGACTCGCAGTAACAATTTATAACCTTCATCATAAGCCCGAGCCATAAAACATAACAATATACAGTACAGACCAAAAGTTTGGACACACCTTCTCATTTAAAGATTTTTCTGTATTTTCATGACTGTGAAAATTGTACATTCACACTGAAGGCATCAAAACTATGAATTAACACATGTGGAATTAAATAGTTAACAAAAAAGTGTGGAACAACTGAAAATATATCTTATATTCTAGGTTCTTCAAAGTAGCCACCTTTTGCTTTGATGACTGCTTTGCACACTCTTGGCATTCTCTTGATGAGCTTCAAGAGGTAGTCACCGGAAATGGTCTTCCAACAATCTTGAAGGAGTTCCCAGAGATGCTTAGCACTTGTTGGCCCTTTTGCCTTCACTCTGCGGTCCAGCTCACCCCAAATCATCTCGATTGGGTACAGGTCTGGTGACTGCGGAGGCCAGGTCATCTGGCTTAGCACCCCATCACTCTCCTTCTTGGTCAAATAGCCCTTACACAGCCTGGAGGTGTGTTTGGGGTCATTGTCCTGTTGAAAAATAAATGATGGTCCAACAAAACGCAAACCGGATGGAATAGCATGCCACTGCAAGACGCTGTGGTAGCCATGCTGGTTCACTATGCCTTCAATTTTGAATAAATCCCCAACAGTGTCACCAATAAAGCACCCCCACACCATCACACCTCCTCCTCCATGCTTCACGGTGGGAACCAGGCATGTAGAGTCCATCCGTTCACCTTTCCACTGGTCTAATGTCCATTCCTTGTGTTCTTTAGCCCAAACAAGTCTCTTCTGCTTGTTGCCTGTCCTTAGCAGTGGTTTCCTAGCAGCTATTTTACCATGGAGGCCTGCTGTACAAAGTCTCCTCTTAACAGTTGTTGTAGAGATGTGTCTGCTGCTAGAACTCTGTATGGCATTGACCTGGTCTCTAATCTGAGCTGCTGTTAACCGGAGATTTCTGAGGCTGGTGACTCGGATAAACTTATCCTCAGAAGCAGAGGTGACTCTTGGTCTTCCTTTCCTGGGGCGGTCCTCATGTGAGCCAGTTTCTTTGTAGCGCTTGATGGTTACTGCAACTGCACTTGGGGACACTTTCTAAGTTTTCCCAATTTTTCGCACTGACTGACCTTCATTTTTTAAAGTAATGATGGCCACTCGTTTTTCTTTACTTAGCTGCTTTTTTCTTGCCATAATGCAAATTCTTACAGTCTATTCAGTAGGACTATCAGCTGTGTCTCCACCTGACTTCTGCACAACACAACTGATGGTCGCAATCCCATTTATAAGGCAAGAAATCCCACTTATTAAACCTGACAGGGGACATCTGTGAAGTGAAAACCATTTCCAGTGACTACCTCTTGAAGCTCATCAAGAGAATGCCAAGAGTATGCAAAGCAGTCATCAAAGCAAAAGGTGGCTACTTTGAAGAACCTAGAATATAAGACATATTTTCAGTTGTTTCACACTTTTTTGTTAAGTATATAATTCCACATGTGTTATTTCATAGTTTTGATGTCTTCAGTGTGAATGTACAATTTTCATCGTCATGAAAATACAGTAAAATCTTTAAATGAGAAGGTGTGTCCAAACTTTTGGTCTGTACTATATATTTCCATTAGATATCTCTAAATTCCCTGAAAAAAGAGGGTGTGCAGGTGAGACTTTTCCCATTGCTGTCCCCACAGGAATGGCCCCTTTTCCCACACTTTTCCTTTTATACTCCCTTTTACTATCCCCTCCCACTCCCTATTGATCCAATCCCATAGACCCCATTCAAACTTTATTTTTCTCTCCTGGCCCAATCACCGTCATGTGGGCCTCTGCTTATAAGTACGGCTCTGGCCCCTTTAATATAGCCGCCCTTCTGTTCACTACCTGTCATAAGCCGCCCATCCATGGAGTCTGTTGCAATCATCCTTTTCGGTAACACCAACCACAGACTCCCAGACCCCGGCATTGGATGCATTGATACATAATGATTTAAAGATTCACAATTGGATTCAGGTCTGGGCATGAGTGGACACAGACAATTCCACCTGTTTTGGAAGTGGTAGTGGCCCCTCTTACCTTTTGGACCCCTGTGTAGCTACACAAGTTGTACCAGGTTTGCACCTGGGTCTGGGGAAAGTGAGCTCATCAATGCTTTCATCATCCAGGAACTGCCTTCCCAGTATGGCACATGAGGAAGGGTATTGTCCTGCACTAGGAGGAACCAACGGTCCACTGCACCACGGTAAGGTCTGACATTGGCTCTAAGGATTTCATCCGTGTACCTAACAGCAGTCAGGTTGCCTTTGGCTATCACATGGTGCCCATCATGCTGGGTGACGGTGCAGACTGAATAACATTCACCACGGCGTCTCCAGACTTTCACATCTATCACTTGCTCAATGTGAACCTGCTATCACCTGTACAGAGAACGTAGGGCCTGACAATTCTGGTGTTCTCAGGTGTATGCCAATTGAGTTGCAAGGTGCTGAGCTGTGAGTAAGGTCCTATTACAGGACGTCGGGCCCTCATACCGCCCTCATGGAGTCTGTTTCTGACAATTTTGGGTGTAACGTGCTTCTGGTTATGTTGTAGGGCCTTTGCAGTCCTCCTGTTCATCCTTACACAAAGGAGCAGATATTGGTCCTGATGTTCGGTTGATGCTCTTCTACAGTTCTGCTCCATAAATTTAGAAGCTGCTTAAGGGGTGCACGTGTGTGGGGTGCATGTGTAGCGCCCCTGAGGGTTCGGTCGCCACAGAGGTACTGCATCTCACCCAGAAGTGTGGTATCTCACCCTCAGGCAAGGAAGGAGTACAGCTCAGGACCCTAACACCTGCATTCATTACACCACACTTCAGAGGGCAGGGCGAGATTGCTCCTACAGGAGAGCACAATCCCTGGACCCTGGCTGGAGTGGGGGGGGTGCCTAGTAAGGGGGAACCATGTAGTGGGTGTGGGTGGAGGACGTAGTTAAGGGGAGCACATAGAAGAAAGATATAAAATAGTGAAGCCATCTTAGAAAGTCAGTTCAGTCAGAGGAGGAGAGTGGAAGGTGCAGGGGCTCTGTAGGAGCTCTGCTCCAGAGACGGGCCTAATCAGTGAGGCCCAAGGTTGAGGAGAAGAAGAGAAGAGATTAGATGGAGCAGATAGGCTCCAGGAACAGAAGAGAGGACCCCAGGGGTACGGGCAATGCGAGAAGCCACCCGTGCGCCCGAATCTACCGGGAGGTGGAGGGGTCAGGCTGCACACAGGGAACCGGTCCCTCAACTAGTAGAAGATTGCACATCTCAGCTAGAAACCGGAGGCTGCAGAACTTTATGTCCTGTAGCCAACATTCCATACCAGTCTCACCAGGAAGGTAGCTATATAGGACCCAGGGGATGGAGCAGACGTTGCCCGCCAAGGCCCGCAGGTACTAAGACTGGCACACTTGGTATGAGGTTCAGGGAGACAGCCAGAGAGAAGACACAGAAGGGGGTCCTGCTGTGTACTCCGGAGCTATCTGAGGGTGGACTGAGCCCCTCACTGAGTAAGCGCAGCACGACGAGGGAGATTGCTTTGGCGCCTGTAATCTGGACTGCAACAACTGTGAGTAAAGACCATGGGACTGCACTATCTTGTCTCTGTGTTTCTTGCTGCGCCATCAACCCCTGCACTTCAACGCCCAGCACAACCTGCAACATCATCTACACTGCCCTGGAGCTAGCTCTTCCTGTGGAGAGCCACACCATCCCTGCTGCAGTAACATCAGCTTCAGAGGACTGCTCTGCAGCGGCGGCTCCCGTTAGACGCATTCCACAGGTGGCATCATGAACTCTATAAAAACTCTATAAATCCCCTATACATAACCCCTTTTATTGACCGCTCTGGGTCACGGACCGGGTCACCGCCACTGAGATATTCCCCCAGCATCTACCGGCCCGGCACCGGGTACCCCACGACCCAGGGGGCGCGTCACATGCACGTGTCTTGCGCTGAATGTCATCGGCGCCAAGTGTGGGCAGTTATTACATTTGGCAGTTAGTCATTGCAGGAGTCAGGTAACCACACTTTTTACCCTCTTTAACTATGCACTGAAAGATAGTACACATTCACAATAAGCAATGTTTCTATGTGTTTTCACTCTCTCCCCTATAGTCCTCTACTTTCTACTAACCCCCCTAATACCTACACCTCGTAATGAACTATTCATCTCTCCCCCCATCCTACCCCTTCAATTCACCTCCTCTTCAGAATTCTTCTTTAATATTCAATCCTCTGTCTCCAAACACAGACAGCCACTTCATGCTCTCTCATGCTCCTGTGACACCCCAGGGGTCTGGTTGCCACAGTGATAGAGATATTATGTCTGAGAGCAGGTGGGAGGTCCTTTGGTCAGGGATCCTGTGCATGCCACACCTCCTGCCCAGTCTTGGGAGGGGAAGAACTTCCCCTATATAAACCCGGGGCTGAAGCAGGGTGAGCAGTCAAGGAGAGTAGAGACAAGAAACAGTCACAGGAAGAAACAGCAGAAGCTCAGTGGGAGCAATACTACTACAAGTCAGGGGCTGGCAGCTGCAGAGCTCGCCCTGACTGAGAAGCTTTCTTACCGGACCCGGCGTCCGAGGCTGTGGGGACTAACTCTTACCCAGCAGCAGAAGCCGACCGGCAGGGGATTTCAGGTCCTCAGGCCCAGAAACCCGAAGGCACGGTCACACGCGTGGGACCAGCACCGCCATCGTGGAGCGGAAGCCATTAGAAGGCCCCGAGTCACCGGCCATACGGGTGAGCACCACACGGTACACTCAGGGACATGGGCTACTTATATCCGCTTCTAGCAAGGTAGCCAGAAGAGTACAGTCAGTTTGGGAGGCCTACAACTCCGCCTGGCCAGGGGAGATCCCATCTGCTCAAGGACTGACCAGGCCCCGTTCACTAGCAAGTACTCCGGGAGGGTCTATCGTTGTTACCAGTAAAGACCCTGAATTACACCGCACCGTCTCTGAGTGGTTCCTGCTACCCCCATCATCCACATCTGCTGCCCTGAGGCCATACCCCTCCCGTTGGGGGTTATACCATCTACGCTGCACCATCCATCCACCGGCCTCAGCGGACTGTCCTGCAGCGGCAGCTCCATAGCTGCATTCAACGGGTGGCGTAGTCGTCCTACATCTACCGCTGTTACATCGCCGCTCAGTTTGACTCCCTGGGCACGGACCGGGTCACCGCCACGAGACTACAACACTCAAGAGATCCGGCTCCGGGTAAGCTCCCGCGTGCGCAACGCAGCGCGACACAGGCCCAGGGGCGCGTCAACTTTGGCGTAGTCGGCAGGATTTCGTGCCCGCAACCACCGGGTACTGCGTGCCTGAAAAAGAGACTTTTCAAACTTACCTGTGGTGAAGATTCCCGCCATCCGGCGCCATCTTCAGCCTTCTTCCGCCATCGGTGAAGTTTCCCGCCATCCGGCGCCATCTTCTGCCCTCTTCCCGCCATCCGTGGAGTTTTCCCGCCATTGGACGCCATCTTGAGGACGCCGCGCGGGAAGAAGAGGGGCGTGGACTCCGAAAGCGCGCGAGAACTGAAGCCCCGCCTCACGTCCGGACGTTGCGTAAGGTCCTGGAAGGAGCCCAGCAGACGCCGACGTCACAGGAGCGCGACGGAAGGTCCTCAACCCTGACGATCCACTGCGGAGCCGCGGCCTACGGAACAGGATCATCGCAAGGTAGGCCACGATCCACTAGGGGGGAGGAAGATGTCGGATACGGAGGAGAGCTTCACTGCCTCAACCCCCGCCAGCGCTACCGCTGCTGCAGTTATGCCCTTCACCATGCCCTATATCCCGGGAGCAGCTTGGCTACCCCAGTACTCAGGGGAGTCACATACCCTGCATGACTTTAGAGAAAAGCTGGATAGCCTCTTCCAGGTGTACCCCCTCACAGAAGAGCAAAAAGTGAGCATCCTGGTGGCCCAACTAACCGGGGCAGCCAAAAGGGAAGTAAAATCCTGGCCACCTGGGAGGAAGACTGTCGCAGGGATACTAACCCAGCTGAAGGACACCTTTGATACCCGCACCTCAGCCGAGATTAAGCTTAGATTCTATGGGTGCAAGCAGCGAGCGCATGAGAGTATAAGGGACTATGCACTAAACCTACAAGAGGCCCTGAGGGCCATTAAGCAGACCGACCCTGATGGAGTGGGAAACGAGGACAGGCTGTTGACCGAACAGTTTATAGAGGGACTGTATTGTAATACCCACCGAACCCAGTTGCGGGCAATGGCCTTACAGGATCCCCATCTGGGCTTTGCACAGTTCAAGGACAGAGCCATCCGGGTGCTCCGAGAACCGGCACCGGGTGGCGTTGTGACCCACAGGCGCCCAGCTAGCACTTACCACCAGGAGGCGGCGCCCTTGTCGGCAGGGCCTGTGGGAGCTGATGCGCAGGCTTTGGACAATGACTCGGCTCCAGACCTACACCATCAGGTCCAAGAGCTAGCTAAGAGCGTTGCTGCGCTAACCCGAACTGTGCAGTCTTTACAGGTTTCCACCCCAGGGAAGATCCAGCTGCCATCCGGACCGGAGGACATCCCGTGGCGTCGACCAAGGAGGACCCCACCGGCCAGAGGAAGACCCAGTGACCGATACAGCGAGGACGGACGACCCATCTGCCGCCGCTGCAATCAACCTGGACATATGGCAAGGTACTGTTCTTTAAACGGGCACAACCTGGGGTAGAGGGCCAACCCCCAGGAAAAAGATCACCAGGCCCATCGAACTGGCGCGACAGATATGAGGGAGGACGTCCAGTCTTGCCTGTGGTACTGGATGGCATTCCCATGAGTGCCCTACTGGACACCGGGTCACAGGTCACCACCATCCCGTACGTGCTCTTTAAGCAGTACTGGAATGACTCGGATATTACCCGCTACCCTGACGACGACTTGAGTATCATCGCCAGCAATGGCCAGCCCGTGCCACAGATTGGATTTAAAGAGGTGACCATCAAAATCGGTAGAGTCGAACTGGCAGCACAGGGACTGATCATTGTAGATATTGACAAACATGAGAGTCACCCAAAAATAACTCTAGGAACTAATGTAATTGAAAATTGTCTTGCAGAGGTGATTTTCCTTTTACAGCAGGTTGCCAAGAACGCCAGCTCCGGCGAGCAGCGAGTGCTCCAGAAAGAGATCCGGGCACTGATGCGACGGCAACAGGTGGAACTCTCCGGCGGTGAGATTGGTAGCGTAAGAATGTGTGACCCTTTTCCTATTGCCATGCCCCCAAAAAGTGAAATGATGATTTGGTGCCGGGCAGCTATTGGTCTGAGAGGTAGAGATTACCAGGCAATGGTAGAACCAGTTTACTCAGACAGTAGGCCCACCATTTTGACAGCACGGGGGGTGGTCAATGTACGCCATGGGAGGGTGCCCGTTCGCATAATCAATATCGGGGAGAGGGAAGTGTACCTGCCCCGGTATGCCACGCTAGCCAAATTATATACCATTAACCAAAATGCTATACAATCTGTGGAACCCTTGCCTCCATCTCACCCGGAGGAAGGTAACGGCTCTAAGAAAACAAAGGAGGACTGGTGTCAGCAACTACATTTGGGTACTGACTCCACTCCCTCACATCAGAAACAGGGAGTCTATCGGGTGGTTCAAGAGTACGAGAGAGTGTTTAGTAAACACCCGTTAGACTTCGGGCGAGTCAAGGGGGTAGAACACCACATCCCCACGGGAGACCATCCTCCCATAAAAGAGAGGTATCGACCCGTACCCCCTGCACACTACCAACACGCCAAGGGGATGCTTAGAGACATGAAGGAGGCTGGGGTGATCAGGGATAGCTGTAGCCCCTGGGCAGCTCCACTAGTCTTAGTCCGAAAGAAAGACAACACCATGAGGATGTGTGTAGATTACCGGAAAATCAACCGTATCACACACAAGGATGCGTACCCCTTACCAAGGATAGAGGAGTCATTGGCTGCTTTAAGATCTGCTAACTTCTTCTCTACCTTGGATCTCACTAGCGGGTACTGGCAGGTTCCTGTAGCAGAGGCGGACCGGGAGAAGACCGCATTCACCACCCCGATGGGACTTAGCGAGTTCACCTGCATGCCGTTCGGACTCTGCAACGCACCAGGAACCTTCCAACGACTAATGGAGTGTTGTCTGGGCCACAGAAACTTCGAGACGGTCCTGTTGTACCTGGACGATGTCATCGTATATTCCAAGACGTATGAGGACCACCTGAAACACCTGGCGGAAGTGTTCGAAGCTCTGGCGAGTTACGGCCTAAAGGTGAAACCCTCCAAGTGTCACCTCCTGAAACCAAAGGTGCAGTACCTGGGACACGTGGTGAGCGCTGACGGAGTGGCTCCCGACCCTGATAAGATCACCGCAATTAAGGAATGGCCAAGCCCCTCCAGCGTAAAAGAAGTGCGGCAGTTCCTCGGGTTGGTAGGCTACTACCGAAGGTTTATTCCCGGTTTCACCAAGAAGGCAGCACCTATGCAGGACCTCCTGATAGGCCAGTCCCGGAAGCCCAAGAACCAGAAGCCGCCCTTCAAATGGGAGGAGCTGGAAGAAGAGTCCTTCCGCCAGCTGAAGATGGCCCTCACGGGGGACGAAATCCTGGCGTACCCGGATTATAGCCAGCCCTTTATCCTCTACACCGACGCCAGTAACATCGGGCTAGGAGCCGTACTGTCCCAGATCCAGCAGGGGAAGGAACGAGTAATCGCCTACGCCAGCCGAAAACTGCGACCCACCGAAAGGAACCCCGAGAATTACAGCTCATTTAAGCTGGAGTTCCTGGCCGTAGTATGGGCAGTCACCGGGCGCTTTAAGCATTACCTCGCTTCTTCCCGGTTCACCGTGTACACGGATAACAACCCGTTGACACACCTGGACACGGCAAGACTCGGTGCCCTGGAGCAGAGGTGGATGGCCCGTCTGTCCAACTACGAGTTCACAATCAAATACCGGGCAGGACGCTCCAATACCAACGCGGACGCCCTGTCCAGGATGCCCAACCTGCCGGACGGAGGAGAAGATCCGGAGGGACTGGAAGAAGTTGAACTCCCTGCGTTCCACCGTCATGGGACTATTCAGTATTCCCACCAGGTAAGGAGTAAGCAGACTGCTACGTTGAACCCCTTACCCCACTACAACTGGGCGGAAACGCAAGACAGCGACCCTGCCGTCCGACTGGTGAAGGAGATGCTGACTCGGCCGGAGGCTCGCCTTGAACCAGACGCTCCGGAGGAAGCCAAACAACTATGGGCAGAGAAGAGTCGACTGTTCCTTTACAAAGGGAAGTTGTGCCGCAGAATGGTTAACTCCCGGACGCATGAATTACTCTGGCAAGTAGTGGTGCCACGAAGGGACGCAGCCATGGTGATGGAGGCATACCACGACGGAGCTGGGCACTTCGGGTGGAAGAAGCTGGAGTTCCTGCTGCGCGAGCGGTTCCACTGGGTAGGCATGAGGGGAACCATTGAGAAGTGGTGCAGAGACTGTGGCCCGTGCAACCTGAGAAGGAAGGACCGTGCCAGCCAGAAGACTCCCCTGCAGTCCATCGTCACCCGGCAACCGTTGGAACTGGTAGCCTTGGATCATGTAAAACTGACCCCAAGCAGAAGTGGCTACGTCTACGCGTTAACCATCGTGGATCATTACTCCCGGTTTCTGGTTGTCGTCCCCGTCAAGGACTTAACGGCTCAAACAGCAGCTAGAGCCTTCCAGCAGCACTTTTGCCGTCCACACGGGTACCCGGACCAAGTGCTGACGGACCAGGGACCTGCCTTTGAAGCGGAGGTCTTCCAGGAATTCTGCAATCTGTATGGCTGCCGGAAGATAAGGACGACACCCTACCATCCGCAAACTAATGGACTTTGTGAGAAAATGAACCAGGTGGTAATGGATCTTCTAAAAACGTTGCCCCTGGAAGAACGCAGTCTGTGGCCTGAGAAGTTGCCCGATCTGGTGGACCTATACAACCACATCCCGGTAGGTTCCACCAACTGTACCCCGGCTTACCTAATGAGGGCAAGACCTGGTAAGTTACCTGTTGACCTGGAAATGGGAGTCCTGACACCCGAGGACACTTCACCAGAAACAGACTGGGACACAGAGAGGCAGCAGCAGTACCGGAGAGTACAGGAGAGCGTGGAGCGAAGTCTCTGTCAGGCTAGGGAAAGACAAGAGAAAACTTACAACCAGTATGCTCCCGCTGTTCCCCTGGTACCCGGAGAGCAGGTCTTGAAGAGGAAGAGACGGCTCCACAAGTTGGATGACCAGTGGGAGAAGGACCCGTACACCGTACTGCCCTCAAGCCACGAGAACCCGAAGGTTTGTACCATCAGTAAAGACGGAGGGGAAACCACAGCCATTGTATCCCGGGACCACCTGAAGAAGTGTCCCGAACAACTGAGGAACCCTGAAGAGGAACAAGAAGACCATCGACCCGTAGAGGAAAGGGAAGATATGGTTAGTACTGTGCTCGGGGACTTCCCTCGGTCTTGGACTCAAGTCAATGGTGCAGTTGTGGTACCCGTACTCACCTTCCTCCAACCAGCATCCCAAGCACCTACGGAGCAACAGGTAGAGCTGGAAGAACAGCCGGTCCAGGAGGCAGAAGACTCCACACAAGCAGAACAGGAGGATCAACCCTCTGCTTATAGTGAGCCTGCCGTACCCCTAGTGAGACAAAGAGCCGGTAGACAGCTGCCCAGTTTACCCTTGACAGCTCCTACACCCTGTAGTTCAGGGCCAGACAGTCAGCTCCGTAGGTCCACTAGGGCCACTAGGGGCCAGTTACCCGCACGCTGGAGGATTTGAAGTGTATAAATTGTTTTATTTATGTTTATCTGTGTATTGTTGCTTGTGTATAATTTTGTGTTTCCAGTTATTTTTAGGAATCCTTGGTGGATTTACCGGGAATCCTTGTACATAGTTGGAGCGTAACCCAGGATGGACTAGAGACTGTTAAGGACTCGGGGTAGGACAGACCCCTACCTGGTTACGTCTCCCTGTTTTGGTGAAATGGACACCTTGCTTTCTTCAAAGACTGCACCCGGTTACGGACATGCCATGACCACCTTTATGTGTTTCTTTATTGTATTGTTATTGTTATATCTTGTTATGTTTTTCTAAAATATGTTTAGTCCCGGAGTACTAAATTTCACTAGGGGGGAATGTGACACCCCAGGGGTCTGGTTGCCACAGTGATAGAGATATTATGTCTGAGAGCAGGTGGGAGGTCCTTTGGTCAGGGATCCTGTGCATGCCACACCTCCTGCCCAGTCTTGGGAGGGGAAGAACTTCCCCTATATAAACCCGGGGCTGAAGCAGGGTGAGCAGTCAAGGAGAGTAGAGACAAGAAACAGTCACAGGAAGAAACAGCAGAAGCTCAGTGGGAGCAATACTACTACAAGTCAGGGGCTGGCAGCTGCAGAGCTCGCCCTGACTGAGAAGCTTTCTTACCGGACCCGGCGTCCGAGGCTGTGGGGACTAACTCTTACCCAGCAGCAGAAGCCGACCGGCAGGGGATTTCAGGTCCTCAGGCCCAGAAACCCGAAGGCACGGTCACACGCGTGGGACCAGCACCGCCATCGTGGAGCGGAAGCCATTGGAAGGCCCCGAGTCACCGGCCATACGGGTGAGCACCACACGGTACACTCAGGGACGTGGGCTACTTATATCCGCTTCTAGCAAGGTAGCCAGAAGAGTACAGTCAGTTTGGGAGGCCTACAACTCCGCCTGGCCAGGGGAGATCCCATCTGCTCAAGGACTGACCAGGCCCCGTTCACTAGCAAGTACTCCGGGAGGGTCTATCGTTGTTACCAGTAAAGACCCTGAATTACACCGCACCGTCTCTGAGTGGTTCCTGCTACCCCCATCATCCACATCTGCTGCCCTGAGGCCATACCCCTCCCGTTGGGGGTTATACCATCTACGCTGCACCATCCATCCACCGGCCTCAGCGGACTGTCCTGCAGCGGCAGCTCCATAGCTGCATTCAACGGGTGGCGTAGTCGTCCTACATCTACCGCTGTTACATCGCCGCTCAGTTTGACTCCCTGGGCACGGACCGGGTCACCGCCACGAGACTACAACCCTCAAGAGATCCGGCTCCGGGTAAGCTCCCGCGTGCGCAACGCAGCGCGACACAGGCCCAGGGGCGCGTCACTCCCACCTACTAACATTTTCTCTTCTCCTCTTCACTGCTGGCGATATCTCTCCAAATCCTGGCTTTCCTCACCACATCCCCACAGTCACTTCTACCTCCTACCCACAACCTACTACAAATTTCCATAACCTCTCTAACCTTATACCCATCCGTCCAGCCCCCGCTTCCCCAGTACCACTAACAGGAGCTCTCTGGACGCTCGCTCTGTCTGCTACAAACTTTCCTACATCCATGATGTTTTCATTACTAACAAACTCTCCTTCCTCGGCATCACAGAAACCTGGCTCACCCCCTCTGACACAGGTTCTCCAGCTGCACTTTCCTATGGTGGATCCCATCTTTCCCACACTCCAGCGGCAAGCATGGCGGAGGAATTGGTATCCTCCTGTCAGATAACTGCTCCTTCTCCCCAATTCCACTGTCGCCCTCTGTTACTTTCCCCTCTTTCGAGGCGCACTGTTTACACATCTACTCCCCCTCCAACCTCCAACTGGCTGTCATTTCCAGGGCCAGACACCAATTTCTTCGACCACTTCACCATCTGGCTGCTTCACTTCCTTTCCGCTGACAGCCCCACTATCATCATGGGTGAATTCAACATCCCTATTGACACTTCCCACTCATCTGTCTCTAAGCTTCTATCCCTCACTTCCTCCTTCCTCCTCAATGGTCTTCCGCAGCCACCCAAAAAGATGGCCACACACTGAACCTCATCTTCATCCGCCTCTGTTCCTTATCTAACCTCTCCAACTCACCTCTCCCTCTATCTGACCACAACCTACTAACATTCTCTTCCCTCTCCTCTCCAGGTGCACAATCCCCACTTGACAAACTTGCATACCCTTGCAGAAATCTCAAACACCTTGACCTACACTCACTCTCTTAATCCCTTCTCCCTCTTACAGACTTAAGTTCCTTACACAATGCAGATGCTGCTGCTGCTTCATATAGCACCACAACAGCTACAGCTCTAAATTCGGTCACCCCCCTTACATATAACAAAGCTCGCACAATCATCAGGCAACCCTGGCACACCAGCCTGAAAAGAACTGAGACTGACCACCAGGGTTGCTGAGCAGAAATGGGAAAAGTCCCACTCCAACGAGCACTCTATCGCATTCAAACAGTCCTTCACTACTTTCAAGTCCACACTCACTGCAGCAAAACAAACCTACTTCTCATGTCTCATAACTTCCCTGTCACACAACCCTAAACAGCTATTCAACACTTTCAATTCTCTCCTCCGCCCCCCATCGCCTCCTCCCTCTACTTTCATCTCAGCCGAGGACTTTGCCTCATTTTTCAAGCAGAAGATTGATACCATCAGACAAAGCTTTTTCCTAAAGTCCCCACAGCCCCTCCTCATATCTACTCAATCCTCCTCCTCCAAAACCAGCTTCTCCGCCAGTTCGGAAGATCAACTTTCCTCCTTACTCTCTAAGTCACACCTCACCACCTGTGAACTTGACCCTATCCCATTCCACCTCATCCCTAACCTTACAGTCTTCATCCCAACTCTAACCCACCTCTTCAACCTGTCACTAACAACTGGTGTCTTCCCCTCATGTTTCAAACATGCCTCCATCACACCCATCCTCAAAAAACCCTCCCTTGACCCATCCTCTCTGACTAGCTATCGCCCCATATCACTTCTCCCCTATGCCTCAAAACTACTGGAACAACACGTCCATTTTGAACTGTCCTCCCACCTCTCCTCCTGCTCCCTCTTTGACCGCTTACAATCTGGCTTCCAACCGCACTATTCTACTTAACTACCCTGACTAAAGTCACCAACGACCTACTAACCGCCAAATCCAAGTGACACTATTCTGTCCTTCTCCTCCTGGAACTGTCATCTGCCCTTGACACAGTGGACCATTCCCTATTACTACAGACTCTCTCATCTCTTGGTATCAAAGACTTGGCCCTATCTTGGATCTAGTCATACTTAACAGACAGAACCTTCAGTGTTTCTCACTCACACACCACCTCCTCATCTCGCACCCTATCTGTCGGTGTTCCCCAAGGTTCAGTCATAGGACCCCTGCTCTTCTCCATCTACACCCTCGGCCTGGGACAGCTCATTGAGTCCCACAGCTTTCAGTATCATCTCTATGCTAACGACACACAGATGTACCTCTCTGGACCTGGTATCACCTCCTTACTAACCAGAACCCCACAATGTCTGTTCGCTATGTCATCCTTCTTCTCTGCTAGATTTCTAAAACTTAACATGGATAAAACAGAATTCATCATCTTTCCCCCATTTCACTCAGCCCCCCCCATCTGACTTTGGTGCCACAGACCCATATGGGTGCATGGATGGACTTCTCCACAAGAGGCCCTCACTACATTCACACACCTCCACCTTCCACCTCATACCAGCAGAGGGAGCCCTGATAGGGACATATAAAGGGAAGGTGGAGCCAGGCAGCTCAGTTGGTTAGTCAGAGTTAGTTAGTCAGAGTCAGTCTGAGTTTAGTCAGTGCTCAGAGCAGAACAGAGCAGTCAGACAGAGAGAGTCTGAGAGCGTGCCAATGCTCAGAAAGCGGTGAAGACGCAGCACGTCAGCTGCCGAGTAGTGACGTCCCCGAGTGTGGCCGACGGCGAGGAGGAAAGGAGAGTGGAACCAAGGGGGCAGAGGAGCATAGTAAGCTCACCCCGTTATACATACCGGACTCCGGGTCCGTGCCTACAGGGACCCTTTACACCCAGTAGGGTCAACCGGAATCCCAGGAGGACTACAAGTCCCTGGCAAAACTTGAAAGCTAGACACACACAGGACCAGTAACCACGAAGGCCCCGACGTCCAGGGAAAGTGGTTACCAACCGGAGGTCCTACTTCTGAGCAACAGGTGAAGTAACACATAATCTAGGCCCAGTTGCAGGCTGGCCAGGAGCATACACAGAGGCAAACACGGATCAGGAGGCCGCCTTATACCCGCTCACTGGGGCGAAGTCCTGAAGTGCACCTATCCTATGGAGTACCCTGGACCATACCTAACAATTGCATGAGTAAAGGTAACGAAGCAAATTCCCTGTCTCTGTCCGTTACTCCTACTGCGCCATCGTTCCCCCTGCACCACAACGCCCAGCGCAACCTGCATCGTTTACACTGCCCTGAGGCCTGCTCCACCTGTGGGGAGCCGTTCCATCTCTAGCTGCCCTAACATCTGCCTCAGAGGACTGTTGCAGTGCTGGTGATCCTCACCAGGTACCACAGGTGGCATTGTGGCGCCCCTGAGGGTTCGGTCGCCACAGAGATACTGCACCTCACCCAGAGGTGTGGTGTCTTCCTTCTCTCAGGTAAGATAGGTGTGCTGCACGGAACCCCAAACACCCACATCCAACACTACACCACTCCAGGCCAGCAGGAGGAGCAAGACGCAATGTAGTTTCTGCTGAGCCCCGACCCTGGCTGGAGTAGGGGGGAATCCAAAGGTAGGGGGAACCAGTAGTGGGTGTGGGTGGAGGAAGCAGATACAGGAAGCACTTATACAGTAGGTATATAATAGGAAGCCATATTTGGAGTTGAGAGTGGGCAGAGTAGGGCAGCGGTGAGAAGGACCAAGTGTAAAGATGGTCAAAGTAGGAACACGAGAAAGTTGGGTTCTGCCAGGCACTCCTAAGCTGCTTGAGGAAGGACTGAACCCCTGCCTGGTGAACGCAGCGCGACGCAGGAGGCCTTCACCTGTAAAGTTCACTTGTGAATTGCCTAAGAACTGTAAGTAAGACCTTGGACGACTGCATCGAACAGCCTCTGTCTGTTTCTTCACCGGCGCCATTGTCCATCACCGCACTACAACGCCCAGTGCACCATTCATCTATTTACACTGCCCTGAGGCCCGCTCCGCCTCTGGGGAGCTGTACCATCTTTAGCTGCCTTGACATCTGTCTCAGAGGACCTTCACCAGACACCACAGGTGGCGTCACGAACTCTCTGAACTTCTACTAATAATTGATACCCCTTTGAGCACTGACCGCCCTGGGCCAGCCACCGTGATAACCCTGGCGATCAACTGCAGGCCCCCGGGGGCGAGTCAGCGTCACAAAATGTCCCTAACAATTATATCCCCTTTTTGCACTGACCGCCCTGGGTCACGTACCGGGCCAGCCACCGTGATATCCCCCCTGCAAGCAGCCATAAGGCCCGGCTGCCGAGTACCCCATGGCCCTGGGGGCGAGTCATATCCATCAAAATCAATGGCTGTCCACTTTCCCCAGTCCCATAAGCTCGCTGCCTCAGGGTAACCCTGGACTCTAACCTCTCCTTCAAACCACATATCAAAGCCCTTTCCTCTTCCTGCCGACTCCAACTCAAAAACATCTCCCGGATCCGCATATTCCTCAACCATGAATCTGCAAAAACACTAGTGCACGCCATCATCGTCTCCTGCCTCGACTACTACAAAATCCTGCTCTGTGGCCTCCCCGCTAACACTCCCGTACCCCTCCAATCTATCCTAAACTCTGCTGCCCGACTAATCCACCTGCCTCCCGCCTACTCCCCAGCCTCTCCTCTCTGTCAAATGCTTCACTGACTCCTCATTGCCCAGAGACTCCAGTTCAAAACCCTAACCGTGACATACAAAGTCATCCACAACCTTTCTCCTCCATACTTCTGTGACCTAGTCTCCCGGTACACACCTACACGCAACGCAACCTACGATCCTCACAAGATCTCCTTCTCTACTCCCCTCTTATCTTTTCTTCTCACAATCGCATACAAGATTTCTCCCGTGTATCCCCCCTACTCTGGAACTCTCTACCCCAAAGCATCAGACTCTTGCCTACTGAGGAAACCTTCTAAAGGAACCTGAAAACCCACCTCTTCCGAAAAGCCTACAACCTGCAGTAATCATTGCTCCACCACACCGCTGCATGACCAGCTCTACCCTCACCTACTGTATCCTCACCCATCCCTTGAAGATTGTGAGACATCGCAGGTAGGGTCCTCTCTCCTCCAGTACCAGTTTGCCATTGCGTTTTTGTTCAAGATTTTTGCAATTGTGTTTGCTATGTATACCCCCTTTTTCACATGAAAAGTGCCAAATAATAATAATAATAATGTGCCACAGACAGTGTCCTGGAATCTCCTCCATGCTCTGGAGACTGTGCTGAAAGACATGGCAAACCTCTTTGTTATCCTTTAGGCACTGGACAACCTGTGCAACCTGAATGGGCTGCAGATACCGCCTTATGATAGCAGTATTTACAAGAACTCATGCAAAATGCAAAACTAGATACTATAATACCATTCCCTTTTTGGGGGCTGTCTTATTTTTGTCTCTCTGCTTCAAATTTCACAAAAAATTGGATTTTCCAGAACCCAAATTTTTGCAATTCAATGCTCATTAGGCATCAAGAGACATCATGACATCACTGGGTGACGCTCAACAGGACGTCATTTAAGTCCCAGTGAGCACTGGAGGTTCTGAAGAGTGAAGTCAGATGGGAGAAAGGGAGTAAGCGAGCCAGCGGAGGACTGGGCAGAGACAGGAGAGGTGCAACATAAGTATATTGTACTTCTTTTATAACCTGTCTGTTTATTGTGCCCTGCATTCTGGAGAGACCTCAGAGAGAAATAGAAAGATTTTGTTACATGCACACCGCTAGGTTTAGATAGGGGCGAGACAGGTTTCATGAATTCTTTGGAATCCTTGGGGAACTGTTTACTCAGGGCGACCATAGACCATGTGCTGCAGCTTCTCTCAGTCATACAGGGGTACTTGCCTTCATGCACAGACATGTAACTGGATTCACTTGCTGACCAGACACATTTGACACGAGTCCTTATGAACAGTTAAACAGTTGCATTTAATGAAGCCGCATGTGACGCGCCCTCTGGGCCTTGGGGTACCCGGTGCCGGGCCGGTAGATGCTGGGGGATGTCACAGTGGTGGTGACTCGGTCCGTGACCCAGGGTGGTCAATAAAAGGGGTTTATTTATAGGGGATTTATAGTGTTTGTATAAAGTTTGTGACGCCACCTGTGGTATGCGGCTACAGGGAGCCGCCGCTGCGGAGCAGGTCCTCTGGAGCTGATGTTAGTGCAGCAGGGATGGTGTGGCTCTCCACGGGTAGAGCTTAGCTCCAGGGCAGTGTGGATGTTATAGGTGGTGCTGGGCATTGTAGTGCAGGGGTTGATGGCACAGCAATAATCAGTCCACAACTTAATGACGGTTTCCTCTTATCTTTACTGGTGGTGAGTAGACAAGCCTGGACTAGGGTACTGGCTAGAAGTGGAAGTCTGGGCAGCCTGGAAGCAAGTAAAGAATCCTCCTTGCCAGGTGAAGTTGGAGGCCTTCCCTTTCCACTAAACTCTATGGCCCTGCTGCTTGTAGCTGTGCGGTGGCCCTCGTCCCTGAGTGCAACGGTTCTGTGCTCACCCGTATGGCAGGCAGCTCGGGCCTTGATGGTGCGTCGCTCCCACGTGGCGGTGCTGGGCCCTGTAGTGCTGCTGAGCCTCCGGGCGTCTGATGGGGCCAGGAGACCTGCAATCTCCTGCCCTCCGGTTTCTGCTGCTGGGCCTTCAGTGCCCCACAGCCTCGGACTCTGGTGTCCGGTTCTTCTGTGCCGGTCCTTCTGGGGTGAGCTGCCGCGCAGCTCCAGTCCCCAGCTCCTCTCTCTTCAATGTCCTGACTTCAACTCCTCACACTAAGTCTCACTAACCCCGCCTCCAGATCCCAGTTGCCAAGTGGAGGAGCTCCCCTTGCTGGTCTGGAGCCAGGAAAGTGTTGCGTGCTTAGCAAAACCTGATTAGGGGACCCCTACTTACTTCCAGGCATGGCATCATCTCTTGTGAGGGAGGCAATGCCACTGTGGCAACCGGACCCCTGGGGTGCCACACATGGCCAGTGCAATTTAAGTCTCTTGAGCAACAGGCTCCAGTAACAAACAGTTTCATCTTAAAGGCACATTAACAAACAGTCTTTCTTACTAGCACAGCACATCACAGATCAAGTCTCTAAAGCAGCACACTTCTATGCCCCATAACAGTAATGATCCCACCAGCAGTCCCCGGTCCACTGTGTCATAGGCTTTAGCCTCTAGTGCAGTGAGGTACGAGGGATGGTTAGAACGCAAGGATGAGTCCAGTCCTCAGATGTGGTGTTCAATCCTTGCTTCTGCTAAACAGTTAACTCCTTTCTCCACTACTTTCTCTTGTAGATACCACTAGCAATTAAAAGGCAGTCACAGTGGGAGAGTCCCAGAACCCTCATCAGCCTGGTGAAGAGGTCTGTATCTTTTAAAGGGTTTGTCCACTACTTTCATATTGATGCCTTATCTGTAGAATAGGGCATCAATGTATGATCGTCTGGGGTCCTGCACCCGACACCCCTGCAGATCGGCTGTTATTGGTGGCGGCAGCCGCCGGCAGGAAGTGCTTACCTGGCCATCAAGTTACAGTGGCCAGTGCTTGTTACTGCACATCTGCCTCCTATTCAATTCAATGGGAGGTGGATGTGCAGTATCCCGCGGCGGCCACTACAGATGGACGGCCAAGCACCGCAGGTAAGCACTTCTGGCCGGCGGCGGCACCGATGACAGCTGATCAGCAGGGGTGCCAGGTACGGCATCACGGCCGATCATACATTGATGACCTATCTTTTGGATAGGGCATCAATGTGAAAGTAGTGGACAACTTCTTTAAGCTCGCTCTCCAGCTCAGAACTGACACTACCCAGTCTCACTGGGGCAGGCCTGACCACTCCCCTTAGCTGCACCCTGTTAACCCCCCTAGTTGCTGGATGCTTAAAGCGCACCTGCTAGCAGGATTGTGCTTAGTAAATTACATAGACTGACAGGTGGACTCCGTTACACTGAGTAAAATGATACCTTTCATGATGAAATCCGTCCAGCGGTTCTTTTATAATCTTTATTTTCAGTTCTGCCATAATGATATGCATGTGCTCTAGTGCTCTCATTATGTATTCATGTATTCCTATCTCTGGCCTCTGACAGGTCACTGTGCTTTCAGTGACCTGCCTACTATTTTAAATACTGACTGTGTAATTTCCCTGCCCATGTGAAATTTACATATCCCAAAATGGCCGCCCGATGCCCGCGCAGTAGCATCTTTCGGTTGCCGAGAGATGCTACTGTGCACATGCGGCGCCATATTTCTGCACCCACGCTCTTTTTCCAAAAGCAAAATGGTGCTTGTGCGTGCGCAGTAGTATCTCTTGGCAACCGAAAGTTGCTACAGCGAATGCGTGAGTGTTGGGCGGACATTTTGGGATATGTAGATTTCACATGGGCAGAGAAATTACACAGCCAGTATTTAAAATAGTAGGCAGGTCATTGAAAGCACAGAGACTTGTCAGAGGCCAGAGATAGGAATACATGAATACAGAAGCAGAGCACCAGAGCACATGCATATCATTATGGCAGAACTGAAACTAAAGATTATAAAAGAACCACTGGACGGATTTCATAATCAAAGGTATCATTGGCACCCACCTGACAGTGTATGTAGTTTACTAAGCACAATTCTGCTGACAGGTACGCTTATCAACACCTTATGTAATATCTACCTGTCACACTCTTCCCTCCTTTTTGAATGTCGTCCTCGACATTTGCCTTCTACCTGATTACCTTAACCAGGCTCTTGGAGTTGTGGTAGTTCTCCCCTAACTATCCTCAGATAGTGTTCCCCCAATACTGCCTCTTTACTTAAAGGTGAGTTGGTAGTTAGGCACTATGGACCCCTTTAAGCAATTTACACATACAGCACACTTACCCTATCTACATCTCTTGTCAATCGGTCTCCTGCAAGAAATACACAGATTTAACCACAATTTTAACCAACAACTATTCTTCAGCTGGAGCTTTTTGCTCGTCTTCAACTGGCTCTCCCTAACTACCACTAAACATTTTTCAAATTCAAGTGCAAAAATGTTAAATATAGCATAGTCTTTGTAAAATATTTGGCATGAAATAGAACACATATATTCAACACAACCCATTTTCTTGAGAGAGTGTGCCACTTTAAGAACACAGTCCTTTGTTTCTTAAGGCACGGGGTCCTCGGTCCTTCTAGGTAAGGACCCTGGAACAGGCAAGGGAGACAGTCCTTTAAAACGGGGGCAGAAACAATGTCCGTTTCTTGTAAACATCTAAGGCACAGTCCATAAAGTGAAATTTGGAAAACAGTTCCTGGACAGGATACGGCACAGTCCATAAGTTGAGAGTGAAGACTCCCCAACTCGCTTGAGGTGCCCGCATATCCAGCAGAAAAGGACACAACAGGTGCAAATAAAAAAAATAAGGCAAAACCAAAAATAAATATCAACTTGTCCAGCTACTACCGTAGTTTTTAATATACCATAGGCCTATCCGGCCTTAACAGGAAAGCAGTAGCGGTCCTTCTACTGTGGTCACAGTCTCTGGTGGCTTTACCAGCCTTCAAGGAAAGAACACGTCACATTACCTAGGCAGAGATGAGGAACTATCACTGGAACACGGCGTGCAACCAACACAACTCGGTGATTTTTTTTTCTTTTTGAGAGAGAGCAACACTGTCCTAGTCCTTTTTATTCTTTGGTTGGCACCAGTCCACAGTAAATGGACAATGCGCTGCATTGATAGTGGGGAGTTGAACTGATGCTGGGAGGGGTTCCTCTCTTGCCACCCCAGCAGAAGTGGCCCCCTCCTTGGTTGTGGCCTGTGGGACAGGTTTGCTCTCCCAGTTGGGACGAATCCTGAAGCGGGGCCCAGTAGAGATGGGGAAGAATCCTCTCATTTGACACGAAGCTCTTGGTTCTTCTGCATCTGCCCAATCCTCGGGGTGGTACTACTCCATTTCAACTATGCGGGAGACTGAAATGGTGTACCAGCCCCGAGGTCCCCACATCTTTAAGAATCTGACCTTGTCTCCTGGCCAGAGACTCCGGGTCCGTCCTAGGGCATAATCCCTCTCCACCGACCTCCTGTTGACAAATATGTCCAGGCGAAGCCAAATCCCTTTAGCTGATAAAAATTTATGACCGTACCTCTGATCATCCGATCCTCCAGGCAGTCCCTTCCCCGGTACTCTCTCCACTCCTGGGCACACTCCTCCATCCGTCCCTTCTCCTGGATGATCTTTTCTTTCCATGTAGCCAGGCGTTGTTGGAAGTTGTATTCTTCCTGTTCTTCTTTGGAGATGATGGGCACAGGAACAGACCTTTCAGCCTGGTCAGGCTGAGCAATAACATCGGCAGGTGGTGGGATAGGTGCCCCCGGTGGAGTAGGTGGTAGGGTAGGTACTGGTTTCCTGGTGTTGATAGGCAAGGGGAACGCATATGACTCCTGTTTCCTCCAGGCCCCCATCCTTTCACCTCCTCTGGCTATCCAGGCTATATCATGTATTTCCCGGATCCATCCCCTCACTCCCCCATACTTCCGATTCACACAGTAGGCCCTAGGGGGTGAGAATGGACCCCGTGGAGGTGGCAGTTTGGTCATCAACTGCTCTCCAGGTAATGCTAACAGAGAGTAATCCAACTCCTCTTCCTCCGCTGGCGGCTTTACGACCGGTCCCTGCTTGGTGGTGACCATCATATGGGTATGGAATGAGGCCGGGGGTTCCCTCACCCTTGCGCTGGGTGAGTGGCGGTCCCCGAGCGGATCATCACTACTGGTATCAGTTGGAGAGCGGGGGCTAGTGACTCACCGGCAGGAACACAGAGCGCCGCCATCTTCCTTCCGGTCCCGCTGTGCACGCTGGTCCCGATCAGAAGTCCCATCCCTCTCTCGAGAGCGGAGGTCGGGGCGGACGTCACGGCCCCAGTGGTGGCTTCCAGTGCGGTGGGCCGGGTCACGGTCAGGGTACCTGTGGGCAGCAGGTCCTCCGGTGAGTCCGGTACTGGTCGGAATGGTTCTGGAACGAGCAGCGGTCCTTCAGGTGGGTCCGGTGCTGGGCAGGATTACGCGGTGGCCTGTGGCGGGATGACAGCCGGGGCTCCGGACATCGGCTCACGGTCCACAGTTGGTGGTGGGATGGGCACAGGGTCCAACGGCAGACCTCGGGGTCCCAATTCCTGCCTTCGGGCTGCCTCCGGATTCTGATGAGGTGGTGCGGCCGTGCCCTGGCCTGGCTGGGTATTGCCCGGTACCTCGCGGTTGTGGGTGAGGTGATGAAGGGCTGCATCCTCCCCTGCTTCTCTTCTTGCTGCAGACTGCTGGGACATAGCACACCTTCCTAGCTCCGACATACTGGCAGGCACTATGACTCGCACTCTCCTCTCCTTTTCACTCCTGACCAGAATGGAGTTCTTCTGGCCAGAAGAGCTCCAGCTCACTCTTACTCCTCCTCCTCTGGGACAGTACCTCACTGGCCATTGGTCCAACATGCTGGTGGTTGGGGTGTCTTTTCTCTGAGGCCAGCCTTCCCCAGCTTGTTCCACTGCAGGAGGTTTGGCCCTGTTTGGCACTCTTTTATCATATACTCCTGCAAGATGGGATGTCCTTCTTCTTCCCCACTGTGCTTTTAACAAAAACAGACACCATTTTAACTGTACAACATGTGTCAAGTCTTGCATTTTGCAGGTGCCTGTTTCTCTGTATTTTATCTCCTTATTTCTTCCCAGTCATCACTGGCTGTCTTCCCTTTTCACTGGTATACCAGGGTTGAATTGAGGTGCTTTGCTGCTATGTTTTTCCAGACACTTTGCCTCTTCTTCCTCCTATACGCTAATTCCCGCTTAGGACTCCCCGTACGGGCCACCAATGTTACGTGCACACCGCTAGGTTTAGATAGCGGAGAGACAGGTTCATGAATTCTTTGGAATCCTGGGCGAACCGTTACTCAGGGTGACCATATACTGCAGTTTCTCTCAGTCATACAGGGGCATTGACCCTCAGGCACAGACATATAGCTGGATTCACTTGCTGACCAGACACATTTGACACGAGTCCTCATGAACAGTCGCATTTAATGAAGCCGCACGGCCAGTGCAATTTAAGTCCCTTGAGCAACAGGCTCCAGTAACAAATAGTTTCTTCTTAAAAGCACATTAATAAACAGTCTTTCTTACTAGTACAGTACAGCACAGATCAAGTCTCTTTAGTAGCACACTTCTATACTCCCACAACAGCAATGCTCCCACCAGCAGTCCACGGTCCACAGTGTCACAGGCTTTACCTTCTAGTGCTGTGAGGTACGATGGGGCGATTAGAATGGAAGGATGAGTCCAGTCCTCAGATGTGGTGTTCAATCCTTGCTTTTGCTAAACAACAGTTTACTCCTTTCTCCACTACTTTCTACTATAGATACCACTAGCAACTAAATGGCAGTCACAGTGGGAGAGTCCCAGTATCCTCATCAGCCTGATGAAGAGGTCGGCATCCTTAAGGATATGTGCCCACGATGCCCAGCTCGCGGTACACTACACCGAAGGACCTGCCGTTGACGCGCCCCTGGGCCTGTGTCGCGCTGCGTTGCGCAGGCGGGAGCTTACCCGGAGCCGGATCTGTTGAGGGTTGTAGTCTCGTGGCGGTGACCCGGTCCGTGCCCAGGGAGTCAGACTAAGTGGCGCTGTATCAGCGGTAGATGTAGGACGACTACGCCACCCGTTGAATACAGCTATGGAGCTGCCGCTGCAGGGCAGACCGCTGAGGCCGGTGGTAGGATAGTGCAGCGTAGATGGTATAACCCCCAACGGGAGGGGTATGGCCTCAGGGCAGCCGACGTGGATGATGGGGGTAGCAGGAATCACTCAGAGACGATGCGGTGTGATTCAGGGTCTTTACTGGTGACAAAGGTAGACCCTCCCGGAGTACTGGCTAGCGATTGGGGCCTGGTCAGTCCTTGAGCAGATGGGATCTCCCCTGGCCAGGCGGAGTTGTAGGCCTCCCAAACTGACTGTACTCTTCTGGCTACCTTGCTAGAGGCGGGTATAAGTAGCCCACGTCCCTGAGTGTACCGTGTGGTGCTCACCCGTATGGCCGGTGACTCGGGGCCTTCTAGTAGCTTCCGCTCCATGACGGCGGTGCTGGTCCCATGCGTGTGACCGTGCCTTCGGGTTTCTTGGCCAGAGGACCTGAAATCCCCTGCCTGACGGATTCTGCTGCTGGGTAGGAGTTAGTCCCCACAGCCTCGGACTCCGGGTCCGGTAAGAAATCTTCTCAGTCAGGGCGAGCTCTGCAGCTGCCAGCCCCTGACTCCTTGTAACACTGCTCCCACAGAGCTCCTGTTGTTTCTTCCTATGCTGCTTCTCTTCTCTACTTCTGGCATGGCCCAGGAGCTGGGCCCAGCCGGAGCCACAGCTCCCTGTCAGCCCTCCTGGCTCAACTCTCCCTCTGAACTCCCTAACCCTGCCTCAGCCCCAGGTTTATATAGGGGAAGTTCTTCCCCTCCCAGGACTGGGCAGGAGGTGTGGCATGCATAGGATCCCTAACCAAGAGACCTCCCACCTGCTCTCAGACATAATATCTCTATCACTGTGGCAACCAGACCCCTGGGGTGTCACATTCCCCCCTAGTGAAATTTAGTACTCCGGGACTAAACATATTTTTAGAAAAACATAACAAGGTATAAACAATAATAATACAATAAGAAAAACACATAAAGATGGTTACGGCGTGTCCGCAACCGGGTGCAGTCTTTGAAGAAAACAAAGGTGTCCATTTCACCAAAACAGGGAGACGTAACCAGGTAGGGGTCTGTCCTGCCCCGAGTCCTTAACAGTCTTTAGTCCGTCCTGGGTTACGCTCCAACTATACACAAAGGATTCCCGGTAAATCCACCAAGGACTCCTTTAAATTACTAGAAACACATAATTATTTACATGATATGGCCGCTCTCAGTCCTCGGCCAGTGGGGATAAGGATTGGCTGCTCACAGTCCTCAGCCTGGTAAGGGATAGGGACACACGGGGAACAATTCACTAATCCCAACGGGGACCATATTTTAATTAGCAGCAGTCCTTGTACCCTTACGGGTAACTATTTACAGCTCTTTATTCACGCTACTTCCCTTCAGTAGCTATGTCCTCTTTGTGCTCCCTCCTGAGGGTAGTCCTCAGACCCGTCCGGGTCCTCTTGGCTTTCCTCGTATTGGTAGTACTGCAGCTCCTCCTCGGTTAGCTGGGTTAGTATCTCTGCGACAGTCCTCCTCCCAGGTGGCCAGGACTTTACCTCCCTTTGGGCTGCCCCGGTTAATTGGGCCACCAGGATGCTCACTTTTTGCTCTTCTGTAAGGGGGTACACCTGGAAGAGGCTATCCAGCTTTTCTCTAAAGTCATGCAGGGTATGCGATTCCCCTGAGTACTGGGGTAGCCAGGCTGCCCCCGGGATATAGGGCATGGTGAAAGGCATGACCGCAACAGCGGTGGCGCTGGCGGGGGTTGAAGCGGTGAAGCTCTCCTCCGTATCAGACATCCTTCTCCCCCCTAGTGGACCGTGGCCTACCTTGCGATGATCCTCTTCCGTAGGCCGCGGCTCCGCAGTGGATCGTCATGGTTGAGGACCTTCCGTCGCGCTCCTGTGACGTCGGCGTCTGCTGGGCTCCTTCCAGGACCTTACGCGACGTCCGGACGTGAGGCGGGGCTTCAGTTCTCGCGCGCTTTCGGAGTCCACGCCCCTCTTCTTCCCGCGCGGCGTCTTCAAGATGGCGTCCAACGGCGGGAAAACTCCACGAATGGCGGGAAGAAGGCAGAAGATGGCGCCGGATGGCGGGAAAACTTCGCGGATGGCGGGAAGAAGGCAAAAGATGGCGCCGGATGGCGGGAAACTTCACCACTGGCAAGTTTGAACAGTCTTTTTCAGGCACGCAGTACCCGGTGGTTGCGGGCACGAAATCCTGCCGACTACGCCAAAAGTTGACGCGCCCCTGGGCCTGTGTCGCGCTGCGTTGCGCAGGCGGGAGCTTACCCGGAGCCGGATCTGTTGAGGGTTGTAGTCTCGTGGCGGTGACCCGGTCCGTGCCCAGGGAGTCAGACTAAGTGGCGCTGTATCAGCGGTAGATGTAGGACGACTACGCCACCCGTTGAATGCAGCTATGGAGCTGCCGCTGCAGGGCAGACCGCTGAGGCCGGTGGTAGGATAGTGCAGCGTAGATGGTATAACCCCCAACGGGAGGGGTATGGCCTCAGGGCAGCCGACGTGGATGATGGGGGTAGCAGGAATCACTCAGAGACGATGCGGTGTGATTCAGGGTCTTTACTGGTGACAAAGGTAGACCCTCCCGGAGTACTGGCTAGCGATCGGGGCCTGGTCAGTCCTTGAGCAGATGGGATCTCCCCTGGCCAGGCGGAGTTTTAGGCCTCCCAAACTGACTGTACTCTTCTGGCTACCTTGCTAGAGGCGGGTATAAGTAGCCCACGTCCCTGAGTGTACCGTGTGGTGCTCACCCGTATGGCCGGTGACTCGGGGCCTTCTAGTAGCTTCCGCTCCATGACGGCGGTGCTGGTCCCATGCGTGTGACCGTGCCTTCGGGTTTCTTGGCCAGAGGACCTGAAATCCCCTGCCTGACGGATTCTGCTGCTGGGTAGGAGTTAGTCCCCACAGCCTCGGACTCCGGGTCCGGTAAGAAATCTTCTCAGTCAGGGCGAGCTCTGCAGCTGCCAGCCCCTGACTCCTTGTAACACTGCTCCCACAGAGCTCCTGTTGTTTCTTCCTATGCTGCTTCTCTTCTCTACTTCTGGCATGGCCCAGGAGCTGGGCCCAGCCGGAGCCACAGCTCCCTGTCAGCCCTCCTGGCTCAACTCTCCCTCTGAACTCCCTAACCCTGCCTCAGCCCCAGGTTTATATAGGGGAAGTTCTTCCCCTCCCAGGACTGGGCAGGAGGTGTGGCATGCATAGGATCCCTGACCAAGAGACCTCCCACCTGCTCTCAGACATAATATCTCTATCACTGTGGCAACCAGACCCCTGGGGTGTCACACCGTCACATGACTATGATGTCAGTGCAGGTCCTTCAGTCCACCGCGATCTGCCGGCAAGTGAAGACGATCGCAGCGGGGGCCATCAGAAGGTAAGTATAATATATATTTTATTCTTTCTTTTACAGGTTCTATGGTACCTGGGTCTGGAGGAGAGTCTCCTGTCCTCCAGACCCTGGTACCATCCGCACACTGAAACGTTTGGATTCCGCATCTACAGATGTAGTGATGCGGATTCCATGCGTTCCAATGAAAGTCAGTGGCGACAAAAACGCTGTGCTTCCGCAAAATATTTGGTAGTGCTGCGTTTTTTCCCACAATGATAACCCGCAGCGGAAATTTCCGCAGCATGTGCAAAGCACATGCGGATTACCATTGGGGAACATGGCAGGCTTTCTACCATGCATTTTTGCAGCGTTTTTGCCGCTGCGGAAACGCTTAAAAAATGCATCGTGGGCACACAGCCTTAAGCTGGCTCTCCAGCTCAGAACTGACACTACCCAGTCTCACTGGGGCAGGCCTGACCACTCACTTTAGCTGCACCCTGTTAACCCCCCTAGTTGCTGGATGCTTAACAACATCTTATGTAACATCTACCCATCACAAGTTTACCAGTAATTCAATTTGCGTTGAATACATTTGCCGCAAATCACATTTTCTGGCCGAATTCAAGTGAATTTGTCTCATTGAATTTTAGCAGTTTGACGCATCTCTAGTAGAGAGATAAATAGACACTCAGACATGAAGTACAGACAGATAGATGATAATAGATAGATGGATATTTTCTTTGTTTTTGCAACTACCTTTTAATAGTTTCCTACAACTCTACTGTAGTTCTAATACAGTATAATATCCTCAAAGCCCCCAATACTCAGTATAATGCTCTCTACACCAGGATGTCCGCATAGCTCCCATATCTATATATATAATCGTCTTATCCCGTCTGTCTGTCTGTCTGTCCAGGAAATCCCGCGTCGCTCATTGGTCCGGCAGCGGCCAATCAGCGCCGGGGGATTTCTAAAAAAAGATGGCGGCCGTTAGCGGCTCATCTCCCGGCCGGCAACAGCAGAAGGAACCCGACCGCCGGACCCATCTGCGGGACGGAGATGCAGCCGGGAGATGAGCGGCGCGAGGCGCTCATCTCCCGGCCGGTATCAGCGGAAGGACCGCCGGCGCCGCTGACCTCCATGCGGAAGGGAGGACCGGGGAGCGGCGCTGCGGGTCGGGATACTTCTGCTGCGAGCGCCCGCGATGTCCCGGGTTCTCGCAGCGTAAGTAGCCGCACAGGCAGCGCCGCTCCCCGGTCCTCACCAAGACGATTCGATGATTGGTCGCGGTCTTCGGACCCGACCAATCACTGATCTTAGCCCAAAACTTAAACACCGCTGTGCTGATTGGTCGCCGACGCTGGCCGCGACCAATCACCGATTTTGGCGCCAAATTTAAATATCGGCCGCGACCAATCACCACAGCGGTGTTTAAATGTGGAGCCAAGATCGGTGATTGGTCGCGGCCGATATTTAAATTTGGCGCCCAAATCGGTGATTGGTCGCGGTCAGCGTCCGCGACCAATCAGCACAATAGTGTTTAACTTTGGTGCCAAGATCAGTCATTGGTCGCGGGCCAAGACAGCGACCAATCACCGATTTGTGCGGCAATTTTAAATAGCGTCCGCGACCAATTGGATGTCAGCAACCACCGGCCGCGACCAATCTGCGCTTTTTGTGCCAAATTTAAACACCGCTCTGCTGATTGGTCGCAGCCGGCGACCAATCAGCGATTTTGGCGCCAAATTTAAATCCCGCTCTGCATCGCTCTGCTGATTGGTCGCGGTCGCCGGCCGCGACCAATCAGCACTATTGTCGCCAAATTTAAACACCTCTTTGCTGATTGGTCGCGGTCGCGACTAATCAGCGATTTTGGTGCCAAATTTCAACACCGCACTGCTGATTGGTCACGGCCGCCATCCGCGACCAATCAGCGAGATTGACGCCAAATTTAAACAACTCTCTGCTGATTGGTCGCGGTCGCTGGCCTCGACCAATCAGCGATTTTGGCGCCAAATTTAAACAACACTCTGCTGTTTGGTCGCGGCCGGCGACCAATCAGCGATTTTGGAGCCAAATTTAAACCCCGCTGTGCATCGCTCTGCTGATTGGTCGCGGTCGGCGGACGCGACCAGTCAGCAGTATTGGCGCCAAATTTAAACACCGCTCTGCTGATTGGTCTCGACTAATCAGCGATTTTGGTGCCAAATTTAAACACGCTCTCCAGTCCTCACTAACATGGTTCACTGATTGGTCGCGGCCGCCGCCCGCGACCAATCATCGATATTGCCGCCAAATTTAAACACCGCTTTGCTGATTGGTCGCGGTTGCCGAACGCGACCAATCAGCGATTTTGGCCCCAAATTTAAACACAGCTCTGCTGATTGCGCCCGGTCGGTCGCATACCTATTGTAGAATACCCGATGCATTAGAATCGGGCCACCATCTAGTATACACTATAATGGCCCACATCTCCTGTGTACACAGTATAATACTCCTCACACTGTATAATAGCCAACTATACTAGTGTGATACCCCAGGGGTCTGGTTGCCACAGTGATAGAGATATTACGTCTGAGAGCAGGTGGGAGGTCTCTTGGTCAGGGATCCTATGCATGCCACACCTCCTGCCCAGTCCTGGGAGGGGAAGAACTTCCCCTATATAAACCTAGGGCTGAGGCAGGGTTAGTGTGTAGAGAAGAAGTAGAGACAGAGAAGGAAGCAGATATAGGAAAAGAACATCAGGAGCTCTGTGGGAGCAGTGCTATAAGGAGTCAGGGGCTGGCAGCTGCAGAGCTCGCCCTGACTGAGAAGCTATCACCGGACCCGGAGTCCGAGGCTGTGGGGACTAATCTTTACCCAGCAGCAGAAACCGCCCGGCAGGGGATTTCAGGTCCTCTGGCCAAGAAACCCGAAGGCACGGTCACACGCGTGGGACCAGCACCGCCGTCGTGGAGCGGACGCCACTAGAAGGCCCCGAGTCACCGGCAATACGGGTGAGCACCACACGGTACACTCAGGGACGTGGGCTACTTATACCCGCCTCTAGCAAGGTAGCCAGAAGAGTACAGTCAGTTTGGGAGGCCTACAACTCCGCCTGGCCAGGGGAGATCCCATCTGCTCAAGGACTGACCAGGCCCCGATCGCTAGCCAGTACTCCGGGAGGGTCTATCTTTATCACCAGTAAAGACCCTGAACTACACCGCATCGTCTCTGAGTGATTCCTGCTACCCCCATCATCCACGTCGGCTGCCCTGAGGCCATACCCCTCCCGTTGGGGGTGATACTATCACGCTGCACAATCCTACCACCGGCCTCAGCGGTCTGCCCTGCAGCGGCAGCTCCTTCGCTGCATTCAACGGGTGGCGTAGTCGTCCAACATCTACTGCTAATACAACGCCACTTAGTCTGACTCCCTGGGCATGGACCGGGTCACCGCCACGAGACTACAACCCTCAACAGATCCGGGTCCGGGTAAGCTCCTGCATGCGCAACGCTGTGCGACACAGGTCCAGGGGTGCGTCAACTTTTGGCGTAGTCGGCAGGATCTCGTGCCCGCAACCACCGGGTACTGCGTGCCTGAAAAAGACTGTTCAAACTTACCAGTGGTGAAGATTCCCGCCATCCGTGGAGGTTTCCCGCCATCCGGCGCCATCTTCTACCTTCTTCCCGCCATCCGCGAAGTTTTCCCCCCATCCGGCGCCATCTTCTGCCTTCTTCCCGCCATCCGTGGAGTTTTCCCGCCGTTGGACGCCATCTTGAAGACGCCGCGCGGTAAGAAGAGGGGCGTGGACTCCGAAAGCGCGCGAGAACTGAAGCCCCGCCTCACGTCCGGACGTTGCGTAAGGTCCTGGAAGGAGCCCAGCAGACGCCGACGTCACAGGAGCGCGACGGAAGGTCCTCAACCCTGACGATCCACTGCGGAGCCGCGGCCTACGGAAGAGGATCATCGCAAGGTAGGCCACGGTCCACTAGGGGGGAGGAAGATGTCGGATACGGAGGAGAGCTTCACTGCCTCAACCCCCGCCAGCGCCACCGCTGCTGCAGTCATGCCTTTCACCATGCCCTATATCCCGGGAGCGGCCTGGCTACCCCAGTACTCAGGGGAGTCACATACCCTGCATGACTTTAGAGAAAAGCTGGATAGCCTCTTCCAGGTGTATCCCCTCACAGAAGAGCAAAAAGTGAGCATCCTGGTGGCCCAATTAACCGGGGCAGCCCAAAGGGAGGTAAAGTCCTGGCCACCTGGGGGGAGGACTGTTGCAGGGATACTAACCCGGCTGAGGGACACCTTTGATACCCGCACCTCAGCCGAGATCAAGCTTAGATTCTACGGGTGCAAGCAGCGAGCACACGAGAGTATAAGGGATTATGCCCTGAACCTACAAGAGGCCCTGAGAGCCATTAAGCAGACCGACCCTGACGGCGTGGGAGACGAGGACAGGCTGTTGACTGAACAATTTATAGAGGGTTTATATTGCAATGCCCACCGAACCCAGTTGCGGGCAATGGCCTTACAGGACCCTCATCTGGGATTTGCACAGTTCAAGGACAGAGCCATCCGGGTGCTCCGAGAACCGGCACCAGGTGGCGTTGTGACCCACAGACGCCCCACTACCACTTACCACCAGGAGGCGGCACCCTTGTCGGCAGGGCCTGTGGGAGCTGATGCGCAGGCTTTGAACAATGACCCGGCTCCAGACCTGCACCATCAGGTCCAAGAGCTAGCTAAAAGCGTTGCCGCGCTAACCCGAACTGTGCAGTATGTACAGGTTTCCACTCCAGGGAAGATCCAGCTGGCATCCGGACCGGAGGACATCCCGTGGCGTCGACCAAGGAGGACCCCACCGGCCAGAGGAAGACCCAGCGACCGATACAACGAGGACGGACAACCCATCTGCCGCCGCTGCAATCAACCCGGACATATGGCAAGGTACTGTCCTTTAAACTGGCACAACCTGGGGTAGAGGGCCAAACCCCAGGAAAAAGATCATCAGTCCCATCGAACTGGCGGGACAAATATGTGGGAGGACGTCCAGTCTTGCCTGTGGTACTGGACGGCATCCCCATGAGTGCCCTACTGGACACCGGGTCACAGGTTACCACTATCCCGTACGTGCTCTTCAAGCAGTACTGGAATGACTCGGATATCACCCGCTACCCTGACGACGACTTGAGTATCATCTCCAGCAATGGTCAGCCCGTGCCACAGATTGGATTTAAAGAGGTGACCATTAAAATCGGTAGAGTCGAATTGGCGGCACAGGGACTGATCATTGTAGACATTGACAAGCACGAGAGTCACCCAAAGATAACTCTAGGAACTAATGTAATTGAAAATTGTCTTGCAGAGGTGATTTTCCTTTTACAGCAGGTTGCCAAGAACGCCAGCTCCGGCCAGCAGCGAGTGCTCCAGAAAGAGATCCGGGCACTGATGCGACGGCAACAGATAGAACTCTCCGGTGGTGAGATTGGTAGCGTAAGAATGTGTGACCCTTTTCCTATTGCCATGCCCTCAAAAAGTGAAATGATGATTTGGTGCCGGGCAGCTATTGGTCTGAGAGGTAGAGATTACCAGGCAATGGTAGAACCAGTTTACTCAGACAGTAGGCCCACCATTTTGACAGCACGGGGGGTGGTCAATGTACGCCATGGGAGGGTGCCCGTTCGCATAATAAATATCGGGAAGAGGGAAGTGTACCTGCCCCGGTATGCCACGCTAGCCAAATTGTATACCATCAATCAAAATTCCATACTGTCCGTAGAACCCTTACCTCCATCTTCCCCGGAGGAAGGTAACGGCTCTAAGGAAACAATGGAGGACTGGTGTCAGCAACTACATTTGGGTACTGACTCCACTCCCTCACACCAGAGACAGGGAGTCTATCGGATGGTTCAAGAGTACGAGAGAGTGTTTAGTAAACACCCGTTAGACTTCGGGCGAGTAAAGGGGGTAGAACACCACATCCCCACGGGAGACCATCTTCCCATAAAAGAGAGGTATCGACCCGTACCCCCTGCACACTACCAACACGCCAAGGGGATGCTTAGGGACATGAAGGAGGCTGGGGTGATCAGGGATAGCTGTAGCCCCTGGGCAGCTCCACTAGTCTTAGTCAAAAAGAAAGACAACACCATGAGGATGTGTGTAGATTACCGGAAAATCAACCGTATCACACACAAGGATGCGTACCCCTTACCAAGGATAGAGGAGTCTTTGGCTGCTTTAAGATCTGCTAACTTCTTCTCTACCTTGGATCTCACTAGCGGGTACTGGCAGGTTCCTGTAGCAGAGGCGGACCGGGAGAAGACCGCATTCACCACCCCGATGGGACTTAGCGAGTTTACCTGCATGCCGTTCGGACTCTGTAACGCACCAGGAACCTTTCAACGATTAATGGAGTTTTTGTCTGGGCCACAAAAACTTCGAGACGGTCCTGTTGTACCTGGACGATGTCATCGTATATTCCAAGACTTATGAGGACCACCTGAAACACCTGGCGGAAGTGTTCGAAGCTCTGGCAAACTACGGCCTAAAGGTAAAACCCTCCAAGTGTCACCTCCTAAAACCAAAGGTGCAGTACCTGGGACACGTGGTGAGCGCTGACGGAGTGGCTCCCGACCCTGATAAGATCACCGCAATTAAGGAATGGCCAAGTCCCTCCAGTGTAAAGGAAGTGCGGCAGTTCCTCGGGTTGGTAGGCTATTACCGCAGATTCATCCCCGGTTTCACCAAAAAGGCAGCTCCTATGCAGGACCTCCTGATAGGCCAGTCCCGGAAGGCCAAGAACCAGAAGCCGCCCTTCAAATGGGAGAAGTTAGAAGAAGAGTCCTTCCGCCAGCTGAAGATGGCCCTCACGGGGGATGAAATCCTGGCGTACCCTGATTACAGCCAGCCCTTTATCCTCTACACCGACGCAAGTAACATCGGGCTAGGAGCCGTACTGTCCCAGATCCAGCAGGGGAAAGAACGAGTAATCGCTTACGCCAGTCGAAAACTGCGACCCACCGAAAGAAACCCTGAGAATTACAGCTCATTTAAGCTAGAGTTCCTGGCAGTGGTGTGGGCAGTCACCGAACGCTTTAAGCACTACCTCGCTTCTTCCCGGTTCACCGTGTACACGGATAACAACCCGTTGACACACCTGGACACGGCAAGACTCGGTGCCCTAGAGCAGAGATGGATGGCCCGTCTGTCCAACTACGAGTTTACAATCAAATACCGGGCAGGACGCTCCAATACCAACGCGGACGCCCTGTCCAGGATGCCAAACCTACCGGACGTAGGAGAAGATCCAGAGGGACTGGAAGAAGTCGAACTCCCCGCGTTCCACCGTCATGGGACTATCCAGTATTCCCATCGGGTAAGGAGTAAGCAAGCCGCTACGGTTAACCCCTTGCCTCACTACAACTGGGAGGAAACGCAAGACAGTGACCCTGCCGTCCGACTGGTGAAGGAGATGCTGACTCGGCCAGAGGCTCGCCTTGACCCAGACGCTCCGGAGGAAGCCAAACAACTGTGGGCTGAGAAGAGTCGACTGTTCCTTTACAAGGGGAAGTTGTGCCGCAGAATGGTTAACTCCCGGACGCATGAACTAATCTGGCAAGTAGTGGTGCCACGAAGAGACGCAGCCATGGTGATGGAGGCATACCACGACGGGGCTGGACACTTCGGATGGAAGAAGCTGGAGTTCCTGCTGCGCGGGCGGTTCCACTGGGTAGGCATGAGGGGAACCATCGAGAGGTGGTGCAGAGACTGTGGCCCGTGCAACCTAAGAAGGAAGGACCGTGCCAGCCAGAAGACCCCCCTTCAGTCCATCGTCACCAAGCAGCCGTTGGAACTGGTAGCCTTGGATCATGTAAAACTGACCCCAAGCGGAAGTGGCTACGTCTACGCGTTAACCATTGTGGATCATTACTCCCGGTTCTTGGTTGTCGTCCCCGTTAAGGACTTAACAGCTCAAACAGCAGCTAGAGCCTTCCAGCAGCACTTCTGCCGTCCACACGGGTACCCGGACCAAGTGCTGACGGACCAGGGACCTGCCTTTGAAGCGGAGGTCTTCCAGGAATTCTGCAATATGTATGGCTGCCGGAAGATAAGGACGACACCCTATCATCCGCAAACGAATGGACTTTGTGAGAAAATGAACCAGGTGGTAATGGATCTTCTGAAAACGTTGCCCCTGGAAGAACGCAGTCTGTGGCCTGAGAAGCTGCCCGACCTGGTGGACCTATACAACTACATCCCTGTAGGTTCCACCAACTGTACCCCGGCTTACCTAATGAGGGCAAGGCCTGGTAAGCTACCTGTTGACCTGGAGATGGGAGTCCTGACACCCGAGGACACTTCATCGGAAGCAGACTGGGACACAGAGAGGCAGCAGCAGTACCGGAAAGTACAGGAGAGCGTGGAGCGAAGTCTCTGTCTCGCTAGGGAAAGACAAGAGAAAACTTACAACCAGTATGCTCCCGCTGTTCCCCTGGTACCCGGAGAGCAGGTCTTGAAGAGGAAGAGACGGCTCCACAAGTTGGACGACCAGTGGGAGAAGGACCCGTACACCGTACTGCCCTCAAGCCACGACAACCCAAAGGTCTGTACCATCAGTAAAGACGGAGGGGAAACCACAGCCATTGTATCCCAGGATCACCTGAAGAAGTGTCCCGAACAGCTACGGAACCCAGAAGGAGAGCAAGAAGACCCTCGACCCGTAGAGGAAAGGGAAGATATGGTTAGTACTGTGCTCGGAGACTTCCCTCGGTCCTGGACTCAAGTCAATGGTGCAGTTGTGGTACCCGTCCTCACGTTCCTCCAACCAGCATCCCAAGTGCCTACGGAGCAACAGGTAGAGCTGGAAGAGCAGCCGGTCCAGGAGGCAGCAGACTCCACACAAGCAGAACAGGAGGATCAACCCTCTGCTCATAGTGAGCCTGCCGTACCCCTAGTGAGCCAAAGAGCCCGTAGACAGCTGCCCAGTTTACCCTTGACAGCTCCTACACCCTGTAGTTCAGGGCCAGACAGTCAGCTCCGTAGGTCCACTAGGGCCACTAGAGGCCAGTTACCCGCACGTTGGAGGATTTGAAGTGTTTAAATTGTTTTATTTGTGGTCACCTGTCTGTTACTTGTAAATAATTATGTGTTTCTAGTTATTTTTAGGAGTCCTTGGTGGATTTACCAGGAATCCTTGTACAATTGGTTGGAGCGTAACCTAGGAATGGACTAAAGACTGTTAAGGACTCGGGGCAGGACAGACCCCTACCTGGTTACGTCTCCCTGTTTTGGTGAAATGGACACCTTGCTTTTCTTCAAAACTGCACCCGGTTGCGGACACGCCGTAACCATCTTTATGTGTTTTTCTTATTGTATTATTATTGTTTATACTTTGTTATGTTTTTCTAAAAAATATGTTTAGTCCCGGAGTACTAAATTTCACTAGGGGGGAATGTGACACCCCAGGGGTCTGGTTGCCACAGTGATAGAGATATTACGTCTGAGAGCAGGTGGGAGGTCTCTTGGTCAGGGATCCTATGCATGCCACACCTCCTGCCCAGTCCTGGGAGGGGAAGAGCTTCCCCTATATAAACCTAGGGCTGAGGCAGGGTTAGTGTGTAGAGAAGAAGTAGAGACAGAGAAGAGAAGCAGATATAGGAAAAGAACATCAGGAGCTCTGTGGGAGCAGTGCTATAAGGAGTCAGGGGCTGGCAGCTGCAGAGCTCGCCCTGACTGAGAAGCTATCACCGGACCCGGAGTCCGAGGCTGTGGGGACTAATCTTTACCCAGCAGCAGAAACCGCCCGGCAGGGGATTTCAGGTCCTCTGGCCAAGAAACCCGAAGGCACGGTCACACGCGTGGGACCAGCACCGCCGTCGTGGAGCGGACGCCACTAGAAGGCCCCGAGTCACCGGCCATACGGGTGAGCACCACACGGTACACTCAGGGACGTGGGCTACTTATACCCGCCTCTAGCAAGGTAGCCAGAAGAGTACAGTCAGTTTGGGAGGTCTACAACTCCGCCTGGCCAGGGGAGATCCCATCTGCTCAAGGACTGACCAGGCCCCGATCGCTAGCCAGTACTCCGGGAGGGTCTATCTTTATCACCAGTAAAGACCCTGAACTACACCGCATCGTCTCTGAGTGATTCCTGCTACCCCCATCATCCACGTCGGCTGCCCTGAGGCCATACCCCTCCCGTTGGGGGTGATACTATCATGCTGCACAATCCTACCACCGGCCTCAGCGGTCTGCCCTGCAGCGGCAGCTCCTTCGCTGCATTCAACGGGTGGCGTAGTCGTCCAACATCTACTGCTAATACAACGCCACTTAGTCTGACTCCCTGGGCACGGACCGGGTCACCGCCACGAGACTACAACCCTCAACAGATCCGGCTCCGGGTAAGCTCCTGCATGCGCAACGCTGTGCGACACAGGTCCAGGGGTGCGTCACTAGTACTAACATTGTGTACTGCCCACAAAGCCCCCAATTCTAGCCGCAGAAGGCTTATTACGATCTGACTTTACAGGACGCAAAGGAATACGCCAAATTAAAAACCAAAATATTGGCACGCTCAGGAGTGACTATGTCTGTCAGAGCACAAAGGGTCCACCACTGGGCGTATGCTGGCGACAGATCTCCATGCTCATAGATGTTCGACTTGTTACATCTTGTATAAAAATGGCTGCAGCCAGTGTCTTCCTCTCCTGCCCAGATGGTTGAGCGTGTGGTGATGGACAGGTTCATCCATTCCCTAACCAGGCCGATGCAGACCTGGTTTGCCCAAGGTGACCCTCGGACGCAGACAATCTCGTAGGTCTGGTAGAAAGATACCAAGTGGTCGAAAAATCCCTGGGGAAACCCGACATAGCCACCTATCCTTACTGGAGTGCCCAAAAGGGGATGGGTTCACCATGGAAGGGATTCAGAGCTACAACTGATGGCATTCCATTTCCACTGAAGAGACTGCAAGGTCTGTTGTGAAGGATGTGATTTGTTGGCGATGTCGCAGTCCGGGACACGTAGCCGCCCAGTGTCATACATCTGCTGAGCCTAGGCAGATGATGTTCATACTATGCTTACCCAACATGCAGTGTGGACTGTCGACACGGCGAGGGACCGCAGGGGTGTGCCATGTCCGTTAATGGAGTGATGGGCTGTTGGACTCCAGGAGTCTGGTGACCTTGATCCGGGATAGTGTTCTGGTTCTCATTTCCACTGTCGAAAGTAAGTTCCTGGCCAAGTGGCAGGGCCCATATGAGGTGGTGGAGAAACTCAGTTAAGTGAACTCCGAGTCCACCAGCATGGCTGAAGAAAGCCGCACCAAGTATACCATGTGAACTTGCTCAAGCTGTGGTGGAACCGGGAGCCTGTGGAAACTCCTTGCCTGGGAGCCGCTCCCGAAGGCAAGGTGGAAGAGGTCACTATTTCAGAGACTCTATTGGCAGCCCAGAAGCAAGAGTGTCGAGAACTACTACAGTGGAATCGGGAGCTGTTCTCAGAGTTGCCGGAGCATACTCAGGTGGTAGAGCATGACGAGTTAACAGAACCACATGTAAGAGTGAATCTGAAGCCGTATCGGGTTCCGGAAGCACGCCGGGAAATGATCTCGGCCGAGGTGAAAAGGAGGTTAGACCTCGATGTGATAGAGGAGTCAAAGAGTGGGTGGTCGAGCCCAATCGTCCTCGTACCAAAACCCAACGGAGAGTGGAGGTTTTGTAATGACTAGCGCCGGCTGAATGAGGTGTCCAAGTGTGATGCGTACCCGATGCCCCGCATTGACGAACTCATCGAAAGGCTTGGACAGGCGAGATACATCACCACTCTCGACCTGACGAAGGGCTATCGGCAGATCCCCATGTCCCAGGTGGCCAAGGAGAAGACGGTTTTCTCTACACCCAGATGGGTGCTTTCAATACACTTGGATGCCATTCGGGTTACAGGGGGCCTCAGCCACCTTCCAGAGGGCTATGGATCGGATCATAGCCCCACATAAGAAGTATGCCGCAGCCTACCTTGACGACATTGTAGTTTTTAGCCCAGACTTTAGACCTTAACTACAGCCCATTCTGGATGCTCTAAGGAAGGCTGGATTTGCAATAAATCTGAAAAAATGCACCTTTGGAAAAGAGGAGGCCAAGTACTTGGGCTATGTCGTCGGGAGAGGCGAAATAAAGCCGCAAGTTAATAAAGTGGAGGCAATCCAGACCTGCCCGCAACTGCTCTCCAAGAAGCAAGTGAGAGCATTCCTGGGAATGGTGGAATATTACCGGCAGTTTAACCCAAATTTTGCCATGATGGCTGCACCACTGACGGATCTCCTAAAAAGCACCAGGTCAACCATGGGGAAGTGGACGGAGAAAACAGAGACCACGTTCCAACTGTTGAAGTCAGCACTGTGTAAACAACCGGTCCTGGTCGCACCAGACTTTAACCCCTTTATGACATAGGGCGTATTAGTACGTATCTGTGCCCTGGGCCTTATGGACCAGATACGTATTAATACGCCCTATCTTTAATGCGGCACCGCGACCGAAGTCGCGGTGATAGCATTAAAATTCCGGTGCCATCTTACCTTAGGGTAGATGGCGCCAGCATCTTAGGGGTGTCGCCGCCCCTTCACACCCACGATCGCTGTGATTGGCTGTTCAATTCTGAACAGCCAATCACAGCATTTCTCACTGTTTCCGGCAATCAGATTGCCAGAAACAGTGATGTGCAGCCTAGGATCGGTGCTCCTAAGAGCACTGATCCTAGGCTGTTGCCTAGTAACCCTGCCTGTCACCTCCCCATGACCCCCTGTGATGTCAAATAAGCCCCAGCCAGGTCTGATTGGAGCGATCGATGATGACATCGATCGCTCCAATCAGAGTACCTGAACACAGGTGACAGGGCGGTCACAGGGCGATGACCGGCTTGTGATCTGCCTGTCACCTCTTTGTGACCCCCTGTGATGCTGCCCAGGCCCCTGCCATCTCTGATTGGTGCGATCGATGTCATCATCGATCGCACCAATCAGAGTACCTGACCGGGAGGTGACCGGGTGGTGACCAGCCGGTGACCTGCCTGTCACCACCCTGTCACCCCCCTGTGACCGCCCAGCAGATCCTCACACTTGGTGAGGATTTCTACAGAGCGGTCACGTCTGATCTGCGCTGTGCTGGGCCTTGTAGTGCCACAGAATCTTCTGTTACACTACAAGACCTTTCTCCTACCTGCTCCAGTCGCTGCTGCTGCTCCGGCATCCTGCTGCGGTCTCCAGGGTCCTGGATCTCCTGCTCCGGCATCCTGCTGCTGTCTCCAGGTTGCTGGGTCTCCAGCTTCGGCGTCCTGCTGCTGTCTCCAGGGTCCTGGGTCTCCAGCTCCTTATCCAGCTGCTGCGGATCCTGCTCCAGAGCCTCTTCCAGAACCTGCTGCTGATCCTGCTGAAAGAAGAACAGAGAAGACTTTGGTAAGTCCATCTCTGTTCTCCCCTCATCCACCCCTCTCCCCCCCTCCTCCTCTCCCCCCCTCCTTTTACCCCCAATCCTCCTCCCCCCCAGTTTTTTTTTTTACGTGCGTCCTGCAGCGGCCGAGCGCTGAGCAGTGTCTACGTCACCGATCAACGTCCGTGCTCGCTGCTTTTCAGGACTTTTTCTTGCCCCTGTCAATTCCCCCCCCCCACCTTTGCACCACATCCGCGCACACACCCAGCAGCTGCCGAGAGTTGATAGGTGACATAGTTCACCGATCCGTTTGCACCACCTACGGTAGTTCCTTTTTTTCTCTTTTTTTTTCAGAAAAAAAAAATTCACACCAAGCACACTGACACACACACACTCTAAATAAAGTACTGACACACACGCACCACATACACGAGAAAAAAAAAATGTCCGGCTCATCCCAAACTTGCTATTCAGCGGAGGAGGCATACGCTATTGTTGCCTCCGACACTGAGACTGAAAGCGAGGGTGAGGATCCCACATTTCTTTACTTTTCCGACGCCTCATCGTCCTCCTCTTCCTCCTCTTCTTCCTCCTCTTCCTCCTCAGGTGCTGCTGGACCGCCCCGCAGTCGTCGCAGGAGAGAAGATGTTCCAGTGCCCCCCACTATTGACCCCATATGGACCTCGCCCCCCGAAAATGTTGAGCCACTGATTCCTGATTTCGTGGCGGAATCAGGAATCAAGTTTGACACCACCGGCCTGACAGAAATAGACTTTTTCAAAGTCTTTTTCTCTGAGGACTTTATAAACCTCATGGTGGGCCAAACTAATTTGTATGCTCATCAATTTTTGGAACAAAACCCCTCTTCATCATTTTCTAACTGGTCTCCTGTAGACGCAGAAGAAATGATGACGTTTTGGGGCCTGGTCCTTCATATGGGGATCCTGAAAAAAAGGATACTGGAGTGTTGACGTTTTGTATAACACTCCAGTGTTCCGAATGGTCATGACCCAGACACGTTTTGAGGCCATCCGCAAGTTCTTGCATTACCAAGATAATGCAATGTGTCCTGCATGCGATGACCCAAACTTTGATCGTCTTTTCAAAGTTCGGCCGGTCATCAAGCACTTCAACAAGTTTGGTGAAGTGCACGTGCCCCAAAGGGACATCTGCGTGGATGAGTCCTTAATTTCTTTTAAGGGGCGGCTTGGATTCCGGCAGTACTTGCCCAGTAAAAGGTCCAGGTACAGGATCAAGCTGTATAAACTTTGGGGGAGTACCTCAGGGTACACTCACAAGTTTAGAGTTTATGAAGGGAAGGACTCGTGGATTGAACCCCCTGAATGCCCCCCTGTTCTGGGAGTGAGTGGGAAAATTGTGTGGGACTTGGTGCACCCACTGCTGGATAAAGGTTATCACCTGTACGTGGATAAGTTTTATACAAGTAACCCGCTCTTCAAGTCCCTCTCTGCGCGACATACCGCAGCTTGCGGTACTGTCCGCAAAAATCAGAAAGGCCTCCCAAAGGCGCTAATTGGGCAGCTGCTCAGAAGGGGTGAGAGCAGAGCCCAATGTAGCGACCACCTGTTGGTGGTCAAGTACAAGGACAAGAGGGATGTCCTTCTCTTGACCACCATACATGGTGATGGCAGCACCCTCAGCACTGTAAGAGGTTCCACTACACAGGTCGCCAAACCAGACTGTGTAGTGGGGTACAACAAGTACATGGGGGGAGTTGATCTCTCTGATCAAGTCCTCCAGCCGTACAGTGCTTTGAGAAAGGCCAAGGTATGGTATAAGAAGCCGGCCGTGCACATTGTTCAGATGGCAATGCACAACGCTTTCCTTCTGTCAAAATGTGCAGGCCAGACTTCTACGTCGTACCTTCACTTCCAGGAGACAGTTATCAAGGCCCTGATATTTGGCAGTGGTGGTGGAGCGGGCCCCTCTACTTCTGGAACTGAAGGACCTAGAATTGTACCTGACCAGCATTTCCTGGGGCAGATCCCTCACAGCGGAATAAAAGGTAAGTCACAAAAGAAGTGCCGAGTGTGTTACCGAAGGGGAATACGCAAGGACACCATTTACCAATGTGACACCTGCCCCGACAAACCTGGCCTCTGCATGAAAGACTGCTTCAAAAGGTACCATACTTCCATGGACTATTGAATTAATTTCTGATGTATGACAACCTGACGAACACTACACAGCTGACGTAATGTTCGTCAGGTTGTCATACTTCAGTTGTGTAGTGTTTGTCAGGTTGTCCTACACAACTGGCGTATAACACTACATTATAAAATTGACAAATCAGGTATCTGTTCCAAAAAGGGGGCACTTGTTGGGCATTTCCACTGTTTAGGCACATCAGGGGCTCTGAGAACGTGACATGACGCCCGCAGACCATTCCATCAAAGTCTGCATTCCAAAGCATCACTCCTTCCCTTCCAAGCCCTGACATGCGCACAAACAGTAATTTTCTCCAACACATGGGGTATCAGCGTACTCAGAAGAAATTGCACAACAACTTTTGGGATCCAATCTCTCCTAGTACCCTTGTGAAAATAAAAATATTGCGGCTAAAAGAGCATTTTTGTGGAAAAAAAAATATTTTTTTCACGGCTCTACGTCATAAACCTTTGCAAAACACTTGGGGGTTCAAAGTGCTCACCACACATCTAGATAAGTTCCCTGAGGGGTCTAGTTTCCAAAATGGGGTCACTTGTGGGGGAGATCCAATGTTTAGGCACACAGGGGCTCTCCAAACGCGACATGGTGTCCGCTAACAAGTTGAAACCATGTCGCGTTTGGAGAGCCCCTGTGTGCCTAAACATTGGAGTTCCCCCACAAGTGACCCCATTTTGGAAACTAGACCCCCCAAGGCACCTATATAGATGCATATTGAGCACTTGGAACCCCCAGGTGCTTCACAGATTAATCCGTAAAAATAAAAAAGTGTTTTTTTTTCCACTTTTTCATTTTTACGAATCAATTTGTGAAGCACCTAGGGGTTCCAAGTGCTCACTATGCATCTAGATAGGTGCCTTGTGGGGTCTAGTTTCCAAAATGGGTTCACTTATGGGGGAGCCCCAATGTTTAGGCACACAGGGGCTCTCCAAACGCGACATGGCGTCCGCTAATTATTCAAGCAAATATTCCAATCAAAAAGTCAAATGGCGCTCCTTCCCATCCAAGCCCTGCCGTGCGCCCAAACAGTGTTTTCCCCCACATATGGGGTATCTGCGTGCCCAGGGGAAATTGCACAACAAATTTTGGGGTCCATTTTTTCTTGTTACCCCTGCAAAAATAAAAAAAATTCGGTCTAAACTAACATTTTTGTGAAAAAAGTTAAATGTTCATTTTTTTCTTCCACATTCCAAAAATTCCTGTGAAGCACCTGAAGGGTTAATAAAGTTCTTGAATGTGGTATTGAGCACCTTGAGGGGTGCAGTTTTTAGAATGGTGTCACTTTTGGGTATTTTCTGTCATAAAGACCTCTCAAAGTGACTTCAAATGTGATGTGGTCCCTAAAAAAATGGTTTTGTAAATTTTGTTGGAAAAATGAGAAATCGCTGGTCAACTTTTAACCCTTATAGCTCCCCAACAAAAAAAAAAATTGGTTCCAAAATTGTGCTGATGTAAAGTAGACATGTGGGAAATGTTACTTATTAACTATTTTGTGTGACACATCTCTCTGATTTAAGGGCATAAAAATAAAAATTTTGAAAATTGCAAAATTTTCAAAATTTTCGCCAAATTTCCATTTTTTTCACAAATAAACGCAAGTGATATCGAAGAAATTTTACCACAATCATGAAGTACAATATGTCACGAAAAAAGAATCTCAGAATCAGGGGGATCCATTTAAGTTTTCCAGAGTAATTACCTCATAAAGTGACAGTGGTCAGAATTGTAAAAATTGGCCTGGTCATTAACGTGCAAATCACCCTCGGGGGTAAAGGGGTTAAGAAAGAGTTTGTGGTTCAGACAGACGCTTCAGAGCTTGGTCTAGGAGCTGTACTCTCTCAAGAGATAAATGGATAAATGGGGAAGAACATCCCATTCTCTATCTGAGCCGGAAGCTGTCCTCCTGCGAGAAAAACTACGCAATAGTAGAAAAGGAGTGTTTAGCCATAAAGTGGGCCGTAGATACATTAAGATACTACCTACTAGGCCGGAAGTTTAAGTTGGTGTCAGACCATGCCCCGTTGAGATGGTTGAGGGAAAAGAGGGGTAACAATGCCAGGGTAACTAGATGGTTCCTAGCTCTTCAGGACTTCAACTTTCACGTAGAGCATAGGCCTGGGAAGTTACATGGGAACGCTGATGCCCTTTCCCGTTTTAGGTCAATTAGGATTACCATAATTTTTAATATTTGCCAAATGCCAGAATAAGGAGAGAGAGAATGTATTAAGGCATTTAAAAAAAACAGGAAAGGTTTATTCTGATTTCATGTCAGATATTGAGAAAAACATGCATATGTGTCTTTTTATATACTGTATGTAAACTTCTGGTTTCAACTGTACATCTTGGGCCTCTTCCTTGTATAATGTGCTCTATTCTGCGCCCTTTCCTGGTATAATGTTCCCCATTCTGAGCACCTTCCTGGTATAATGTTCCCCATTCTGAGCACCTTCCTGGTATAATGCACTACATCATGAGCACCTTCCTGGTATAATGCACTCCATCCTGGGCATCTTCCTGGAATAATGTACCCAATTCTCAGCACATTCCTGGTATAATGTACCCCATTCTGAGCACATTCCTGGTATAATGTCCCCCATCATGAGCACATTCCTGGTATAATGTCCCCCATCCTGAGCCCTTTCCTGGTATAATGTTCCCCATCCTGGGACCCTTCCTGGTATAATGCACTTCATCCTGGGACCCTTCCTGGTATAAGCACCCATCAGCCCACGGGTGCTTTTAATTAGTGTTGGTTTCTACCTGCCCACTTAAATTTGTAGGTTTCTCTCCTAAGAGAGGCATGTTTGCCCATTTATATTGTAGGCTTATAGCCCAAGAGAGGCATGTTTAAGAGGTTAGTTACCCATCATGCGGAGGCTACCTTGTCGTGGTTGATGGGCATACATGAATTGGCCAATTTGTGCGCTAAGAACCTTCATTTTTTGTAAGTACATTTTATTTAGCAATAATGCAGTTTAGCTCTTATGTTCTCAGTGTCAGCATATGTATTGTCCCTTGCAGTGTGTTGCTGTGCTTTCTTATTGTACCCTTCCTGGTATAATGTCCCCCATCCTGTGCCCCTTCCATTAATAATGTTTGCTGTTCTTCTCCAATACATTTAAAAATAAATAAATTATTCTTCTTCCCTTCCTCCACTCCCACAACTCGCAGCGTATTCTTCTATAGCACTTGAAGGAACTGGCATCTAACTTCGTCTTGCTGGCATGGTGCATGACGTCACGGTCATGTGCCGCCTGTGACTGGCACACCAACGTCAACGGCCGGCCTCTGATTGGCTGGCAGGGTGTATTGCGGTGCAGGGACACAGATGGTCTCTGCGTCTCAATACATTTCAGCTGAATGTGTGTCCTTGCATGCACCTCTAACTGAAATAGGTGCTGGTGGCGGCCGACCCCCCTCCTGCACGGGCCCGGTCGCACCCTCTGTGACCGATGTCGTTCCGCTCCTGGAAGGGATATGCTGATGTTTACTATTGGATTCTATCATGTATGTGAGAATAAAAGGCTTCTTGAGATTGATGACACTGCCATATCTAGCAGCCAAGACTTCTCAATAATAGCGGACAATTGAGGCTGCTGGGATCTAGATCAATCACACAACGACACGTGTACAATGCAATAGTGTTTTTATTAGCAAAATCATAAGAATCATTAACCTGAATTACATCGTGATTTACCAATAAAGAAGGTCAGCTCCTGATTTTACATAATGGAACATAATAGCCAAATTGTAGAATCCAGGATCTGGAGCATTTATTCAAGATTAATAGATTATTATTAAGTAAGTAAAATTGTGAAGGCTCCGGCTTATTTACGGATAATAATGGACTTTGAAGTGAAAAAACAAGATATATATGATGTGTTTAAGTCCTGGAATTTGTAGATGTCCACATGTGTAATGGAGGCCTCCACCATCCAGGTGCCTAAACTGTAAACAGGAAAATTATGTGCAAATTAATCAATATGGCAAAAGTCTGAAATATTCTATCTGCTGACAAGAGCGGTTTATCTCCAGTTTACCCAATACAGAGAAAATGCCGCCAGTGATCAGTAATGGCGCCATCATCCCATTCTCTCACACATTTACACTGCTGCACTGCCATCTAGTGATGAAAAAAAAAAGTACTATACCAACACAGTTTATTGTCACTATTGGTGGGATCATATTATTAACACGGCTCATTATAGACTGCAGGTTATTTACAAGTTAATGAACGTTACAGAATATAATAACTAAACTATTGTACATGGCTTTATCAGTGAAGAAGGGTCCTTGTACATACCTCACAAATAAGAAAGAGAGCGAGTGTATAGTGCTTGGACCCTAATCTCACCTGCTCCTTTATATGTGCTCACACAGAAATATTCTCCTAATGAAGCCATGCTGGTTCAGTATGCCTTCAATTTTGAATAAATCCCCAACAGTGTCACCAGCAAAGCACCCCCACACCATCACATCTCCTCCTCCATGCTTCACGGTGGGAACCAGGCATGTAGAGTCCATAAGTTCACCTTTTCTGCGTCGCATAAAGACACGGTGGTTGGAACCAAAGATCTCAAATTTAGACTCATCAGACCAAAGCACAGATTTCCACTGGTCTAATGTGCATTCCTTGTGTTCTTTATCCCAAACAAGTCTCTTCTGCTTGTTGCCTGTCCTTAGCAGTGGTTTCCTAGCAGCTATTTTACCATGAAGGCCTGCTGCACAAAGTCTCCTCTTAACAGTTGTTGTAGAGATGTGTCTGCTGCTAGAACTCTGTGTGGCATTGACCTGGTCTCTAATCTGAGCTGCTGTTAACCTGCAATTTCTGTGGCTGGTGACTCGGATAAACTTATCCTCAGAAGCAGAGGTGACTCTTGGTCTTCCTTTCCTGGGGCGATCCTCATGTGAGCCAGTTTCTTTGTAGCACTTGATGGTTTTTGCAACTGCACTTGGGGACACTTTCAAAGTTTTCCCAATTTTTCAAACTGACTGACCTTCATTTCTTAAAGTAATGATGGGCACTCGTTTTTCTTTACTTAGCTGCTTTTTTCTTGCCATAATACAAATTCTAACAGTCTATTCAGTAGGACTATCAGCTGTGTATCCACCAGACTTCTGCACAACACAACTGATGGTCCCAACCCCATTTATAAGGCAAGAAATCCCACTTACTAAACCTGACAGGGCACACCTGTGAAGTGAAAACCATTTCTGGTGACTACCTCTTGAAGCTCATCAAGAGAATGCGAAGAGTGTGCAAAGCAGTCATCAAAGCAAAAGGTGGTTACTTTGAAAAACCTATAATATAAGACATAATTTCAGTTGTTTCACACTTTTTTGTTAAGTATATAATTCCATGTGTTAATTCATAGTTTTGATGCCTTCAGTGTGAATGTACAATTTTCATAGTCATGAAAATACAGAAAAATCGTTAAATGAGAAGGTGTGTCCAAACTTTTGGTCTGTACTGTATATATATATATATATATATATATATATATATATATACGCGGCTGCTGATGTTCTCGGCTGTCCCCATCAGTCCCATAGACACTGAATGGAGTGTGGCAGTGGGCATGCCTGGCAACGGCTCCATACTATTTCCTCCATAAGAGAGGATAGGGATCCCCACTCTAGTGATTGGTGGGGTTCCCAGTAACTACCATCACCGATCCTGCAGATCCTTTCTCCTGTCATTAGGTTTTTTATGTTTTACATGGTCCAATAGAGAGATCAGAGGTGCGATATAGTGAACTAACACATACAAAGCCTAAATTATATAAAATGTGAAACCACCAGACTGTTACCGTAGCCAAACATCTTCTAACCTTCCTTACAATTCCTAAAATTGTTGACCAATGTTTTTCTTTAAAGGGGTTCTCCAACCATAGACACTTATGACATATATACTTCGAAAACTCTTACCAACACTTATCAACCATTTGCAGTCCAAAAAGACCCACAGTGGCCAAGAAAGTAAGGAGAAAGTTTGGCCAGTTTTAATGGCCTGTCTCCAATAGGTGGATGTCCCCAGGTAAATATCATTACTGGCAGATAAACCCTTTAACCACTTTGAAAATCTAACACTCAGAGCAGCGATTCATCCGCAAAATAATTTTATATTACATCCATTTATAATCTACATAATAAATTGAGCAACTTTGTTACTAGATAGAATTGCTTGTCTTGCACTGGCCCTGAGTTATACCTTATTCTCTTCCACATCTACATTGATCATTCTTAATTTTACTGCATAGCCTGCTTGTTCAGTGTCTGGACAGCAATTATGCTCTTTACTTTATTTGTATTCTTGGCATCATACAGTCATCTGATGTGTTAGAAGGGGCATCATTAAGTCAGCTATTAGGGGAAATAAAATTCAATGCTGGATCCCTGCGGATCCATTGCCATATGGCACCCCTGGATCCCATTGACGCAAGCCGCTGAGTGGTCTTCGAGGTCTGCATTGTTTGGATGGTAAGGAATAGCGCTGCATGCTGCACCTTTTTTGCCATGAAAAGCAAATGAATGCATAATGGACCTCCCATGAACACAGCTGGCCATGGGAGGAAGCAAAAGAGTATACAGACAGGACACCACAGGATGGCAGCTGATTCTGTGAGGTAAAACATTTCCCTGCCTGTTTAAAAACTTGTTTTACCTCACATAAAGAATCGGCTGTGATCCCCTGCTGTAATGTCTGTATACTCTCTTGCATCCTCCCCGTCCAGGAGTTGAGGTATGTTCAGACCATGTTCCTGTATGGTCAGACATTACACAGTACACAGCAGGGGCATATTTCTAAGATTATCTCAGCACAGGAACATTTTATTTAAACTCATTCAATTATGGAACTTATTATTATTCCAAGATCTATTGATTAAAATGAATTTTGTTTGTGGGAAAATCCCTTTAAATAATTGAAAGAGGGTTACAATTGCTTTGAAACTTGATGCAGGTAATCTTATATGAGAGTAATGGCGTATTCACACATCTGTGTGTCATAGATCGTGATGCACAAGCTGTTTGCGAGTCTCCTGCCCCGATCTTTGACAGCCTCATATACGTCTATTAGGCCACATTGGCAGAAATGGAAGCTGGCACGTTTAGGTGGGCTGCACTGTGGGAATGAAGAGCCTTGGGATTCCCAAACGTTTTTTATTAATATCAATGCGTTTCTGCAATGGACCAGGGCCTTTCTCAAGGTATAAAAAAAACAAGCTCTTCACTCCCGCAGCACAGCCCACCTAAATGTGCCAGCTTCCATTTTTGCCATTCCACCTCTTGAAGAACCTTTCCTCCAGCCACAGGGCAGCAGCGGCTTTCTACACCATTATAGCTGTGGTGACTGCACACAACACCTCTAGGTGAGCGCTACCATCAATTATCCCGACCCCTTATCAGACGCTATTGCCCTATTTTGTGTGCGCTCCTGTCCTTCTCCACAGCGTCTCTATTAGGCACCTTCACACGTTCAGTAAGTTTCATCAGTGACGTGTTTCTATTATACTTTTCCTCTAATTGTTCCACTCCTGGTTTTGGCTTCCTAATACTGAGGTAAAATACTGACCAAATTACTGAATGTATGAACATGGCCTTAAGCTCTTAAGTTCGGGTCAAGAGGCCAGCAACTAATCTTTGAATCATTTTGTGCTCAGACCATGACACGCCTTAATGTGTAGAGTCACTTTCATCTTACAACTAAATAAAAACTACGTATTGTTTTAAAGGGGTATGCTACCACTTATCAATTAGGAGAAGGCATCAATATAAGTCAGTAGTATCAGATTGATAGGTGTCCAAATCCTAACACCACCAATCAGCTGTTACCAGCTCCAGCATGGAATCAATGGGGTGGCAGAGTGTTGGAACTCTACCAATCTGATCTTGGTGGTCCATCCTAAGTATAAGTGATCAATATCATAACAGTGAACACCCCTTTTAACTTTTTTTTGCAAATACCTGCTTCTCTCATCCTGAAATGCAGCATGTTTTTGGATCAAATCACATGTGGCATTTTTGTTGCATACATTTTTTTGACTACAATTCAATTCTTACATTTAAAGGGGTTGTCTTATCCTAAAGAGGACCTGTCACCAAATTTTTCATGTTTTTTTTTCTATTTTATCTTTCATTTGCGGAGATATTAGCAATGAAAGTATTTGGCGCCTAATGAGTTAAAAAAATTAAGTCCAAGTAGATGTTATCAGAGTTTTCACTGGGGGTGCGAAATTCTTCTCCCTGCATGATGCTGACCAATTATAAGCAGACGACAGCACTGAAAAGAAAGATGATCACATCCCCACCATAGCTTAGAGCAGATTTCTCAGTGTCTAAGATGTAAGGATACAGACCTGGTCTCCTGGGCTAACCTCCTTCATGATTAGAGCACACAACTGACTAATACCTTCCAGCAGGGGCGGACACAGACTGTAGTGGGCCCCTGTGCAAGAAATTTTTGGGGCCCCCCCCCCCTGCGCTTCATAAGGCAACAAAGTTATGTAAACATAACCCCCCCATGTGCAGCTCTCATCCCCCCCATGTGCAGCTCACCCCCGTGAAGCATCTCTCATCCCCCCCCCGTGCATCTCTCATCCCTCCCCGTGCATCTCTTACCCCCCCATGTGCATCTCTCACCCCCCCATGTGCATCTCTCACCCCCCCATGTGCATCTCTCACCCCCCCATGTGCATCTCTCACCCCCCCATGTGCATCTCTCATCCCCCCCATGTGCATCTCTCATCCCCCCCATGTGCATCTCTCATCCCCCCATGTGCATCTCTCATCCCCCCCACATGTGCACATCTCTCATCCCCCTCCCCCACATGTGCACCTCTCTCATCCCCCCCATGTGCATCTCTTATCTTCCCCCCATGTGCATCTCTTATCCCCCTCCCCCATGTGCATCTCTTATCCCCCTCCCCCATGTGCATCTCTTATCTCCCCCCTATGTGCATCTCTTATCTCCCCCCCATGTGCATCTCTTATCCCCCCCCCACATGTGCACCTCTCTCATCCCCCCCACCCCATGTGCATCTTTTATCATCCCCCCCTCATGTGCATCTCTTATCACACACACACACACACACACCTCCCATTCCCCCCACTTCTAGTAAATTGTATTTTGAAAAAAACAAAACTTGTTATACTTACCCCCAAGCGATCCCTGCAGAATCCTGGCGCTCGTCCAAATCGCTGACACCAGGTTCTCCTGACTTCCGGCCATGTGACGGCGCCGTCACATGACCTGAAATCAGGGGAATCATGAAGGCGCTGCCGCAGGAGCACAGCGCAGCGCTGAGATGTCCCGGACCCGGCGCTTAGCATGGGGCCGGGGGCCCCATGAGGAGAGAGACTCACAAGAGGGGGCCCCCAACGGGGCTCCAAGGGGGCCCCTACCGGCTGGGCCCCACACTGGAGTCAGGGCAGACATGCCCTGATGGCGGCCCTGCTGGAGGCTGGAGGGGCCTCCTCTCCCTCGGGGCCCCCGTTCAATGAACCGGCTGCACGGGCTGTAGTTCCGCCCCTGCCTTCCAGTTAAGGTCTCTGTGGGTGAAGGGGCAGCACAAGAGAGTTTAGTTGTGCAACATTACAAACCTTTCTAACAGCTCTCCTCCTCTTATGGCACTCTCACCTCTGCTGTACTGCGCCTATCCCAAACTGCCTGTCCAGAAATGAGAGCACAGCGTCAGTATCACACTTAGATCCGTTGTGCTCAACTTGTACTCATTCTGCAGTGAGATTAGAGCAGACTGTCATTACATTTCACCATAGAAGTAACCCAGAACACACTGCTCCTGTGTGAGGTGTAATAACAGCCTAATATCACTGCAGAGAGAATACAAGTTGCTTTAGCACAGAAGACATAAGTGTGATACTGGCACACTCCATAATCAGGAGAGTCAATAAAAGGGTTTGTAATGTGACACAGAGAAACTCAGCTGTGCGGCTCCTTCCTTGTCTAACAGCTGTTATCTCTGCTTTCTAATCATGCAGAAGGTTAGACCAGGAGATCAGGACTCTCCATCATTACACATCTTAGGCTAGGTTCCCACGTTGAGCTTTTGGTGAGTTTTTGATGTTGCAGAATTTCTGCACCCATTAAGATAGGTTACTTGTATTATTTCTAAAATATGCAGCGTAAAAACTCACTAAAAACTCATTGTGAGAACGTAGCTTTATACCCTAAGAAACCCGCTTTGAGCTATGGTGGGGGCGTGTTCTTCTTTTCTTTGAGTGTTGCTGCTGGCTTATGATTGGTCAGCATCATACAGGAGAAATCTGCAGCATATTTAAGGATTTCTCACAAGCCTCATTCGGGTAAATGCAAAAAGGTGAATAAAATTACCAAAATTTCCACAACAAAAGTGTAGCTCTACCTACAGCGTATTCACACCCAGACTATAAGATTATGGCCGGTCTCTGGGTGGGTGTATTTTTACACAGTAGTCAGAACCTACAACATTGTGGTGCCGTGCATTACATGGGCTATACTAAGAGAGCGCCTGTCAGCATAGAGCGAATACGTCCATATACCGACCAGCAGAAAGTGTAAGAGAAGAACTATAGAAGGATGGACCATAGTGGAGCATTCCGGACTGGAGCAACATAAGGAGCCAGAAGGCTTCCCCCCGGTATTCCATGCTATGTGCGCCTTATAAAGTGACATCTCTCCATAGACCCCTCTGTGAAGACCACCCCCTTATCCAGATGATACATTCTCACTTCCACCATATATAATGCAGACTGGCCATTTTTTTTTTTTTTCAGAAAATCCCCAATTTTGGGTCGTCAGCTGTAAAAGAAGAAAAGCTTTACACCAGTGCTGGGAACCTATGGCAGCGTGCAGAGGGGGCAGCAGAGCCCTCCTGGGGGGCACCATGGCCGCAGCACTAGCGCTACCGGCGGGGAGAACTCTGAGCCGCCGAGTGCCGGCACCAGCTCCGCTACTGCAGCTAGATGTGCGATCTCTCTCGGACGGAAACACATCGAGCAGAAGTGTATTGCAGCGCACGAACTAGCCAGGCCCGAGCGCTGCAATACACGCTGCCGGCCAATCAGAGGCCAGCGGCTGCCGGCCAATCAGAGGCCAGCATGACGTCGACCGGTCAATCAGAGGCCAGCGTCTGCCGGCCAATCAGAGGCCAGTATGACGTCGGCCGGCCAATCAGAGGCCAGCGGCTTCCTTCCAATCAGAGGCCAGCATGACGTCGACCGGCCAATCAGAGGCCAGCGGCTTCCGGCCAATCAGAGGCCAGCATGACGTCGGTAGGCCAAAAGAGGCCAGCAGCTACCGTCCAATCAGAGGGCAGCATGAATTCGGCCGGCCAATCAGAGGCCTGAGGCTTCTGGCCAATCAGAGACCAGCATGACGTTGGCCGACCAATCAGAGGCTAGCGGCTTCCGGACAATCAGAAGCGGCTGCCGGCAAATCAGAGGCCAGCATGACGTCGGCTGGCCAATCAGAGGCCAGCGCCCGCTGGCCTCTGATTGGCCGGCAGCGTGTACTGCAGCGCGCACGGACCTGGCTAGTACGTGAGCTGCTATACACTTCAGCTAGATGTGCCGACTACAGGAGAGGACGCTGCGCGGGAGAAGAAGGAAGGTGAGGAGGAGGGTTTATTATGTGTTTTTTTTTTTTTTTTTAATATGCGATGCACAGTGACTGGGGGGGGGGGGAGGGAGCATATATACCAGGATTGAGAGGGGGGCCAGCATATATACCAGGATTGAGGGGAGGGCCAGCATATATACCAGGATTGAGGGGAGGGCCAGCATATATACCAGGATTGAGGGGAGGGACAGCATATATACCAGGATTGAGGAGACGGCCAGCATATATACCAGGATTGAGGGGAGGGACAGCATATATACCAGGATTGAGGGGAGGGCCAGCATATATACCAGGATTGAGGGGAGGGACAGCATATATACCAGGATTGAGGGGAGGGCCACCATATATACCAGGATTGAGGGGAGGGCCAGCATATATACCAGGATTGAGGGGGTGGGCATATATACCAGGATTGAGGGGAGGGCCAGCATATATACCAGGATTGAGGGGGGGGCAGCATATATACCAGGATTGAGGGGAGGGCCAGCATATATACCAGGATTGAGGGGAGGGACAGCATATATGCCAGGATTGAGGGGGGCAGCATATATACCAGGATTGAGGGGGGGAGCATATATACCAGGATTGAGGGGAGGGCCAGCATATATACCAGGATTGAGGGGGGGGCCAGCATATATACCAGGATTGAGGGGGGGCAGCATATATACCAGGATTGAGGGGGGGAGCATATATACCAGGATTGAGGGGAGGGCCAGCATATATACCAGGATTGAGGGGGGGGGCCAGCATATATACCAGGATTGAGGGGAGGGGCAGCATATATACCAGGATTGAGGGGAGGGACAGCATATATACCAGGATTGAGGGGAAGGTCAGCATATATACCGGGATTGAGGGGAGGGCCAGCATATATACCAGGATTGAGGGGAGGGACAGCATATATACCAGGATTGAGGAGACGGCCAGCATATATACCAGGATTGAGGGGAGGGACAGCATATATACCAGGATTGAGGGGAGGGCCAGCATATATACCAGGATTGAGGGGAGGGACAGCATATATACCAGGATTGAGGGGAGGGACAGCATATATACCAGGATTGAGGGGAGGGCCAGCATATATACCAGGATTGAGGGGGGGGCATATATACCAGGATTGAGGGGAGGGCCAGCATATATACCAGGATTGAGGGGGGGGCAGCATATATACCAGGATTGAGGGGAGGGCCAGCATATATACAAGGATTGAGGGGAGGGCCAGCATATATACCAGGATTGAGGGGGGGCAGCATATATACCAGGATTGAGGGGGGGAGCATATATACCAGGATTGAGGGGAGGGCCAGCATATATACCAGGATTGAGGGGGGGGCCAGCATATATACCAGGATTGAGGGGGGGCAGCATATATACCAGGATTGAGGGGGGGAGCATATATACCAGGATTGAGGGGAGGGCCAGCATATATACCAGGATTAAGGGGGGGGGCAGCATATATACCAGGATTGAGGGGAGGGGCAGCATATATACCAGGATTGAGGGGAGGGCCAGCATATATACCAGGATTGAGGGGAGGGCCATCATACATACCACGATTGAGGGGAGGGCCATCATATATACCAGGATTGAGGGGGGGGCCAGCATATATACCTTGATTGAGGGGGGGGGCAGCATATATACCAGGATTGATAGGAGGGCCATCATATAGACCAGGATTGAGGGGAGGGCCAGCATATAGACCAGGATTGAGGAGAGGGCCAGCATATATACCAGGATTGAGGGGAGGGCCAGCATATAGACCAGGATTGAAGGGAGGGCCAGCATATATACCAGAATTGAGGGGAGGGCCAGCATATATACCAGGATTGAGGGGAGGGCCAGCATATATACCAGGATTGAGGGGGGGGCCAGCATATATACCAGGATTGAGGGGAGGACCAGCATATATACAAGGATTGAGGGGAGGGCCAGCATATATACCAGGATTGAAGGGAGGGCCAACATATATACCAGGATTGAGGGGAGGGCCAGCATATATACCAGGATTGAGGGGGGGCCAGCATATATACCAGGATTGAGGGGAGGGCCAGCATATATACCAGGATTGAGGGAGGGCCAGCATATATACCAGGATTGAGGGGGGGCAGCATATATAGCAGGATTGAGGGGGGGGACAGCATATATAGCAGGATTGAGGGGGGGGCAGCATATATAGCAGGATTGAGGGGAGGGCCAGCATATATAGCAGGATTGAGGGGAGGGCCAGCATATATACCAGGATTGAGGGGAGGGCCAGCATATATACCAGGATTGAGGGGAGGGTCAGCATATATACCAGGATTGAGGGGAGGGCCAGCATATATACCAGGATTGAGGGGAGGGCCAGCATATATACCAGGATTGAGGAGAGGGCCAGCATATATACCAGGATTGAGGGGAGGGCCAGCATATATACCAGGATTGAGGGGAGGGCCAGCATATATACCAGGATTGAGGGGAGGGCCAGCATATATACCAGGATGTGGGTGAGCACATTCTTTATTTCTGCAGTCTCTTACCCCTGCTCCTGTCTGTGGCTGCTCTATGCTGCCCTCATCTGCTCTTTGTATCAGTTGTTTGTATCAGTAAAACCTCAATATTTAGGATAAATTGCCGTGTTGGCACTTGCCGATAAATAAGTGGGTTTTGGATTGCAGTTTGGGCACTCGGTCTCTAAAAGATTCGCCATCACTGCTTTAAACCAATCAATGTGCAAATATCAACATTTTTGAGAAAATACAATACATTTGATCAGATGTCAAAAAATATTCCATAAAAAAAAATTGTGATCAGAAATCATAAAGAAAAATTAACTCTTTAATACCATTTTTACCAAAAATACATTGTAAAAAAAAGAAGTGTAATTTTCTACAGTACAATATTTATTCCTATTTTTCTCAAAAGAATTGTCATTTTAGGCCCCCCAACAATTGAAAATCAATGTAAAAAGTGTATTTTAATACAATAAAAAAAATCAGGGTAATTGTTCAGTTGTATTGCCAGTTTTACAGCACGACCCGTAGCGATTTACGTTCCCACAGGCCGATGAGCTACAATCTTCCTGAGAAAGGATTCATCAATGTATCAGATGCTTTCTTGCATGTTTCTACATGGAGCAATACACATATGTTCCATGTCCCTTCCTCTAAGAAACCTTCAATGAACCCTGATAGGATCTACAGAGAATAGACAAGACGTCCTTTACAGTGTTACACACTTACTCGATACTCAGTCTAATTTCATCATTCATTTTACTTTCTGCTTATAAATGCATTCATTAAAATAATGAATATCTGCATTGAGGACAGTAGAAGAACGAGTTTGTGTTTGTTCATCAAGATGCATTATCTTGGTCTCGTCTTGGCACTGTTAACTGTTGGTAGGTAGCAGAGTACTGGAGAGGTTGCTCCCGTCGTTCAGAGAGTTGCTCCGGTGCGGTGTTCTGTTGGTAGACTGACCGCTTTGTTGGTTTGCTATCAGGTGGTGAATCATATCGGTTATGAGATTGAGTTTATGATCCATTTGAGTTACCTACAAATGTATAAAAAAAAATTCAGTCAAAGAGAATAGCATAGATACAGACCACACTCCATACACATTTCACACTACCCATGAGCGCTGCCTGATATTGTAGCTTATCCCTAACCAAATCAATGGGGCGCTGAGTTGCAATACCAGACACACCCCATGGACAAGAGAGGCACAGTTTTGGGGAGAAATAAAGTAGATAGATCCTTTAATGCAATATTGGTTAGCCATTTAGACATTGTTGTTTTATTTGAAAACTAGAGTTGGTGCGATTCGTTTCGCAGCACTGGGTCCATCAGCCACGTCAGTAATCTTTGGATGCTGGACAGGAGCCTCAAGACCTGCCTTCTACCTTCCAAGATTCCCTGCTTCTCTTCTGATTAGCTGCATCTTTATGGTTACAGCATGATGCATATGTGACATTGCATCAGGCCGGCTAATCAGTAGAACAGCTGTGGATGCCGGGATGTAGGAGGTGGTTCTCAGGGCTCCGATGCAGCGGTCACAGATTATGGATGTGGCTGATGGACTGGGTCCTGCGAATTGACTCGCACCAACTCTATTGGAAACCTTTGTCAGATTGAACTACTTAATGAACTCAGAAAGAGCTTTCTGTCCACATCCATGAAAGTAGTAGCCAACACTTAAAGGGGTTTTCTACTACTCGGACATCTCCTTCTCCATAAATATATTTTTGCCCTCAGTAAAATAATAACACCTATACTCCCCTCCAGTGTTCCAGCCGTGTCGGCATTGGCTCTGCTTGGGATCACGTGACATTATTATGTCAAGTGATCCCAAGGACAAGCGACATTCTAAAATATGTAGATCTATATTCTTTCTATTTGAACAAAGGAAATGTTTGATGCCTAAAAGGAGTTTTCATAAGTGATCTCTTGAGCAGCTCAGAGCTGTGCAGTCTCCTTACTTCTTGATTTCTGGCAGGACGGGCTCTTCTCCCTGAGTGATAGCTCTGATGAGCAGCAGAGCTGTAGTATTATTAGAACTATAAAGCTCAGCACAAGTTCTGCTGTAACACATTCAGCCATCAGTGGTTGGTTCTGGAATGTACTCTACCACTATCACTATTTTTACACATAGAGACAACAGGGTATTTGAGCAAGCACGCAGCCACAGACAATGAGAGCCTAGATACTGGGTGCCAGGAATTGTGATTCTACAGGATGGATAAGAGCATCTCGTCAAAAGCCTAAAGGGAGCAGCTAACTGATGTATAGAAATGAATGGGCTGGACAGAGATAACGGTATGTTAGGAGTTAACTTTTCTCCTGGAATGTGACTACTGCACACTCTCTACCAAGGTATACTAGTGGCTGAACTCCATGGAAATGAGCTTTACACTATGTAAGATAAAAGCTCTCATTGCAGGAGAATGACAGCAGATAGAAAAAGCAAGTCAGTGGCAAACTTGCGTATTTTCATGCTGTTTAACTAATTAAAGCAACTTAGTAATTTGAGAATACCTGTTTATTGACAAAGGTGTTATGAGACTTAATGAGGTTGTCTGGTTTAGAAACCACTTGCACATACTTGGGGCACTATACAGGTTAATAGTGGGGATTCTCCGTTGCAAACCTGAACCCATTTTATGCAGACTAGAGAGCAGTTACATGGAGTCATTCCCACTTTGAAGGTCCCAGTACTTCATTCATTACATAGTCAGCTTATTGATTTCACTGGATACTGTGCAGTACCTCCTGTTTCCTTTGGTGGCAGTGCAGGAGAATTAAATGCTTGTTGCCATATTTTTCAACAAATGGCTTATCGCTGAGATTGCCAGCAACAGATCATCCTTTAGTCAGCATATTGGGGCCCTTCTAACAAAAAGACATTAACTAATGCAGACATTCCCTTTAAGTACAAAGCATATGCCAGTATACTATCTGCAAAGTAAAAAATAAATAAATTCTTAAGTGCTTAAAAGGAACGTGTCCTCTGTTGTTTAACCCCTATCTGCCCTATCTGCATGTTGGGTGCGAGTGTGTGGAGTGGACTCTGCAACTCAACCCGCAATATACCTGCAGATTCCAGCTGTGTTATACTGCCGGTATTTGTCTGTAAAAGCCGCTATTAGAGCAGCTCTGGTTGCTGCTGTTAACCCCTTAGATGCTGCAGTAAATCCCTGACCGTGGTAGTTAAGGTGCGATGTCCCAGAGGTTCACCATTTTGGATGCCCATGGGATGTTGCCTTTCACCCCCCTTCACTAAGTGAAAGTGCTGCTTATGGATTTCAGTGGCAACCATGAGCCTGCTGACCGCCCCCATGGCTGCCATGTTGGTACATGAAAAAGTGGGATTGAAACATCGTATATGACGCGCCCCTGGGCCGGTGTCGCGCAGCGTTGCGCACGCGGGTGCTTACCCGGAGCCGGATCTGTTGAGGGTTGTAGTCTCGTGGCGGTGACCCGGTCCGTGCCCAGGGAGTCAGACTAAGTGGCGCTGTATTAGTGGTAGATGTTGTACGACTACGCCACCCGTTGAATGCAGCGAAGGAGCTGCCGCTGCAGGGCAGACCGCTGAGGCCGGTGGTAGGATTGTGCAGCGTGATAGTATCACCCCCAACGGGAGGGGTATGGCCTCAGGGCAGCCGACGTGGATGATGGGGGTAGCAGGAACCACTCGGAGACGGTACGGTGTAGTTCAGGGTCTTTACTGGTGACAAAGATGGACCCTCCCGGAGTACTGGCTAGCGATTGGGGCCTGGTCAGTCCTTGAGCAGATGGGATCTCCCCTAGCCAGGCGGAGTTGTAGGCCTCCCAAACTAACTGTACTCTTCTGGCTACCTTGCTAGAGGCGGGTATAAGTAGCCCACGTCCCTGAGTGTACCGTGTGGTGCTCACCCGTATGGCCGGTGACTCGGGGCCTTCTAGTAGCTTCCACTCCACGACGGCGGTGCTGGTCCCACGCGTGTGACCGTGCCTTCGGGTTTCTTGGCCAGAGGACCTGAAATCCCCTGCCGGTCGGTTTCTGCTGCTGGATAGGAGTTAGTCCCCACAGCCTCGGACTCCGGGTCCGGTGATAGCTTCTCAGTCAGGGCGAGCTCTGCAGCTGCCAGCCCCTGACTCTTTGTAGTACTGCTCCCACAGAGCTCCTGTTGTTTCTTCCTATGCTGCTTCTCTTCTCTGTCTCTACTTCTTCTCTACTCACTAACCCTGCCTCAGCCCTAGGTTTATATAGGGGAAGTTCTTCCCCTCCCAGGACTGGGCAAGAGGTGTGGCATGCACAGGATCCCTGACCAAGAGACCTCCCACCTGCTCTCAGACATAACATTGCCGTTACTGTGGAAACCAGACCCCTGGGGTGCCACATATATAACCCAAAAAATGTTATTAATGAAAACCTCAGCAATTAACAAGCCCTCATAAAGCTCTATCGACCGAATCTCTGAAATATTTTCACCATCAAAATAAAACTATACAAGTTTGATATCTGGTTTTTCAAGTTTGCTCGACATGAAGAATCATGTTCACAGGTCATTTTCACTGCACAATGAAACCTTAGAAACAAAACCCAAATACAATGAAAAGCGCAATCCCATTTAACTTCGCTTGGAATTTTTGTTCCAGTTTTCCAGTATATTGTAGGGTAAAAAACCAGCCCTCATACAGCTATGTCACACGAAAGGGGAGAAAGAAGGAGAGGAACAAAGAAAAAGCCCAAAAACTAAAACTGTCCATGGTGAGAAGGGATTACATTCAATTTACTTTAAATGTCATTTTTTTTTACATTTTCACTTTTTAACATCACTATCAAAAAAACCAATCCTGAAATCTTACAATTTTCACACTGGCCACTAGTCCTAAGAATAGACTCACTGTGAAGGAAGAGTGAGGAGGTGAGCTGTGACTATCATTTCTTGTGAATGGTGGCTACTTTATCTGCTTTATATAGAGGTGTCATCTTTCATTGTCATTTTCAGTCATGATAATAAAACTGCTGAAAAATCTTCTGCATACAACAGGAAATATGAAACTAATTTTGGCCAGGGTGATAATTGCAGGATCTGTGGGTGTGTTTTTTTAGTTTAGATGGTTACTATAGTGAAAAAAAAGTAAAAAAAAATAATAAATTTCATGTAAAAAGGTAATTTAAACAATTGGTTATTGTTTGATAACACATTCTCTTTAACTGCTCTTCTCTAATAAGATGGCAATATTGCACCGCTGCAAAAATAGGAAGAAGTAGTTTGTCAATTTTAAAGCAGCTTCTTGGAAACTAATGACTTAGTCATTGATATAACATCCTGACAAAATGACTGTTCACTGTCTGTTTCTGAGAAATTAATTCAAAGGCCACAACCGATATGGCTGCACTTCATATTATCACTTTTGGAAAGACAGACAGTGGATAATGATTATTTCTATTATATATGATCTACGGTATATTCTGATTTGCTAAAAGTGAGATAAGTGACAAGTCTATTGGAAGTAGCAATCCTAAAAGTCAATATCTACCCTTTAACGAGCCTTGTCACATGACTTGGGATAAAAGCCAAACCAGAATCTCAATTTGCAGCCACGGTGTTTCAGGGTATTGCTCCTCGTCAGTACAAAGCATGAGATCCGATTTGACTGTATGAGAGGCTTCTCACTGGGATCTAAAGGGTCATTTTTCTCCTTGTGGAGATTGACATGCTTGGCATGCCAGTGTATATATAGATACTCGGCACTCAAATATTCATAATAATAATGCAATTCTTTATTTCATAAAAAAATCCCAAAATTCAATGTAACGTTTCAGCCTTATGCAAAAGGCCTTTTTCAAACACTGAGACATAAATGAAACAGATAAAGAAATCAATATTGCAAAATTAACAAACCACAATAGAATTTTTTATTTTAATTTTTTTATTATAAGAAAATAACATCCTGTTGTATTGTTGAAATCACTGAGATTTATTTAAATATAAAGACATTATTATATAATGTCAAATTAATGTGGGAATTCACTTACTTCATTCAAAATAAATGACAATATGACCAATTACATTTCAATATCTCATATACAGTTGAAACCAGAAGTTTCCATACACTATATAAAAAGACATACAGTATATGCATGTTTCTCTCCATATCTGACATGAAATCAGAATAAACCTTTCCTGTTTTAGGTCAATTAGGATTACCATCATTTGTAATATTTGCCAAATGCCAGAATAATGAGAGAGCGAGAATGCAGTAAGTAATAAAAATGCTTAAAACAAAGTCAAAACTTTCCATCCATTTCATTAGTATTTGGTACCATTGTCCTTAAAGTGAATGACTTGGGTGAAACATTTGGGATTTCCTCCCACAAGCTTCTCACAATATAAGGCTATGTGCCCACGTTGCTTTCCGCATCTCCTCTCCCGGAAAAACGCATGCGGAATTCCACGCTCGTTTATCCTGCGTTTATCGTGCGTTTTCCACATGCGGAATTCCACGCGCGTTTATCCTGCGTTTATCGCGCGTTTTCCACATGTGGAATTCCACGCTCGTTTATCCTGCGTTTATCGCGCGTTTTCCACATGCGGAATTGCCTTGCGTTTTTTATTGCATTGCAAAGGCAATTCCGCTTGTGGAAACGCAAAATTAATTGACATGCTGTGGATTATTGCGCGCATCAAAAACGCTGCGGAAAAATCCGCAGCATGGGCATAGAACTTGCGGATTCCCCTTGGGGACCATGGGGGGCAGATTACCTAGCGTTTCACAAGCGTTTACCCTGAGGAAAGTCCGCAGCATATACGCTTGTAAAACGCTACGTGGGCACATACTCTTAGGTCGGAATTTGGGCCCATTTCTCCTGACACAACTGGTGTAACTGATCCAGGTTTGTAGGTCGTCTTGCTCGCACCGGCCTTTTCAGCTTTGCCCATACATTTTCAATAGGACTAAGATCAGGGCTTTGTGATGGCCGCTCCAAAACATTGACTTTGTTATCCTTAACCCCTTATTGACCAATAGACGTCTTTTTACTGATCTGCAATATAAGAGACTAGCGTTCCCCGACAGGTGACTATCCTGTAGCTGTCACCTGTACATTATAGCTGACAACTTGCTGCATCAGCCATGATCAGTGTTGGCACAGACCATGGACGTTTAACCCCTTTGATTCTGTTGTCAATAGTGATTATAGAATCTAAATAGTTAACACAGTGTGGGGGCTTCCTTTTAACTTTATCGGCACCTTGATATCTTGATTGTGTGGTCCTGATGTTTGCCTTGGCAGCTCATGGCCAAATAACTACCTTTAAAGTATGCCGGCTATAATTGCCTGTTCAGAAGTTATCAAAATCTAAATTGTAAAAATAAACTTTTTCATTCTTGTCATTCCACTTTCCATTACTTCCTGAAAAGAACCAGAAGGGTTAATGAACTATATGAAAGCAATTTTAAATACGTTGAGGGGTGCAGTGTTTAAAATGGTAACACTTTTGGGTGGTTTCCAACATATAAGACTCGCAGGCTAAGTGCCCACGAAGCAAAAATGCTCCGGATTTTTTCTGTATCTCCCTGCCAGGAAAAATGCATGCGGATTTTACATGCGTTTTTCCTGCCAGATAAAAGCTTTTGTCAAGCGTTTTTGCATGCATTTTTGCATGCGGGTTGTCAAGCGCTTTTCCAAGCAATTTTAGCATCACTTGGAAAAGTGCTTGACAACTTGGTCACACTATATAAATCCATGCAGCCGGCATGTATTTATATAGTGTGACCAAGTTAATAGTTAAAAAAAGAATAAAAATGGTAAACAAAAAAAACATTCTACTCGCCTTCCGATGGCCCCTGGTCTCCTTCTCCGGTGCGTCCGGTGTCTTGGGCGGCTCGCGATGGTGTAAAAGGACTTTCCATGACGTCATTTAGTCTTGTGACAGGTCAAGCGACCGCTGACATCAGCGGTCACGTGACCTCTCACATGACTAAATGACAATAATTAATAAAGACCAAGCTCAACTATTGAAAAAGAAGGGTGCCAGGAATACAACACATGCATCCATGTAGATAAAGATTCCGGCACACCAAATAATATAGAAAAGTCTCATATAGGTGATAAAATAGTAGATGCTTTATTTCTCCAATATCAACTGGTTCAAATCGTGGTCAGTATACAGTTGCCCAACGTTTCAACCCCAACAGGGTTTTCCTCAGGGGCATCAGAAGAGCTTAAAAACCAGAGCATAAACATAAATAAAGACATAAGTGAGATACAATATAGTAGATAATACAATGAGTAATATATACAAAAATAGGTACATGTTGATGGAACAAGACGAGGGGGAAAAAGGGGGGGGGGAGGGGGCTAGGGGGAGGAAAAGGAGGAGAAGGGAGAAAAAAGGGAAAGTATTAGGGAGAACAACGGGAGTAAAGAGAAAAGGGAGCGTATACACTCAAAACAAAAGGAGCGGACCGTTGTAAAGTGAAAGAATTTCAAGATACCTAGTTGCTATGTACTGCTTAATATCTGGGAATCTATCCACGTGACTGCAGAGAAGCTCAGGATAAATTACAGTAAAGAGAACCAGTCGTTGTTGTCGTAAGGGAAAAATGTCAGCCGGCAATAGTAGCTGTGGATAGACAGCAAAGGGAAAATGAGTCACCAGTATCCAGATATAACCTGTATCAAGCCACGAAAATACTTGCCTTAAGCAATAATAGTGGTAATGGCCGAGGAGGTATGCCTACGGGGTATGGTAAGTGGACCTAAGACCAGAAAAAGTGGGTAAATACCGAAGTCTACATGGGGTCATGATGATCAGCCCAGAAGGCTCTTACCTATGTGCCTCTTGGAAAGTGTATACTGCCGGTGGTGGTGTGGTGTCAGGAGCGGTGACGGTGTTTAAATAGCGCTGTGTGACTTGCTGCTTCCGGAGTGCGATGACGCAACATCAGGTCTCGTGGAACGCAACTTCCGGTTGCGTGGAACGCATGACAGCGCATGCGCGCGACACAATGGATGAGATATACATAGAGGGAAAAAAACAACAACAGCGCGTGCGCAGGATGCGTACTGTGGAGCTGAGTGAACCTAAAGAAAGCCATTAGAAGCTCAGGGAGCGGTAGCTAAAAATGGATAAGGGTAATATAGATGAAGGGGAGGACCATATTGGGGAAATGTTAATGTATGCCTGGGAGAAGGAAAAAATGAATAAACATATACATAAGAGGAGAAAGGCTGGGGAAACATATACAGATAGTATATGATGGTACATGCAGGGAGAAGGGGAAAGACAGGGGGGATGATTGATAAATAGACACACATACATATCCATGTGAGAGGGGAGAGGCAGGGGAAATATATATTATATAGAGTACATGTAATATAGCATCCGCAAAACATTATAAGCAATACAGTGTAACATAGAAAATATTATATAGGGTGACAAAAAGGATATATCCGGTTCATATATGTAGGATCTGTGAAAAAAGTAAAAACATAATATAAGAAATACAGAACAAAGCAATAATAATGGGCAATATGTCATGGTATGTAACAAAAGACCTCTGAACCTTAGGGACAGACTGGTACAGGCCGACATTGGGAGTTTTAACCCAAGGACACACCAGACGACATTATCTACACCACGATTAGGCAATTTCCCGTGCCTAGGCTGCCGCCAATGTTCAAACATCCACAGGTGTGTCTCTAATTAACTCAGATGTTGCCAAAAAAACTATTAGAAGCTTCCAAACACATGGCATCATCATATGGGCTGTCGAGAATTGTTTAACCACTTCGCTCCAGAGCCTGTTTTTGTCTTCGTGACCAGGCCAATTTTTTCAATTCTGACCACTGTCACTTTATGAAGTAATTACTCTAGAACGCTTCAACGGATCCCGCTGATTCTGCGAATGTTTTTTCTTGACATATTGTACTTCATGATAGTGGTAAAATTTCTTCGATTTTATTTGTGAAAAAATCGGAAATTTGGCAAAAATTTTGCAATTTTCAAACTTTGAATTTTCATGCCCTTAAATCAGAGAGATACAGTACAGACCAAAATTTTGGACACACCTTCTCATTTAAAGATTTTTCTGTATTTTCATGACTATGAAAATTGTACATTCACATTGAAGGCATCAAAACTATGAATTAACACATGTGGAATTATATACTTAACAAAAAAGTCTGAAACAACTGAAAATATGTCTTATATTCTAGGTACTTCAAAGTAGTTACCTTTTGCATTGATGACTGCTTTGCACACTCTTGGCATTTTCTTGATGAGCTTCAAGGGGTAGTCACCGGAAATGGTCTTCCAACAATCTTGAAGGAGTTCCCAGAGATGCTTAGCACTTGTTGGCCCTTTTGCCTTCACTCTGTGGTCCAGCTCACCCCAAACCATCTTGACTGAGTTCAGGTCTTGTGACTGTGGAGGCCAGGTCATCTGGCGTAGCACCCCATCATTCTCCTTCTTGGTCAAATAGCCCTTACACAGTCTGGAGGTGTGTTTGGGGTCATTGTCCTGTTGAAAACTAAATGATGGTCCAATTAAACGCAAACCGGATGGAATAGTATGCCGCTGCAAGATGCTGTGGTAGCCATGCTGGTTCAGTATGCCTTTAATTTTGAATAAATCCGCAACAGTGTCACCAGCAAAGCACCCCCACACCATCACACATGCTTCACGGTGGGAACCAGGCATGTAGAGTCCATCCGTTCACCTCTTCTGCGTCGCACAAAGACACGGTGGTTGGAACCAAAGATCTCAAATTTGGACTCATCAGACCAAAGCACAGATTTCCACTGGTCTAATGTCCATTCCTTGTGTTCTTTAGCCCAAACAAGTCTCTTCTGCTTGTTGCCTGTCCTTAGCAGTGGTTTCCTAGCAGCTATTTTACCATGAAGGCCTGCTGCACAAAGTCTCCTCTTAACAGTTGTTGTAGAGATGTGTCTGCTGCTAGAACTCTGTGTGGCATTGACCTGGTCTCTAATCTGAGCTGCTGTTAACCTGCGATTTCTGAGGCTGGTGACTCGGATAAACTTATCCTCAGAAGCAGAGGTGACTCTTGGTCTTCCTTTCCTGGGGCAGTCCTCATGTGAGCCCGTTTCTTTGTAGCGCTTGATGGTTTTTGCAACTGCACTTGGGGACACTTTCAAAGTTTGCCCAATTTTTCGGACTGACTGACCTTCATTTCTTAAAGTAATGATGGCCACTTGTTTTTCTTTACTTAGCTGCTTTTTTCTTGCCATAATACAAATTCTAACAGTCTAGAAGGACTATCAGTTGTGTATCCACCTGACTTCTGCACAACACAACTGATGGTCCCAACTCCATTTATAAGGCAAGAAATCCCATTTATTAAACCTGACAGGGCACACCTGTGAAGTGAAAACTATTTCCGGTGACTACCTCTTGAAGCTGATCAAGAGAATGCCAAGAGTGTGCAAAGCAGTCATCAAAGCAAAAGGTGGCTACTTTGAAGAACCTAGAATATAAGACATATTTTCAGTTGTTTCACACTTTTTTCTTAAGAATATAATTCCACATGTGTTAATTCATAGTTTTGATGCCTTCAGTGTGAATGTAAAATTTTCAAAGTCATGAAAGTACAGAAAAATCTTTAAATGAGAAGGTGTGTCCAAACTTTTGGTCTGTACTGTATGTCACACAAAATAGTTAATAAATAACATTTCCCACATGTCTACTTTACATCAGCACAATTTTGGAACCAAAATTTTTTTTTGTTAGGGAGCTATAAGGGTTAAAAGTTGACCAGCGATTTCTCATTTTTCTAACAAAATTTACAAAAACATTTTTTTAGGGACCACATCATATTTGAAGTCACTTTGAGGGGTCTTTATGACATAAAATACCCAAAAGTGACACCATTCTAAAAACTGCACCCCTCAAGGTGCTCAAAACCACATTCAAGAACTTTATTAACCCTTCAGGTGCTTCACAGGAATTTTTGGAATGTGGAAGAAAAAAATGAACATTTAACTTTTTTCACAAAAATGTTACTTTAGACCCATTTTTTTTTTATTTTCGTAGGGGTAACAGGAAAAATTGAACCCCAAAATTTTTTGTGCAATTTCTCTTGAGCGCGCTGATACCCCATATGTGAGGGAAAACCACTATTTGGGCGCACTGCAGTGTTCGGAAGGGAAGTAGCGCCATTAGACTTTTTGAATGTAAAATTTGTTTGAATAATTAGCAGACGCCATGTTGCGTTTGGGGAGCTCCTGATGTGCCTAAACAGTGGAAACCCCCCACAAGTGACACCATTTTGGAAACTAGACCCCTTAGGGAACTTATCTAGATGTGTGGTGAGCACCTTGAACCCCAAGGTGCTTCACAGAAGTTTATAATATTGAGCTGTAAAAATAAAATTTTCACATTTTTCCCACAAAAATGTTTTTCATCCCCTAATTTTGCATTATCATAAGGGTAATAGGATAAATTGCACCATGAAATTTGTTGTGCAATTTCTCCTGAACACGCCGATACCCCATATGTCGGGCAAAACCACTGTTTGGGCGCAGGGAAGGAGCGCAATTTGACTTTTTGAATGTAAAATTTGCTTGAATAATTAGTGGACGCCATGTTGCATTTGGGGAGCCCCTGATGTGCCTAAACAGTGGAAACCCCCCACAAGTGACACCATTTTGGAAACTAGACCCCTTAGGGAACTTATCTAGATGTGTGGTGAGCACCTTGCACCACCAGGTGCTTCACAGAAGTTTATAATATTGAGCCGTAAAAATAAAATGTTCACATTTTTCCCACAAAAAATGCTTTTCTTCCCCTAATTTTGCATTATCATAAGGGTAACGGGAGAAATTGCACCATTAAATTTGCTGAACAATTTCTCCTGAGTACGCCGATACCCCATATGTGGGGGAAAACCACTATTTGGGTACACTGCAGGGTTTGGAAGGGAAGGAGCGCCATTTGACTTTTTGAATGTAAAATTTGTTTGAATAATTAGTGGACGCCATGTTGCATTTGGGGAGCCCCTGATGTGCCTAAACAGTGGAAACCCCCCACAAGTGACACCATTTTGTAAACTAGACCCCTTAGGGAACTTAACTAGATGTGTGGTGAGCACATTGGGAGACATAATAAACAAATCAGTAACAGGTGAAGAATTGGTTTTATTTATTTTTTACGCCGTTCCTCGTGCGGTATAAGTGATGAGATTACTTTATTCTTTGGGTCGGTGCGATTACAGAGATACCAGATTCATTTTGAGTTTTTATGATTGACAGCTGTCACACACTAAAAGACGTTTTTTTTTGTAAAATCTAGTTTTTGTGTCGCCATATTTTGAGAGCTATAATTTTTCCATATTTCGGCCGACAGAGTCTTGTGACGGCTTGTTTTTTGCAGGCCGAGTTGACATTTTTATTCGTACCATTTTTGTGTACGTGAAATTTTTTGATCGCTTTCTATTCCGTTTTTTGGGAGGTAAAATTAACAAAAACCAACAATTCAGGAATTGTTTTTTGAGGTTTTTTTTATGCCGTTCTGCGTGTGGTAAAATTGATGAGGCAGCATTATTCTTCGGGTCAGTACGTTTACAGCGATACTACACTTACTGTATATTTTTTTATGTTTTGGCGCTTTACACAATAAAACAATTTTATAGAAAAAATATTTTTTTTGCATTGCTTTATTCTGAGAGTTATAACTTTTTTATTTTTCGGCTCATGGAGCTCTATGGTGGCTTGTTTTTTGCGGAATAAGATGACGTTTTCAGCGGTAGCATTTTTATTTCCATTTTGCTTTTTGATCGCATTTTTTTCCACTTTTTGTTTGGCGATATGAGGAAAAAGCATAGTTTTTTGCTCCGTTTTTTATTTATTTTTATTACGGTGTGCACAGAAGGAGTTAATTAGTGTGACAGTTTTATAGCTCGGGTTGTTTCGGATGCGGCGATACCAAATATGTGTACTTTTTTTGTTTTTGCATAAGTATATACGGATTTATCGGTTTAATATTTTATTTATTTATTTTTATTTATTTTGTGATTTTTTTTTAGTAGTTTGAAAACATTTTCTTTACTTTTTTTTACATTTTTACTTAGTCCCTGTATGGGACAGTAATTTTTATTTTTCTGATCACTGATCTCATGTAATGTAATAGACATGTATTACATTACATGAGATCTTTGCTGACTGTTTCACAGTCAGTGTCTCCTGCCAGGCTTCAGCTGCAGGCTGAGCCTGGCAGGACACCATATATGGCAGATCTGGAGGCGGTCATGTGACCTCCAGCTGCCACAGCAACGCCAGGTCCTGGAAGGTATCAGGGGTCGTCGGAGAGGTAAGTAGACGACCCCCTCTCCTCCTGCTGTCTTCTATATGCCGCGATCACTATAGATCGTGGCATATAGAAGACAGCAAAGGGTTAACATCACTGGGACCTGATCCAATCAGGTCCCGATGATGTTCCCTGTCACAGCTATCGCTCTGCACCGCACCCGCAGCGCTTGCAGGACCCTCGGGGTCCTGAGTGCTGCGGGACCACCCACCGTTTTTAAGCGTCCGCGCTGCACAGAGCCCAGGCTGCGCGGACTTTTATCTACAGTGGGCGGTCGGGAAGTGGTTAAATTTAAAAAAAAAAGTTACACAAAGTAAAATAGAGAGTTACCTTTTTGTTATCATCTAGGACTGTGTTCATACTTTCTATCCCTAGCGTATCAATAGGTCCATCAAAGATAACCCATTTTCTTTCCGGAGTCTCAGATAACGCAAACTCCCGGAAAGTATTAGCGACTATCCCATCGGTCCACTGCAAATGAAGAGAGGCATCAATAAAATTGCTCTTCCCATAAAATCCAATACAATCCCACAATTGAAAGGTTTATTAAAGGGAATGCCTTGGATTATGATATTGATGATACACATGTATTGACTACACGTGGCCCCTATTGAAGTGAACGTGCCGGCACTGGGAAAGACCGCAAGTAAGTGATTTGCATATATGCGGTCACATGCCAACTAGAAGTGCGTGACCTCACTCAAAGCAAGTGTATTGAGTGAGGCCAGACACAGTCTAGTCAGAATGTATCTGGAAGTATGCAAACTTATGCTAATTTCTGCCATAAATAATACAATTTGTTGTTTCCATGTCTGATGGGGAAAATAAAACAGTTTCCAATTTTTGTGCAAACAGGGAGTAAGTCATAATAAAATGATTGTCCGGCAATGTATGGCTGGGGTCTATGTCTCTGAAGGAACCCCTTCTACCATGTCCATAAGCCATAAAAGGGGAGATTTTCCCATTTTCAGCAAAGATATTAGTATTATAAACAATAATTCCAATCATAGACGAACCTCATGTGACACTGGATCAAACTGCCCGAACAGCTGCCCCATGGTGATGGCTTTAGGGTTCACTGTCCGGTAAATCACTTTTTCTTCTTCCCACCCTCGCTCATTCATAAGAGACAGCGTATCAGCGAGGACGTGGAGGACCTTCGTTTTTCCAGAGAACGGCTCTCCAACCAACATAAAACTGTACGGGATAAACAAAATGCAGCATGGTCCATTGTATAAAATGGAAACAGCGAAGAATAAATCCCCCGTCCCATGGACTTCTGTAGTTCCAGCTTACCCGTGTCTGACAATCATCATCTCATACGTCTGGATCATGTTCTCCAGGAAGACCTTCTCGGGCTGGATGTTGTGTCCAGCACAGCTCTCCTGTGCGCATTCCAGTAAATCCTGAGCAAAAGGAAGGTAAAATATTTCATCAGTCTGTTTACAGTGGATCCAATTAGAGGTGGGAGAATACATTTTCAGGACCCAGATCAGTATTCTGTGGCCGCTGGACGGGATCCCTGAGAGCCGCCTCTTAGCTGCCGGCATCCCCGACTCCTCTTCTGATTATATGGCCTGGTGTACATCATGCTGCAACCATAACGTCATGCCAGGCCGGCTAATCTGAAGAAGAGCCGGGGGGCAGGAAGAAATAAGGTGGCTCTCAGGGGTCTCATTCAGTGCCCACCACTGACCTCATGTCACGCACAGTGTAGGAAAGACAAAGTACGACACAAAGGGATGAGGGGAAGGGAGCCCAGACACTAGGGAAAGGGGGAAATGGAGACCTCCTAGGCTGATCTGCAATCACCCTGTCTCCCCTACCGACTCTATATTGGTTCCTCACCAATTGCCGCACAGGAACCTATCCCTGTATTTCCTTGGCCCTGGATAGGGAAGGGGGGGTGAGCACTAGTCGATCCCCACTGACAACTAAAGACAGCAAGGGGAGACAGACACAGGGGAAGTAGCTTAGCTTGAGTCGACTTCAGAGAGATGGCACACACATCCTCTTAGCATCAGAGAGGAAGTAAGAGCTGCACTTGCTCCAAGCCTTCACAAGGGGTCATGTGAATATCACTGGCACCTCTGTGTAGCAACCTGGAAGTATTTAAACACCCAGGCCTGATTGTCGATTAGAATAGGAGGGAGGTAACCGCTGGGTCCTACAGTGAGACCGCTAAGAAGATGTCTGTAATGCCAAACGAAGGGATCTCCTGCAACCAACTGCAGCGCGACTGTCTGTCACATCTGACGCACCCATGACACCTGGCCATTGAATCATGCTCCTGCAAATCGATTCATTCATCTAAAAAAAAAATGTCTCCATAACCTACAACTAAACTAGCGATAAATCACTAACATGTTTTAACCATTTGTTTTCTACATCAGATCATCTTGCATTGGAGGTATAAGTGAGCCCCCTTACCTCTGGTGCCCCTGTGCAGCTGCCCAGGTTGCACTAATGGGACCGGACGATGAGTGACAAGGTCATGTAACCCAATTCCAAAGCAGTGGATCAGGATCGGGAGATTTCAATGGGATTGGTCTACCATCTACTGTGTATGGGGGCCTCATGACAGATTATGTTGGGGGACATAAAAATCGGGCGGTTGGAATTTAATCACCCGATCCTTACTTTCTGACCCTGAAATTAGCAGCTGCCATAAGATTCTGGCAGCGACTCTGTCATAGAGAAAACAGGAGCGAGCATTCCTGAATATGGGGGAGCCGGGAAAGATAACTGTCATCCAAATGATAGCTGGCCCGCTATATAGGACCTATCACTTGCCATTAATATGCAATTTTATTACCTGGTGTAAATGCCGCTGTTCTCCTGAATCCTGTGTTGTTTTTCTTTTGCTCCTGCGCCTCTCCATTCCTGACATATAGCCTCTTTATAGAAATCTAGTTCATAATTTTTAATAGCCAAGTGGGCGTGGTCATCAAGTCCTCTCTGTGGGAATCTTCAGAAAGGCCTTGTCCAGTTGGCTTAAAGGGCTAGAGGAGGGTGACAGATGTCAGGAACGGAGAGGAGCAGGAAGAAAAGAAAAATAATGCCGGAGTCAGGAGAACAGCGGCATTTACACATTTATGGCGAGGGACAAGTCCTCTTTAAGTCTTGGAAAACCCCTTTAAGACACTATTATATTTTAATACCTTATAGTCGGCTTTCGGAAGTTGAATGCCAGGGAACAGGTCGCTGGTAATCCCATTGAACAGAGGAATATCAGGAGACAAAGATTTGGGTTCGTTTACATCCTTAATTGACCGCAAGAGCTAAATAGAATGAAAAAGGATTAAATGATAAAATAATTCATATACAATATGACATGAAACAATATTAAAAGTGAAGAACCCCATTACAAAGGAGCCGTCAGTTCTTGTGGTATGTCTGTATTAGTAAAGAATAGTATTCTCCAAAAAATAAGTATGAAACCTCTTTTCCTAAAACTCTACATTGTATCGTCCCTCTGTTATACCTCCTGGAAATGTATGTGTAAATGATATATAATGTATATATAATCTATATAGGGGACAACCCTATACAATCTGACTGTGCCCAAACAGTGGTGACATTGTCAGACTGTGTAGGGGACTCGTTATTGACAGATTTCAATTAATTCCTACATTTCCAGGAATGATAAAAGAGGAATGGAACGCTGCTGAGTTGCACTAAAATATGCTGCAGAATTGTTTTTCCATAGGGAATACATGTGGCCTCTGTGTTGCACTGTTAATTGCCGGCTGCAGAATGAGTTAAGTGAGATACTGTCAGTGAACTCGTTTTTGCTGGCTGACAGGGAGTTTGTAAATGTTTTATCGGTCTTTTTCTGAGCTCCTCTCAGTTTATTTATGACCACAGACCTTATCAAAATTGAATGTGCAGGGAATCAAAAAGCCGATGAAAGCCAAGCGATGCAAAATTTTTAATAAAACCCAATTGTTAAAATGATTTTTAGCCTAAAATACATGTGTTTAAGTTAAAAATCAAAACTGTCCCATAAGATGAACAAGCTACGTGTTTAACAACTATAGTTTTGACATTTTTGCACAGATGAGATCTAACAAGCCAGGAACAGTAATGTACAGAAATTATTTGCAAGTCTCTGTCTGCTACTATAAAATCATACAGATCTAATTTTTGTGATCCAAATGCTTCTCGGTAAGATGGTAATGCTATCCTATACGAGATGTAAAACGACCAACAGTTCAGAACTTACAAGAATATCTTCATTTTCATGGGGGAATTTCAGCTTCAGATTGCCAGCAGCGGTCAGCACAGCCTTTACTGCACGCATCCCATAATCATAATGGAACTGGGACGAGAGCGGCTCCGAGCACAGCCGGTAAGTCATTACCATCTTCACCGAGAGAGGTTTAGCGTGCAGAAAACCGTAAGAATAAAGGCAGATCTCCGCAATCAGAGCATAGTTGGGGGCCATCATTGCTACAGTCCGGAAAAGAACCTGAAATGCGCAAACCAGATGGGTCAGTCAACAAATGAAACTAAATTACTGTAAACTAGGCATAGAGCCGGGGAACCCATTATGTCCATTTACACTATCCTCCACCCCAGACCTAAAAGTGATGTGTCTATTCCACATCAGAGGAAAGTCAGTCAAAGTGTGGTTAAAGGGGTATTCCCATCTCCAAGATCCTGTCCCAATATGTAATAGGTGTAATAATAATAATGTTTGCAAATATCTCCAATTAGAAATGTAGTATAGTTCTTCTGATTAGCTATGTTGCTTAAACCCATGTGCAGGACATTGCAGTAGCTTAGGTATCCATGGTTACGAGCACTCATAGTAACAGTTAGTTACTTGCTAGTGGTCGTAACCATGGATACCTAAGCTACTGCTATGCCCTGCACATGGGTTAAGTGACATAGCTAATCAGAAGAACTATACTACATTTCCAATTGGAGGTATTTGCTATTAATATTATTATTACACCTATTACATATTGGGATAGAATCTTGGAGATGGGAATACTCCTTTAACACTTTCCAAATCTCTCTCCACACCTCTACTGTGTCCATTTTGGAAAATAGGAGAACGAGACATCAATATTAAGGAGCTTGCAGAAATGAGGGCATCCGGTGTTGTGATTATACATAGGAAATGAACAATCTCATATAGGTTTGGGGGAGAATAATCCCTTTGATGAAATCTTATGTTTCTTTTGTAAACCTAGTATTTACTTGAAAGTTTGTGAACCCCTCAAAAATTTCTGTATTACTGCATAAATTTGACTTAAAGCTACATCAGTCTGTGAGGTCACAAAGAAACTCAAGGTAACCTCTAAGCAACTAAAGGCCTCTCCTCACATTAGCTAATGTAATTGTTCATGAGTCCACCATCAGAAGGACAATGAACAACAATGGCGAGCATGGCAGGATTGCAAGGAGAAAGGCAATGCGATTTAAAATGTCACTGCTAAAACTCACCTGGGCACATCAATAGGTAACTGGAATAATGCTTTGTGGAAGGATGAGGCCAAGATAGAGATTTTAAGTGAGAAGCTATATGTTTGCAGAAAGAAAATACTGCATTACAGCATAAGAACCTCCTATCATCTATGAAACACAAAGATGGTAATCGTAACATGCTTTGGGCCTGTTTTGCTGCACTTGGCCAAGGACGGCTGCCATCATTGATGGAACAATGAATTCTAAAATCTATCAGCAAATGCTAAAGGAAAATATCAGGATATCAGTTCATGTACTGAATCTCAAGAAAACGTGGGTCATGCAGCAACACAATGGCCCAAAGACACAAGTCGTTTCTACAAAAGAATGGTTGAATAAACATAAAGTTTTGGAATGGCCGAGTCATAGTCCTGAGCTTAATCCTATAGAAATGTTGTGGAAGGACCCGATGCAAGGCACTGGGACTCTTTACCTTGAGGTTATCCGGCAGCTCAGAACGTCCCGCGGAGCCAGGATTCATGGTAATGGCTACGAAGCAATTTGGGTTAAACTTCAGTTCTGTTCCTTCGAAGTTGAACATGTCCATCTTCATCTGGATGGCTCTCTGGATGCGAAGAAACTGTTGGGCCACCACGGACAACACCTCCAACTCAATACGGTTAAACTCATCAAAACACGCCCATGCTCCCCATGATGCCAGCCCTTGGAAAAACTAAAAAAAAAGTATATACAGTACAGACCAAAAGTTTGGACACACCTTCTCATTTAAAGATTTTCTGTATTTTCATGACTATGAAAATTGTACATTCACACTGAGGGCATCAAACTATGAATTAACACATGTGGAATTATATACTTAACAAAAAAGTGTGAAACTACTGAAAATATGTCTTACATTCTAGGTTCTTCAAAGTAGCCACTTTTTGCTTTGATGACTGCTTTGCACACTCTTGGCATTCTCTTGATGAGCTTCAAGGGGTAGTCACCGGAAATGGTCTTCCAACTATCTTGAAGGAGTTCCCAGAGATGCTTAGCACTTGTTGGCCCTTTTGCCTTCACTCTGCGGTCCAGCTCACCCCAAACCATCTCGATTGGGTTCAGGTCTGGTGACTGTGGAGGCCAGGTCATCTGGCGTAGCCCCCCATCACTCTCCTTCTTGGTCAAATAGCCCTTACACAGCCTGGAGGTGTGTTGGGGTCATTGTCCTTTTGAAAAATAAATGATGGTCCAACTAAACGCAGACCGGATGGAATAGCATGCCACTGCAAGATGCTGTGGTAGCCATGCTGGTTCAGTATGCCTTCAATTTTGAATAAATCCCAAACAGTGTCACCAGCAAAGCACCCCCACACCATCACACCTCCTCCTCCATGCTTCACGGTGGGAACCAGGCATGTAGAGTCCATCCGTTCACCTTTTCTGCGTCGCACAAAGACACGGTGGTTGGAACCAAAGATCTCAAATTTGGACTCATCAGACCAAAGCACAGATTTCCACTGGTCTAATGTCTATTCCTTGTGTTTTTTAGCCCAAACAAGTCTCTTCTGCTTGTTGCCTGTCCTTAGCAGTGGTTTCCTAGCAGCTATTTTACCATGAAGGCCTGCTGCACAAAGTCTCCTCTTAACAGTTGTTGTAGAGATGTGTCTGCTGCTAGAACTCTGTGTGGCATTGACCTGGTCTCTAATCTGAGCTGCTGTTAACCTGCGACTTTTAAAAACCTAGAATATAAGACATATTTTCAGTTGTTTCACACTTTTTTGTTAAGTATATAATTCCACATGTGTTAATTCATAGTTTTGATGCCTTCAGTGCGAATGTACAATTTTCATAGTCATGAAAATACAGAAAAATCTTTAAATGAGAAGGTGTGTCCAAACTTTTGGTCTGTACTATACAATCAAAAGATGTCAGCAGAACATCGGTTGGAGTCAGTTTATTATCTGCAATGGAGCAGCTTAACATTGTATGTACCTTTGACATTGCTATGTAGTCCAAACCATCAGAGCAGTTAAAGACCACACACTGCACGGCCAGCGCCTTGGCCAAATCTTTGGTGGTCTCAGTTTTTCCTGTGCCGGCCGGACCTTCTGGAGCTCCACCAAGATTTAGATAAAAAGCACCGATCTACCAATGAAACATGAAAGAACTGGTATGAAATATCAATAAACTTTCTAATAAGTTTCATGCATCATACAAAAGTCAAAAAGATTTCGGAGCATAACCCATCACATCATAGCAGAGTCCGCTAGCATCTGTCAGTGAGCGGAGTGATGACCAGGCGTGGGGAGTTGCCCAAGTACTCATAGGCGGACTTCACATTGCAGTTGATGATTCGCACTCTCGCATTCTCATTCTCCCAGTAATAGCGGAGTTGGGCAAGCCACTGGAAGTCTGTTTCATGAGAAACTCCTGAGCAATGTAGGAAAAGATAGTCAACCTCTAAGACACTGCAGAATCACAAGGGAGAGTTTCTAAAGGGAAGGCAAATGCACATACATTATAGGACAAAACTCCTAGTCACCGAATTCTGCTTTTTTCATTTAGTCCCATTGCCCACGGTGTATAACATCCGGACTCTCAGCCCCCAGTTTATAAAATCCGGCCTCTCGCCTCCCCCGGTGTATAACATCCGCCCCTTGCCCCTAGTTTAGTATAACATCCGTCCCCTTGCCCCCCCCGCCAGTGTATAAAATCCATCCCCTCAACCCCACTGTATAACATCCAACCCCAAGCCATCCATTGCATAACATCCGCCCCCAGGGTATAACATCTGGCCCCCAGCCCCGGTGTATAACATCTGTCCCCTCGCTCCCTCCCCCTGGTGTATAACATCTGGCCTCTCGCCTCCCCCGGTGTATAATATCCGTCCCCTCGCTCCTAGTGTATAACAGCCATCCCCTCGCCCACGATGTATAATATTCGTCCCCTCGCTCCCTCCCCCTGGTGTATAACATCCGTCCCCTCGCCCCCCCGCCAGTGTATAAAATCCATCCCCTCAACCCCACTGTATAACATCCAACCCCAAGCTCTCCTTTGCATAACATCCGACCCCCAGGGTATAACATCCGGCCCCCAGCCCCGGTGTATAACATCTGCACCCTCGCTCCCTCCCCCTGGTGTATAACATCCGGCCTCTCGCCCCCCGGTGTATAATATCCGTCCCCTCGCTCCCAGTGTATAACAACCATCCCCTCGCCCATGGTGTATAATATCCGTCCCCTTGCCCACGGTGTATAATATCCGTCCCCTCGCCCACGGTGTATAATATCCGTCCCCTCGCCCCTGGTGTATAATATCCGTCCCCTCCCTCCCAGTGTATAACAACCATCCCCTCGCCCACGGTGTATAATATCCGTCCCCTGACCCCTGGTGTATAATATCCGTCCCATCGCCCCTGGTGTATAATATCCGTCCCCTCGCCCCTGGTGTATAATATCCGTCCCCTCGCCCACGGTGTATAATATCCGTCCCCTCGCCCACGGTGTATAATATCCGTCCCCTCGCCCACGGTGTATAATATCCGTCCCCTCGCCCACGGTGTATAATATCCGTCCCCTCGCCCCTGGTGTATAATATCCGTCCCCTCGCCCACGGTGTATAATATCCGTCCCCTCGCTCACGGTGTATAATATCTGTCCCCTCGCCCACGGTGTATAATATCCGTCCCCTCGCCCACGGTGTATAATATCCGTCCCCTCGCCCCGGTGTATAATATTCGTCCCCTCGCCCCGGTGTATAATATCCGTCCCCTCGCCCCTTAGTTTATAACATCCAGCCCTCGGACTTGTATAACATCTAGCCCCTTGTACCCCCAGTGTATAACATCAATCCCCTCGGCCCCTGGTGTATAATATCCGTCCCCTTGCCCCTCAGTGTATAACATCTAGCCCCTCGTACCCCTAGGGTATAACATCTGGCCCCTCGGCCTTGTATAACATTAAGACTCTCGCCCCCACCAGTGTATAATGACGCGCCCCCTGGGCCATATTCGTTAGTGGGAATATCCGGAGCCGGATCAGGTGGGGGTTGTAGTCTTCCGAGTGGCTGTGACCCGGTCCGTGCCCAGGGTGTCAAACTCAGTTGTATGTGGCAGTCCTACAGATGTTATAAGTTCTTTATTGTCGACTACGCCACCCGTTGTGTTGCGGTCACTATGGCCGCCGCTGCAGCAGGGTCCGCTGAGGCTGATGGTGTAGGTGCAGCGTTTGATGGTATAACCCCCAACGGGTGGGGTATAGCCTCAGGGGGTCAGGTGCAGAGGATGGGGGTTGTGGTGGTGCAGCATAGGTGTTAAAGGAAGACAGAGTCGGGTTATGCAGTTTAGGGTATTTACTCACTGCTGATGTTCCGGTCACTCCAGCTTCAAGTGACCTCCCGAGCCGTGCTGCATCCACCAGGTCCTGGATCCAGCCAACCCCCAAGCGAGTCCGGAGCGTGACCCTGAGCTCTCCTTCTGTCCTTTCTCTGGCCGTCCCCACTATTGATCCACCCAGGTCCAGCTCCCTCGGGCCTTCTGTTGGGTGACCCTTGGCCTTGGGTTCCCTGACCCTCCACGTGGTATGCCTTCGTGGTGGATGTGGTGGGTGGCCGTGGCAGACGCTGCCCACGGCCTCCGGTCTCTGGCTGGGGTGTGTTTTTGCCCCCACCAGCTTGGGTTCCGGTACCCTGATGCCGACTCTTCACCCGTGGATTGGATTTGGGGTCTTAGAGTCCTCTCTTCTGCTTCCCCCTCTGGGTCTCTCCTTCTTTCTCCTCTCTCTCTCTGGGGCTTCTCTGCTCCTCTTCCTCTGACTCCTCTCTGCAAAAGGCTGACAGACTGACCGCTCTGCAAAGACTGACCCTGATCTCTGATGGTGCCCACCTTATATACACCCTCTATGTGTGAGCTCAGGTGACCAGCACCCAATGAGCTCCTATCTTTACCCAGGCTGCTCCCCCTATCTGCCCCTACACTACTTGGGATGTACCACCCCCCTCCCACTCCAGCCAGGAACAGACTCGGTCGTACCTGCACATTTCTAAGTGGGAGTACCGTCGGCCTGTTCCTCGGAAATGGGATGTATGTAGTGCATGCAGCCTACCGAGCTCAGATCCACACTCCATCCTTACCCGGGAGTGGAATATCACACCTCTGGGTTGAGGTGCAATACCCCTGTAGCAGCCGAATCCTCAGGGTGCTACATTCCCCCCTGGTAAATCACAGCACGTCCTCGGGCTGTAAGACAAAAACAACACCAAAACATACAAATTTTTGCATAAACATAAACATAATAAAACATATAAAATATCATATATATATCAGCATCATCATAAAACTTTTCATAATAACATTCTCGTCGCCTCTGGCTCCTCCTCCGGTCACTGTGCAACGTGTGACCGGGTAAAGTGCGACAGTCTCTCTGGAAAACTGGTTTTCCCTATAAAACCGGTAGGGGGCGCTTTAGGACGCGCAACTATATACAGGGGTATGGCCGCTCTCAGTCCTCGGCCAGGTATTGGGGAGGAATGACCGCTCTCAGTCCTCGGTCAGTGGGATTTAGGGGTTAAACGGGTAACAGTTCACACTTGCTGGTCCCAACGGGGACTATATTAGCAGCAGTAACAGTTTCAGTTTCAGTTTCAATTCACTGTGCCCCGACGGGCAACTATATACAGCTCCTGCTTCGCTGTACTTAACGACGGCGTCCTCCTGCTCTTTCTTTATGGTTACCTTTAGCTCTAGTTTCAGACCCGTCCGGGTCCTCTTGCTCTTCCTCCTCACACCGCAGCTCTTCCTCCGTCAGGCGATGCACATGGAGGGCGTAGGGACCTTTGGCACACTTGTGCCGGGTGAAGGTGACCTCGTCCCCGATGTAAAGGTCACGACCTCTGTGTCCCTCCGGTAGGTGGGACTCAACGTCTCTCCTGGTCACGAAGACGTCGCCTAGGGTGCGGTGGTCTCGGATGAAGCCCCACCCATGCTGCATATTAAACTTTATCACAGTCCCGGTGGTGCGGGGACTATGCGCTGCACGGGGGTCTCTCCTGGCCCGGCTCTTCTGCTCCGCGCTTCTTACTTGAGCTTGCTGTTCCCGGACCCGCCTCTCTCTCCGCTCCCTCTCAAAGTCCTCGAGCTGTTGGCGGCAGCACTCAGCACGCTCCGCTGCAGCTGCCCGAGTCTCTTGAGTGAACCCCATGAGATCTTCTCCGGTGGGGTCCCACTCGAACTGCGCTTCTGCTAGCGGGGGCGAGATCCTCTTTACGGGCTTTGGAGCCGGGATCAGGGGTTCATCCAGGGGTCTCTCTCTCCGGAGTCGGGGATGGTGGAACTCCGGTGGCCATATAAATGGCTGCCCATCCGGGCACGTATGCTGGGCGTACAGGTCCTCTCCCAGATGCGGCACTTTAGGTCTTATGGGCGCGGTGGTGTTAGCGCCCGGGTTGCCCGGGCCTTGCGGCCAGGCCTGGGGTATCTGGAAGGTGAAGGGCACCGTAAGGACGGCGGCGCCCTGGGCTACTTGGCCCTGCGACCAGGCCGGGGGCTCCGCGGAGGTAGGGGGCGCTGTTGGTATTGCGGCGCCCGGGGGTACTAGGCCTTGCGACCAGGCTGGTGGTACTTCCTGCTTGGTCACGCCCGGGGTCGAGGCGTGTGACGTCACAGGGGTCGCGGCTCCCGTTTGAGGCCTAGTCTGCGGCGGTGACGTTGCAGCGACGGGCACGGCAGGATAGACTTCGGGCTCTGCGACGGGGAGCTGGGGCAGGTACGCGGTTTCCCGGTTTGGGGTATAGACGTCCCCTTTACCTGCCTCCACTCATTCGGCTCCCTTCTCGGCGCCGTCTCCGGCCTTCATTCCTCCTGCGCCATCCTCAGAGGCGGTCTGTTTCCTCGTCTTGGGTGGCGTGCTCCGCTGACAGGTCTCGGTCTGCTGGGCCATCTCACGGCTCCACTCCGCCAACGTCTCTCGCTGCACCCGGGCCACCCTCCCTGCGAGGCCCTCCAGAGCGGTCTGTGCACACTCCCGGTCTCGGGGGAGCTGTGCTAGGACCTCCACTAGGCCTAGTGGGGTCGTTGTTTCCAGCAGGCTCCTGACCAACGGGTCGGTGCTGCTCTGCTCTTCTACAGTTGTTTCCAGCAGGCTCCTGGCCAGCGGGCCGGTGCTGCTCTGCTCTCCTTCTTCTGTTTCTAGCAGGCTCCTGACCCACGGGCCGGTGCTGCTCTGCTTTCTCGCCATCTCCGGGTAAGCTCCTCCGATACTCTCCTCCAGGCTTCTTGCCTCCGGGTGCGCTCGCTCTAGACTGCTCCAAGCGACACCCATCTTTGCTCTCTCCTTTCGTCTCCTCCCCCTTCGAGGGCGGTCCCGGGGCCACTTGGTGACTGTCAGCTCCAGGGGCTGTTCTTTCACGCTGACAGACACCTCTAGCATCACAGTCTCTGTTGGTGGGGGCGGTTTCCACTTTTGGCGCCATTTTCGGTCCCGGCCCACGATGGGAGGTGGCCTCTTGCCATCCTCTGGCACGCCCATAATGGCGTCCGCTCTTCCAAGGCGGGAAACCTTTGGAAATGGCGGGAATCGCTTCCCAGTGGCGGGAAACTCTGCAGATGGCGGGAAAAAGCTGTTAATGGCGGACAACCGGCGGGAATTGACTGGTGATGGGGTCCGATGGCGGGGACCCTCCGGAACCGGCAGGAGACTTCTTTCTGAGGTAAACTTGCACTTTTCTTCAGGCACGCAGTACCCGGGTGTTGCGGGCACATAATCCTGCCGACTACGCCAAAGTTGACGCGCCCCCTGGGCCATATTCGTTAGTGGGAATATCCGGAGCCGGATCAGGTGGGGGTTGTAGTCTTCCGAGTGGCTGTGACCCGGTCCGTGCCCAGGGTGTCAAACTCAGTTGTATGTGGCAGTCCTACAGATGTTATAAGTTCTTTATTGTCGACTACGCCACCCGTTGTGTTGCGGTCACTATGGCCGCCGCTGCAGCAGGGTCCGCTGAGGCTGATGGTGTAGGTGCAGCGTTTGATGGTATAACCCCCAACGGGTGGGGTATAGCCTCAGGGGGTCAGGTGCAGAGGATGGGGGTTGTGGTGGTGCAGCATAGGTGTTAAAGGAAGACAGAGTCGGGTTATGCAGTTTAGGGTATTTACTCACTGCTGATGTTCCGGTCACTCCAGCTTCAAGTGACCTCCCGAGCCGTGCTGCATCCACCAGGTCCTGGATCCAGCCAACCCCCAAGCGAGTCCGGAGCGTGACCCTGAGCTCTCCTTCTGTCCTTTCTCTGGCCGTCCCCACTATTGATCCACCCAGGTCCAGCTCCCTCGGGCCTTCTGTTGGGTGACCCTTGGCCTTGGGTTCCCTGACCCTCCACGTGGTATGCCTTCGTGGTGGATGTGGTGGGTGGCCGTGGCAGACGCTGCCCACGGCCTCCGGTCTCTGGCTGGGGTGTGTTTTTGCCCCCACCAGCTTGGGTTCCGGTACCCTGATGCCGACTCTTCACCCGTGGATTGGATTTGGGGTCTTAGAGTCCTCTCTTCTGCTTCCCCCTCTGGGTCTCTCCTTCTTTCTCCTCTCTCTCTCTGGGGCTTCTCTGCTCCTCTTCCTCTGACTCCTCTCTGCAAAAGGCTGACAGACTGACCGCTCTGCAAAGACTGACCCTGATCTCTGATGGTGCCCACCTTATATACACCCTCTATGTGTGAGCTCAGGTGACCAGCACCCAATGAGCTCCTATCTTTACCCAGGCTGCTCCCCCTATCTGCCCCTACACTACTTGGGATGTACCACCCCCCTCCCACTCCAGCCAGGAACAGACTCGGTCGTACCTGCACATTTCTAAGTGGGAGTACCGTCGGCCTGTTCCTTGGAAATGGGATGTATGTAGTGCATGCAGCCTACCGAGCTCAGATCCACACTCCATCCTTACCCGGGAGTGGAATATCACACCTCTGGGTTGAGGTGCAATACCCCTGTAGCAGCCGAATCCTCAGGGTGCTACATATAACATCAATCCCCACGCCCCCCGGTGTATAACATCCGCCCTCCCATGCTGTGTGCTGTTACTAACATATGACAGAACGGCTGGTGGTGCAAAGCTCTCTGATACCAGCGCGGTCCTGTAATAGGAGCCACCGGGGTAACAAGTCTGGATATTAAATTTCTTCCCTCCTAAATCTTCCCCCATCACATGTGAGTGATATTATTAAGGAGTAGAAGGAACTGCAGCAACTCAGGAGACCCCGGAACATTACAGAGCTGGGTCACTGAGTGCTGAGGAGCAGAGGGCAGAACGCTTTCCTGACTCCATTGGTAACAACATCACCACAAACACTGCGCCCCCGCCAGGAGCTTCATGGCCGAGCAGCTGCATGCAGCCTTACATCACCAAGCACGATGCCGAGCGTCAGATGGAGTGGTGTGAAGCCGCCACCACAGGACTCTGGAGGAGACCTGTTCTGTGCAGTGACGGATCACACTTCTCTATCTGGCATCTGATGGACGAGTCTGGATTTGGTGAATGCCAGGAGAACGTTACCTTATTAACTGCATTGTGCCCGCTGTACAGTTTGCTGGTGGAGGTATGGCCTTGTTTTTAGGGGTTGGTCTAGGCCCCTTAGTTCCAGTGAAAAGATGTCTTAATGCTTCAGCACAAGACATTTTAAACAATTGTAGCTTCCAACCCTAAGGGAATAGAAGAGCAGAACTGTTTCACACACGTTCTCAACCTCAACCCCACTAAACACCTTTAGGACGATTAATTAGAACAAATACTGGACAATGGCAGCATAAATATGTCACCGCAACATAGGGAAGAACAATGTCAGTCACACATCAATTACATTGCCATATGTCTGCTCAGGCTTAGAATGGCTGAGCATTCAGAGAATTACATAATACCTACAAAGAAACCGAACAAAAGGTCATTAAAGGAATTGAAATAAAAACCCTTTATTAGTACATCCATGGTTATGGAAGGACACCGCACAGAGGAGGGCACCCACACCATTGATAGAAAATATTACAAACCGCACCTAGGCCATCCAAAACACTGACTATAAAGAATATCAATTGTGGCAATGAGTCATATACGGGGATGCCGACACATACAGATGCAAAAACATTCCTATACAGTTATATGAAAAAGTTTGGGCACCCCTATTAATCTTAAGCTTATTGTTTTATAAAAATTGGTGTTTTTGCAACAGCTATTTCAGTTTGATATATGTAATAACTATTGGACACAGTAATGTTTCTGCCTTGAAATGAGGTTTATTGTACTAACAGAAAATGTGCAATCTGCATTCAAACAAAATTTGACAGGTGCATAAGTATGGGCACCCTTATCATTTTCTTGTTTTAAATACTCCTACCTACTTTTTACTGACTTACTAAAGCACTTTTTTTGGTTTTGTAACCTCATTGAGCTTTGAAGTTTATAGCCAGGTGTATGCAATCATGAGAAAAGCTACTTAAAGTGGCCACTTGCAAGTTGTTCTCCTGTTTGAATCTCCTCTGAAGAGTGGCATCATGGGCTCCTCAAAACAACTGTCAAATGATCTGAAAACAAAGATTATTCAACATAGCTGTTCAGGGGAAGGATACAAAAAGCTGTCTCAGAGATTTAACCTGTCAGTTTCCACTGTGAGGAACATAGTAAGGAAATGGAAGAACACAGGGACAGTTCTTGTTAAGGCCAGAAGTGGCAGGCCAAGAAAAACATCAGAAAGGCAGAGAAGAAGAATGGTGAGATCAGTCAAGGACAATCCTCAGACCACCTCCAGAGAGCTGCAGCATCAACTTGCTGCAGATGGTGTCACTGTGCATCGGTCAACTATACAACGCACTTTGCACAAGGAGAAGCTGTATGGGAGAGTGATGCGAAAGAAGTCGTTTCTGCAAGCACGCCACAAACAGAGTCGGCTGAGGTATGCAAAAGCACATTTGGAGAAGCCAATTTCCTTTTGGAAGAAGGTCCTGTGGACTGATGAAACCAAGATTGAGTTGTTTGGTCATACAAAAAGGCATTATGCATGGCGGCAAAAAAACACAGCATTCCAAGAAAAACACTTGCTACCCACAGTAAAATTTGGTGGAGGTTCCATCGTGCTTTGGGGCTGTGTGGCCAATGCTGGCACCGGGAATCTTGTTAAAGTCGAAGGACGCATGGATTTCACTCAGTATCAGCAGATTCTTGACAATAATGTTCAAGAATCAGTGACAAAGTTGAAGTTACGCAGGGGATGGATCTTTCAGCAAGACAATGATCCAAAACACCGCTCCAAATCTACTCAGGCATTCATGCAGAGGAACAATTACAATGTTCTGGAATGGCCATCCCAGTCCCCAGACCTGAATATCATTGAACATCTGTGGGATCATTTGAAGAGGGCTGTCCATGCTCGGCGACCATCAAACTTAACTGAACTGGAATTGTTTTGTAAAGAGGAATGGTCAAAAATACCTTCATCCAGGATCCAGGAACTCATTAAAAGCTACAGGAAGCGACTAGAGGCTGTTATTTTTGCAAAAGGAGGATCTACTAAGTATTAATGTCACTTTTCTGGTGAGGTGCCCAAACTTATGCACCTGTCAAATTTTGTTTGAATGCAGATTGCACATTTTCTGTTAGTACAATAAACCTCATTTCAAGGCAGAAACATTACTGTGTCCAACAGTTATTACATATATCAAACTGAAATAGCTGTTGCAAAAACACCAATTTTTATAAAACATTAAGCTTAAGATTAATAGGGGTGCCCAAACTTTTTCATATAACTGTATAGTGACCACCATCTCAATATGCATAAATGACTACTGCCCCATAGATGTCATTGTAAGTACACCCCAAGATTGCTTTACTGTGACAAGATCAATTGTGTCCTATGAAAACTCAAAGAAAAGAGGGGGGAATATAACATAGATATGGAAAGAACATAGGAATGGGGTGAAATGTATGAAGGTGCTCTGCATATTGAGCTGTGATATCTGTAGAGGGACGGACTCCATATTAACATCCTGTATATGGATTTAGAATAGGAGGCCATAAAAGCCCCTGTAGGTGTAATGTGGAGGGGGCACAATACCTTTCTCCATGTAGTGTATAATAAATAGAACATGGTATTGGAAAGTTTGGTGCCAGCCATGATGTTTGCACAAACCTGTTTGGATCATTTCCATGCCCACGTCACGAGCGTGCCCCTCTATGGTGACGAGAGCCCCCAATGTGGTGCGAGTCTGCTGGGACAATTTGCCTCCTCGCACAAGCTCCACAATATCATTTAGCTGGAGCTGCAGATTATCATAGGAGTTTTTCAGGCCCTACAAGAAGGATGTAACGGTGAAATCATCTGCAGAAACATTCATAGAACATACATATTGCAAGGGGGCTGAAATCTATACAGATTATAAGCTGCAGACTAGATTGAGAACTCCACAATATGCAGGCACTTTTTAATGTACACAACAATTTTACAACATATCTTTATAGAAGTTGGAGATCTGGATTGAACCCAGAGCTCCAAATACCCAGATGTACCTCTATAAAACCCTGCCACAAACAGCATGGAAAACTCAATGCAGATGGATTCATTTTATGCTGGTATTATGGGAAATCCCATACAATGTCTTCCCTTATTGGTAGATATGACGAGAGTAGAGATGAGCGAATGGATTTGCAGGACTCTGGTCCAACAGTCGGGTCAGTATTCCACGGCCGCAGGACCGGAGCTCCGTGAACCGGCATCTCCGGCTCCTCTTTTGATGTCGATGTCATAGTTGTGGTGTGAGGCACAAATGACATCACGCTTGGCCGGCTAATCAAAAGAGGAGCCAGGGATGCCGGCATGTAAGAGGCGGTTAGCAAGGCTCCCATCCAACAGCCACAGACTACTAACCTGCTCTCTTAGACCAAGGTCCTGCAAATTTAGTTGCTCATCTCTAGACAAGATGCATGAATCAATGCAAAATCCCAACAATACTATGGAGCCTTTTGGGTACCTTCAAGATATTGAGCCGCTGTACAACTGCAACCCCCAGGAGAAGACCCCTGGGCAAGAACAGTACATGGGCTCTTTGCAGTCTAATAACGTACTGTGAAATAAGCTACTTGCATCTTTTGATGTGAATGTGGGTCCCCTTACCTCTGTTGCACCAATGGTATATCCGCCCCTGGAAACTCCTATAAGCTGCGTCCCTGGGTATGACAGTCTATTAGCAGGAGAACACATGAAGTCTGTCTATGAATGTATATATATGTATTTCTCCCAGAAAATTATTACAATTACACATGTTTTGTTGTTCACATGTTTATTTAATTTGTGTGTATTGGAACAACACAAAAAGAAGATATTGGTCAACAATTTTGGTTCTCAAGTCCTCAGACAGTTCTCTTCTCCTCTTTCTGTTCTCCCTGCTTAGTGTGGCACGTAACAACGCAAAGATTGAGTCAACTTTTCCCCTTTGTATCGGGTTTCAGGTGTGATTTTCATATTGCCCACACCTGTTACTTGCCACAGGTGAGTTTGAATGAGCATCACAAGCTTAAAACAAAATTGTTTACCCACAATTTTGGAAAGATGCCAACAATTTTGTCCGGCCCATTTTGGGGGTTTTGTGTGAAATTATATCCAATTTGCCTTTTTTTCTCTGTTTTTTTTGTGTTGTTCCAATACACACAAAGGAAATAAACGTGTATAACAAAAAATACACATGCAATTGCAATAATTTTATGGAAAATACTTCAAGGGTGCCAACACTTCTGGCCATGACTGTTTCTAGTGAAGCAACCTTGATCAGTAAAGGAGCTTATGCCGTACCTCTGGACCACTGCCGATAGCTTCATGCCCTTCACTGGTCCAGAACATCTGAGACACACAGAGCACGACCTGTCCCGGCCATTCCCTCACCCAGTCTTTTCTTGCAGTCTCAGGGTATGCCTTTTAAAAAACAAAGTTAAATTACGTTGACAGAAGCATTTAAGAGAGGGACAACCTTACTAGTATTATCTAGCAAATTCATTTCTACCGATTGCAGGTAGAAGATCTGCTACCTGGCTCTATTGCAAGAGATACATCATCCACAAATCATTCACTGCCGCCAAATAATCTTATACAAATATAAAAGTACTAGATTAGTTCCAATTAATGCTTTTGGTCTGTAGGTAGATCCGTACCATTCGTGACCGAGCAATAACATCATGCACGCTCCTTAACATGACATCTTCCCCTTGGATGAGCCACTTCTCCACGGCCCCCCGAGCCTCGGAGGTGGAGATGGTCTGGATGAGCTCTAAGCGTTCCCCCTCGGTGCTGTACATGGCTTTGATGTCCAGGTTAGGAAGGAACTCCAGCTTTGCGATGCCTTCAAAGCCCTTCTTTAGATGTGGTTGGACCCGCAGAGGATCTTTAGTCTCAGAGAGAATTTCTAGCATTTCGTCGTTGGACAGGAAGAAAAAGCTAAAGCGAAAATGCACAATATGATAAAGATGTCATTAAAGTATTGGGTCAGGCGCCATTTGTATCAGTGTCTATGTGAGAAAATAGAAAAGCAAAGCTTTCAAGTAAAGATTCAGTCCCCATACACATTGGATTAAAATAGTTTAAACCTGACTATTGCAGCAGGACCGGCCTACCCACTGATGTGTATGGGGGTCTCCTGACTCTCCCCCGATAGAGGATGTCAGGGCCAGAAGGATCGGGCAGATGGGATTTCAATACCCGGTCTTTTGGTTCTCAGGGGAGATAACCCGCTGCCGGAGGTGTCCAGTACCGACTTTCTCCTCTCTCCCCATTAAAAACACATGACTGTTCAGCAGAATATGTGGGAGTCAGAAGAAATAGCCAAATAACCATTCAGACGACGGGTATCTCATATCTCATGCGTATGGCTAGCTTAAAGGGGCTATCCAGTTTTGGGAACTTTTTTTATTTAACTGAAATGGGTATTCCCATCTCCAGGATTCTACCCCAATATGTAGTAGGCGTCATAATAATAATATTAGCAAATACCTCCAATTAGAAGTGTAGTATAGTTCTTCTGATTTGCTTTGTCGCTTACCCCATGTGCAGGGCATTGCAGTAGCTTAGGTTACGACCACTAGCAAATAACTGTCACTATATGAGTGGTCGTAACCATGGATACCGAAGCTACTGCAATGCCTTGCACATGGGGAAAGCGACATAGCGAATCAGAAGAACTATACTACACTTTTAATTGGATGTATTTGCTAATGTTATTATTACTACGCCTACTACATATTGGGATAGGATCTTGGAGATGGGAATACCCATTTAATTGCGAGTATTTGCGACAATTCAGTTTCATTAAAAATGTTGCACCGTTAGGCTTTTTGTTTCCTGCACATTCAGCTTTGATGTGATCTGTGGTCATAAATCGGCTAAGAGGAGCTGAAAAAAGACAGATTAAAAATAAGTCCAATAGCCAGCGCAACGCAGAGCCAATAGAAGGCAAACAGTGCAAAATTATTAATGAAATCCAATTACAAAAATGATTTCAATGCGTTTAAATAAGAAAAAAAAAAATTTCTTTAAGTAGTATATAGAATCATTGCAACAAGTGAAAGGACTATACCGTGGGAAAAAAGCCTCTTCTTCTCCAGATAGGCATTCAGCCCTTTCATGATTTTATCCAGAAGCACATTGCTGTCCTGAAGTTTTTCCAGAAGTCCGGTCAGAGAAGTGGCGCTTAAAGCCTAAAACAAAGTAGATAGCCCATAAGTAAGATTCCATTATATAGTTATAGAGACTGAAAAAAGGTCACATTCATTGACTATTGTGCCAATAGTTCATATTAAAAAAATAATTAGAACATACAGTTATATGAAAAAGTTTGGGCACCCCTATTAATCTTAAGCTTAATGTTTTATAAAAATTGGTGTTTTTGCAACAGCTATTTCAGTTTGATATATGTAATAACTATTGGACACAGTAATGTTTCTGCCTTGAAATGAGGTTTATTGTACTAACAGAAAATGTGCAATCTGCATTCAAACAAAATTTGACAGGTGCATAAGTATGGGCACCTCACCAGAAAAGTGACATTAATATTTAGTAGATCCTCCTTTTGCAAAAATAACAGCCTCTAGTTGCTTCCTGTAGCTTTTAATGAGTTCCTGGATCCTGGATGAAGGTATTTTTGACCATTCCTCTTTACAAAACAATTCCAGTTCAGTTAAGTTTGATGGTCGCCGAGCATGGACAGCCCTCTTCAAATGATCCCACAGATGTTCAATGATATTCAGGTCTGGGGACTGGGATGGCCATTCCAGAACATTGTAATTGTTCCTCTGCATGAATGCCTGAGTAGATTTGGAGCCGTGTTTTGGATCATTGTCTTGCTGAAAGATCCATCCCCTGCGTAACTTCAACTTTATCACTGATTCTTGAACATTATTGTCAAGAATCTGCTGATACTGAGTGGAATCCATGCGTCCCCATCCATCCATCCTGGGTAGGTGTATATGCCCCGCCATCCATCCATCCTGGGTAGGTGTATATGCTTCTCCATCCATCCTGGGTAGGTGTATATGCCGCGCCATCCATCCATCTTGGGTAGGAGTAGATGCCCCGCCATCCATCCATCTTGGGTAGGAGTAGATGCCCCTCCATCCATCCATCCTGGGTAGGTGTAGATGCCCCTCCATCCATCCTGGGTAGGTGTATATGCCCCTCCATCCATCCATTCTGGGTAGGTGTATATGCCCCTCCATTCATCCATTCTGGGTAGGTGTATATGCCCCTCCATCCATCCATTCTGGGTAGGCGTAGATGCCCCTCCATCCATCCATTCTGGGTAGGTGTATATGCCCCTCCATTCATCCATTCTGGGTAGGTGTATATGCCCCTCCATCCATTCTGGGTAGGCATAGATGCCCCTCCATCCATCCATTCTGGGTAGGTGTAGATGCCCCTCCATCCATCAATCCATCCTGGGTAGGGGTATATGCCCTCCATCCATTGATTCTGGGTAGGCGTAGATGACCCTCCATCCATTCATCCTGGGTAGGTGTAGATGCCCCTCCATCCATCCATCCCGGGTAAGGTGTAGATGCCCCTCCATCCATCCATACATCCTGGGTAGGTGTAGATGTCCCCCCATCCATCCATACATCCTGGGTAGGTGTAGATGCCCCTCCATCCATCCACCCATCCTGGGTAGGTGTAGATACCCAGGATGAATGGATGGATGGAGGGGCATCTACACCTACCCAGGATGGATGGATGGAGGGGCATCTACACTTACCCAGGATGAATGGATGGATGGAGGGGCAAGTGTAGATGCCCCTCCATCCATCCATCCTGGGTAGGGGTAGATGCCCCTCCATCCATCCATCCTGGGTAGGTGTATATGCCCCTCCATCCATCCATTCTGGGTAGGTGTATATGCCCCTCCATCCATCCATCCTGGGTAGGCGTAGATACCTTTCCATCCATCCATCCTGGGTAGGTGTATATGCACCTCCATCCATCCATCCATCCATGCATCCATCCATGCATCCAATCTGGGTAGGTGTATATGCCCCTTCATCCATCCATTCTGGGTTTGCGTAGATGCACCTCCATCCATCCTGGGTAGTCTATTCTGGTAGGTGTATATGCCCCTCCATCCATCCATCCATCCTGGGTAGGAGTATTTGCACCTCCATCCATCCTGGGTAGGTGTATATGCCCCTCCATCCATCCTGGGTAGGTGTATATGACCCTTCATCCATCCATCCATTCTGGGTAGGCGTAGATGCCCCTCCATCCATCCATCCATCCTGCGCAGTCTATTCTGGTAGGTGTATATGCCCCTCTATCCATCCATCCTGGGTAGGTGTATATGCCCCTCCATCCATCCATTCTCGGTAGGTGTAGATGCCCCTCCATTCGTCCATTCTCGGTAGGTGTAGATGCCCCTCCATTCGTCCATTCTCGGTAGGTGTAGATGCCCCTCCATCCATCAATCCATCCTGGGTAGGTGTAGATGCCCCTCCATCCATCCATAGTAGGTGTAGATACCACTCCATCCATCCATTCTGGGTAGGTGTATATGCCCCTCCATGCATCCTGGGTAGGTGTATATGCCCCTCCATTCATCCTGGGTAGGAGTATTTGCCCCTCCATCCATAGTGGGTAGGTGTATATGCCCCTCCATCCATCCATCCTGGGTAGGTGAATATGCCCTTCCATCCATCCTGGGTAGGTGTATCGGCCTCTCCATCCATCCTGGGTAGCTGTATATGCCCCTCCATCCATCCATCCAGAGTAGGTGTATATGCCCCTCCATCTATCCATCCTGAGTAGGTGTATATGCCCATCCATCCATCCTGGGTAGGTGTATATGCTCCTCCATCCATCAATCCATCCTGGGTAGGTGTATATGCCCCTCCATCCATCCATTCTGGGTAGGCGTAGATGCCCCTCCATCTATTCATCCTGGGTAGGTGTAGATGCCCCTCCATCCATCCATCCATCCTGGGTAGGTGTAGATGCCCCTCCATCCATCCATACATCCTGGGTAGGTCTAGATGCCCCTCCATCCATCCATACATCCTGGGTAGGTCTAGATGTAAAAACTCATTGTGAGAACGTAGCTTTATACCCTAAGAAACCCCCTTTGAGCTATGGTGGGGGCGTGTTCTTCTTTTCTTTGAGCGTTGCTGCTGGCTTATGATTGGTCAGCATCATACAGGAGAAATCTGCAGCATATTTAAGGATTTCTCACAAGCCTCATTCGGGTAAATGCAAAAAGGTAAATAAAATGACCAAAATTTCCACAACAAAAGTGTAGCTCTACCTACAGCGTATTCACACCCAGACTATAAGATTATGGCCGGTCTCTGGGTGGGTGTTTTTTTACACAGTAGTCAGAACCTACAACATTGTGGTGCCGTGCATTACATGAGCTATACTAAGGGAGTGCCTGTCAGCATAGAGCGAATACGTCCATATACCGAGCAGCAGAAAGTGTAAGAGAAGAACTATAGAAGGATGGACCATAGTGGAGCATTCCGGACTGGAGCAACATAAGGAGCCAGAAGGCTTCCCCCCGGTATTCCATGCTATGTGCTCCTTATAAAGAGACATCTCTCCATAGACCCCTCTGTGAAGACCACCCCCTTATCCAGATGATACATTCTCACTTCCACCATATATAATGCAGACTGGCCATTTTTTTTTTTTTTTTTTTCAGAAAATCACCAATTTTGGGTCGTCAGCTGTAAAAGAAGAAATGCTTTACACCAGTGCTGGGAACCTATGGCAGCGTGCAGAGGGGGCAGCAGAGCCCTCCTGGGGGGCACCATGGCCGCAGCACTAGCGCTACTGGATCGGGCCGGCGGGGAGAACTCTGAGCCGCCGAGTGCCGGCACCAGCTCCGCTACTGCAGCTAGATGTGCGATCTCTCTCGGACGGAAACACATCGAGCTGAAGTGTATTGCAGCGCACGAACTAGCCAGGCCCGAGCGCTGCAATACACGCTGCCGGCCAATCAGAGGCCAGGGCTGCCGGCCAATCAGAAGCCAGCGGCTGACGGCCAATCAGAGGCCAGCATGACTTCGGCTGGCCAATCAGCGGCTGCCGGCCAATCAGAGGCCAGCATGACTTCGGCCGGCCAATTAGAGGCCAGCATCGACTGGGCATATGATGTTGGCCGGCAGCGTGTATTGCAGAGCACGGGCCTGGCTAGTACGTGCGCTGCAATACACTTCAGCTAGATGTGCCGACTACAGCAGAGGACGCTGCGCGGGAGAAGAAGGAAGGTGAGGAGGAGGGTTTATTATGTGTGTTTTTTTTTTTTTTTTAATATGTGATGCACAGTGGCTGGGGGGGAGAGGGAGTGTAGCACCCTGAGGATTCGGCTGCTACAGGGGTATTGCACCTCAGCCAGAGGTGTGATATTCCACTCCCGGGTAAGGATGGAGTGTGGAACTGAGCTCGGTAGGCTGCATGCACTACACACATCCCATTTCCGAGGAACAGGCCGACGGTACTCCCACTTAGAAATGTGCAGGTACGACCGAGTCTGTTCCTGGCTGGAGTGGGAGGGGGGTGGTACATCCCAAGTAGTGTAGGGGCAGATAGGGGGAGCAGCCTGGGTAAAGATAGGAGCTCATTGGGTGCTGGTCACCTGAGCTCACACATAGAGGGTGTATATAAGGTGGGCACCATCAGAGAACAGGGTCAGTCTGTCAGCCTTTTGCAGAGAGAAGTCAGAGGAGGAAGAGGAGCAGAGCAGTCCCAGAGAGAGAGAGAGGAGAAAGAAGGAGAGACCCAGAGGGGGAAGCAGAAGAGAGGACTCTAAGACCCCAAATTCAAGCTACGGGTGAAGAGTCGGCATCAGGGTACCGGAACCCAAGCTGGTGGGGGCAAAAACACACCCCAGCCAGAGACCGGAGGCCGTGGGCAGCGTCTGCCACGGCCACCCACCATATCCACCACGAAGGCATACCACGTGGAGGGTCAGGGAACCCAAGGCCAAGGGTCACCCAACAGAAGGCCCGAGGGAGCTGGACCTGGGTGGATCACTAGTGGGGACGGCCAGAGAAAGGACAGAAGGAGAGCTCAGGGTCACGCTCCGGACTTGCTTGGGGGTTGGCTGGATCCAGGACCTGGTGGATGCAGCACGGCTCGGGAGGTCACTTGAAGCTGGAGTGACCGGAACATCAGCAGTGAGTAAATACCCTAAACTGCACAACCCGACTCTGTCTTCATTTCACATCTACGCTGCACCACCACAACCCCCATCCTCTGCACCTGACCCCCTGAGGCTATACCCCACCCGTTGGGGGTTATACCACCAAAAGCTGCACCTACACCATCAGCCTCAGCGGACCCTGCTGCAGCGGCGGCCATAGTGACCGCAACACAACGGGTGGCGTAGTCGACAATAAAGAACTTATAACATCTGTAGGACTGCCACATACAACTGAGTTTGACACCCTGGGCACGGACCGGGTCACAGCCACTCGGAAGACTACAACTCCCATCTGATCCGGCTCCGGATATTCCCCCTAAAGAATATGGCCCAGGGGGCGCGTCAACTTTGGCGTAGTCGGCAGGATAAAGTGCCCGCAACACCCGGGTACTGCGTGCCTGAAGAAAAGAACGAGTTTACCTCAAAAAGAAGTCTCCTGCCGGTTCCGGAGGGTCCCCGCCATCGGACCCCATCACCAGTCGATTCCCGCCGGTTGTCCGCCATTAACAGCTTTTTCCCGCCATCTGCAGAGTTTCCCGCCACTGGGAAGCGATTCCCGCCATTTCCAAAGGTTTCCCGCCTTGTCAGAGCGGACGCCATTATGGGCGTGCCAGAGGGTGGCGAGAGGCCGCCTCCCATCGTGGGCCAGGACCGAAAATGGCGCCAAAAGTGGAAACCGCCCCCACCAACAGAGACTGTGATGCTAGAGGTGTCTGTCAGCGTGAAAGAACAGCCCCTGGAGCTGACAATCACCAAGTGGCCCCGGGACCGCCCTCGAGGTGGGAGGAGACGAAAGGAGAGAACGAAGATGGGTGCCGCCTGGAGGAGTCTAGAGCGAGCGCACCCGGAGGCAAGAAGCCTGGAGAAGAATATCGGAGGAGCTTACCCGGAGATGGCGAGAAAGCAGAGCAGCACCGGCCCGCTGGCCAGGAGCCTGCTGGAGACAACAGAAGAGGGAGAGCAGAGCAGCACCGGCCCGTTGGTCAGGAGCCTGCTGGAGACAACAGTAGGAGAGCAGAGCAGCACCGACCCGTTGGTCAGGAGCCTGCTGGAAACAACGACCCCACTAGGCCTAGTGGAGGTCTTAGCACAGCTCCCCCGAGACCGGGAGTGTGCACAGACCGCTCTGGAGGGCCTCGCAAGGAGGATGGCCCGGGTGCAGCGAGAGACGTTGGCGGAGTGGAGCCGTGAGATGGCCCAGCAGACCGAGACCCGTCAGCGGAGCACGCCACCCAAGACGAGGAGACCGACCGCCTCTGAGGATGGCGCGGGAGGACTGAAGGCCGGAGACGGCGCGGAAAAGGGAGCCGAACGAGTGGAGGCAGGTAAAGGGGACGTCTATACCCCAAACCGGGAAACCGCGTACCTGCCCCAGCTCCCCGTCGCAGAGCCCGAAGTCTATCCTGCCGTGCCCGTCGCTGCAACGTCACCGCCGCAGACTAGGCCTCAAACGGGAGCCGCGACCCCTGTGACGTCACACGCCTCGACCCCGGGCGTGACCAAGCAGGAAGTACCACCAGCCTGGTCGCAAGGCCTAGTACCCCCGGGCGCCGCAATACCAACAGCGCCCCCTACCTCCGCGGAGCCCCCGGCCTGGTCGCAGGGCCAAGTAGCCCAGGGCGCCGCCGTCCTTACGGTGCCCTTTACCTTCCAGATACCCCAGGCCTGGCCGCAAGGCCCGGGCAACCCGGGCGCTAACACCACCGCGCCCATAAGACCTAAAGTGCCGCATCTGGGAGAGGACCTGTACGCCCAGCATACGTGCCCGGATGGGCAGCCATTTATATGGCCACCGGAGTTCCACCATCCCCGACTCCGGAGAGAGAGACCCCTGGATGAACCCCTGATCCCGGCTCCTAAGCCCGTAAAGAAGATCTCGCCCCCGCTAGAAGAGACCCAGTTTGAGTGGGACCCCACCGGAGAAGATCTCATGGGGTTCACTCAAGAGACTCGGGCAGCTGCAGCGGAGCGTGCTGAGTGCTGCCGCCAACAGCTCGAGGACTTTGAGAGGGAGCGGAGAGAGAGGCGGGTCCGGGAACAGCAAGCTCAAATAAGGAGCGCGGAGCAGAAGAGCCGGGCCAGGAGAGACCCCCGTGCAGCGCATAGTCCCCGCACCACCGGGACTGTGATAAAGTTTAATATGCAGCATGGGTGGGGCTTCATCCGAGACCACCGCACCCTAGGCGACGTCTTCGTGACGAGGAGAGACGTTGAGTCCCACCTACCGGAGGGACACAGAGGTCGTGACCTTTACATCGGGGACGAGGTCACCTTCACCAGGCACAAGTGTGCCAAAGGACCCTACGCCCTCCATGTGCATCGTCTGACGGAGGAAGAGCTGCGGTGTGAGGAGGAAGAACAAGAGGACCCGGACGGGTCTGAAACTAGAGCCAAAGGTAACAATAAAGAAAGAGCAGGAGGACGCCGTCGTTAAGTACAGCGAAGCAGGAGCTGTATATAGTTGCCCGTCGGGGCACCATAAACTGAAACTGAAACTGTTGCTGTTGCTAATAATAGTCCCCGTTGGGACCAGCAAGTGTGAACTGTTACCCGTTTAACCCCTAAATCCCACTGACCGAGGACTGAGAGCGGTCATTCCTCCCTAATACCTGGCCGAGGACTGAGAGCAGCCACTAGCCCTGTATATAGTTGCGCGTCCTAAAGCGCCCCCTACTGGTTTTATAGGAAAGCCACGAGTTCCAAAGACTGTCGCACTTTACCCGGTCACACGTTGCACAGTGACCGGAGGAGGAGCCAGAGGCGACGAGAATGTTATTATGAAAAGTTTTATGATGATGCTGCTAATATATATTTTATATGTTTGTATTATGTTGTTTATGAAAAAAAATGTATGTTTGGTGTTGTTTATCTCTTACAGCCCGAGGACGTGCTGTGATTTACCAGGGGGGAATGTAGCACCCTGAGGATTCGGCTGCTACAGGGGTATTGCACCTCAGCCAGAGGTGTGATATTCCACTCCCGGGTAAGGATGGAGTGTGGAACTGAGCTCGGTAGGCTGCATGCACTACACACATCCCATTTCCGAGGAACAGGCCGACGGTACTCCCACTTAGAAATGTGCAGGTACGACCGAGTCTGTTCCTGGCTGGAGTGGGAGGGGGGTGGTACATCCCAAGTAGTGTAGGGGCAGATAGGGGGAGCAGCCTGGGTAAAGATAGGAGCTCATTGGGTGCTGGTCACCTGAGCTCACACATAGAGGGTGTATATAAGGTGGGCACCATCAGAGAACAGGGTCAGTCTGTCAGCCTTTTGCAGAGAGAAGTCAGAGGAGGAAGAGGAGCAGAGCAGTCCCAGAGAGAGAGAGAGGAGAAAGAAGGAGAGACCCAGAGGGGGAAGCAGAAGAGAGGACTCTAAGACCCCAAATTCAAGCTACGGGTGAAGAGTCGGCATCAGGGTACCGGAACCCAAGCTGGTGGGGGCAAAAACACACCCCAGCCAGAGACCGGAGGCCGTGGGCAGCGTCTGCCACGGCCACCCACCATATCCACCACGAAGGCATACCACGTGGAGGGTCAGGGAACCCAAGGCCAAGGGTCACCCAACAGAAGGCCCGAGGGAGCTGGACCTGGGTGGATCACTAGTGGGGACGGCCAGAGAAAGGACAGAAGGAGAGCTCAGGGTCACGCTCCGGACTTGCTTGGGGGTTGGCTGGATCCAGGACCTGGTGGATGCAGCACGGCTCGGGAGGTCACTTGAAGCTGGAGTGACCGGAACATCAGCAGTGAGTAAATACCCTAAACTGCACAACCCGACTCTGTCTTCATTTCACATCTACGCTGCACCACCACAACCCCCATCCTCTGCACCTGACCCCCTGAGGCTATACCCCACCCGTTGGGGGTTATACCATCAAAAGCTGCACCTACACCATCAGCCTCAGCGGACCCTGCTGCAGCGGCGGCCATAGTGACCGCAACACAACGGGTGGCGTAGTCGACAATAAAGAACTTATAACATCTGTAGGACTGCCACATACAACTGAGTTTGACACCCTGGGCACGGACCGGGTCACAGCCACTCGGAAGACTACAACTCCCATCTGATCCGGCTCCGGATATTCCCCCTAAAGAATATGGCCCAGGGGGCGCGTCAGGAGCATGTATACCAAGACTGAGGGGAGGGCCAGCATATAAACCAGGATTGAGGGGAGGGCCAGCATATATACCAGGATTGAGGGGAGGGCCAGCATATATACCAGGATTGAGGGGAGGGCCAGCATATATACCAGGATTGAGGGGAGGGCCAGCATATATACCAGGATTGAGGGGAGGGCCAGCATATATACCAGGATTGAGGGGAGGACCAGCATATATACCAGGATTGAGGGGAGGGCCAGCATATATACCAGGATTGAGGGGAGGGCCAGCATATATACCAGGATTGAGGGGAGGGCCAGCATATATACCAGGATTGAGGGGAGGACCAGCATATATACCAGGATTGAGGGGAGGACCAGCATATATACCAGGATTGAGGGGAGGGCCAGCATATATACCAGGATTGAGGGGAGGGCCAGCATATATACCAGGATTGAGGGGAGGACCAGCATATATACCAGGATTGAGGGGAGGGCCAGCATATACACCAGGATTGAGGGGAAGGCCACCATATATACCAGGATTCAGGGGAGGGCCAGCATATATACCAGGATTGAGGGGAAGGCCAGCATATATACCAGGATTGAGGGGAGGGCCACCATATATACCAGGATTGAAGGGAGGGCCAGCATATATACCAGGATTGAGGGGAGGGCCAGCATATATACCAGGATTGAGGAGAGGGCCAGCATATATACCAAGATTGAGGGGAGGGCCAGCAAATATGCCAGGATTGAAGGGAGGGCCAGCATATATACTAGGATTGAGGGGAGGGCCAGCATATATACCAGGATTGAGGGGAAGGCCAGCATATATACCAGGATTGAGGGGAGGGCCACCATATATACCAGGATTGAAGGGAGGGCCAGCATATATACCAGGATTGAGGTGAGGGCCAGCATATATACCAAGATTGAGGGGAGGGCCAGCATATATACCAGGATTGAGGGGAGGGCCAGCATATATACCAGGATTGAGGGGAGGGCCAGCATATATACCAGGATTGAGGGGAGGGCCAGCATATATACCAGGATTGAGGGGAGGGCCACTATATATACCAGGATTGAGGGGAGGGCCAGCATATATACCAGGATTGAGGGAAGGGCCAGCATATATACCAGGATTGAAGGGAGGGCCAGCACATATACCAGGATTGAGGGGAGGGCCAGCATATATACCAGGATTGAGGGGAGGGCCAGCATATTTACCAGGATTGAGGGGAGGGCCAGCATATATACCAGGATTGAGGAGAGGGCCAGCATATATACCAGGATTGAGGAGAGGGCCAGCATATATACCAGGATTGAGGGGAGGGCCAGCATATATACCAGGATTGAGGGGAGGGCCAGCATATATACCAGGATTGAGGAGAGGGCCAGCATATATACCAGGATTGACGGGAGGACCAGCATATATACCAGGATTGAGGGGAGGGCCAGCATATATACCAGGATTGAGGGGAGGGCCAGCATATATACCAGGATTGAGGGGAAGGCCAGCATATATACCAGGATTGAGGGGAGGGCCAGCGTATATACCAGGATTGAGGGAAGGGCCAGCGTATATACCAGGATTGAGGGGAGGGCCAGCGTATATACCAGGATTGAGGGGAGGGCCAGCATATATACCAGGATTGAGGGGAGGGCCAGCATATATACCAGGAATGAGGGGAGGGCCAGCATATTTACCAGGATTGAGGGGAGGGCCAGCATATATACCAGGATTGAGGAGAGGGCCAGCATATATACCAGGATTGAGGGGAGGGCCAGCATATATACCAGGATTGAGGGGAGGGCCAGCATATATACCAGGATTGAGGAGAGGGCCAGCATATATACCAGGATTGACGGGAGGACCAGCATATATACCAGGATTGAGGGGAGGGCCAGCATATATACCAGGATTGAGGGGAGGGCCAGCATATATACCAGGATTGAGGGGAGGGCCAGCATATATACCAGGATTGAGGAGAGGGCCAGCATATATACCAGGATTGAGGGGAGGGCCAGCATATATACCAGAATTGACGGGAGGACCAGCATATATACCAGTATTGAGGAGAGGGTTATTGTGTGTGGCCACCTTAACTTGTGTGTGCAAGTCACAGATGACCACAGATATTTAGACTCTTTGCAGTGTATGAGCAGCACTGTAGAATTGGTGTCTGGATGCACCATTATGTATTTTACACTTTTTCAGAGAGTGAGAAATATTCTGTATGTAGTATGTGGTAATTGTCTTTATATCCTGTACTCCATGTGTGTATGTGTAAGTAGTAGCTGTGCATAATATAAATATATATGGTTTTATCTTTATTAAAGGCTATGGAGTCCCACATTTCTTCCATGGTATGCATCACCTTCTCCAGGGAAAACTCCTAATAAGAAAACACAGAAACTTTTCACTAGTAGCAGATTCCTCTTTGTTCCGACAAAGATGGGGGAGCAGCATATATACAAGGATGGGGGGCAGCATATATACAAGGATGGGGGAGCAGCATATATACAAGGATGGGGGAGCAGAATATATACAAGGATGGGGGAGCAACATATATACAAGGATTTGGGGGAGCACATACAAGGATGGGGGAGAAGCATATATACAAGGATGGGGAAGCAGGATATATACAAGGATGGGGGAGCAGCATATAAACAAGGATGGGGAGCAGGATATATACAAGGATGGGGGGTAGCACATACAAGGATGGGGGAGAAGCATATATACAAGGATGGGCAAACATATACCAGGATGGAAGGGGGAGCATATTTTTTCTATATGCAGTCTCATACCCCTGCTCCTGTTTGTGGCTGCTTTCGGTTCCCCTCGCCTGCTCTATGTATGAGTTGTTTTTCTAAACTAAAACCTCAGTATTCTGGTTAAATGACCTTGTTGGCACTATGGGATAAATCAGTGGGTTTTTGGTTGCAGTTTGGGCTCTCGGTCTGTAAAAGGTTTGCCATCACTAACCTAGGATATTTTGGAGATATTGTCACTGCAGTATTCAGGTGTCACCATCTAGAGGTCGAAATGCAAATTACTACATGGATTCTTAAATTAAGAAATAGGGAGTCACATAGCAAGAGTGATTTGTATCATACTATCAAAAAATACTGCATCTTTTTGTAAAAGCATCTCATATACAGTACTGTACAAAAGTTTTAGGCAGGTGTGGAAAATATGCCGCAGAGTAAAAAGCTTTAAAAATAGAAGTGATAATAGTTTATTTTTAAGAACAGTTATTAGGCTATGTTCACATGCTGCGTTTTTTCAACCCTTTGCATAACTAATAATCTTTATAATAATAATAATCTTTTTATTTATATAGCGCCAACATATTCTGCAGCTCTTTACAATTCAGACAATTTACAGACATTCTGGGCGCTGTCCCCATTAGGGCTCACAATCTACATTCCCTATCAGTATGTCTGATGCAAATGAAAGCAAGGGGACCCTCTGGGTTCTGTTATAGGACGGAAAACAATACTCCAATATCTGCAGTGGGTTTTTCTGCTGCAATTACTGAACATGTGCACATACCCTTATGACGTTTCTTTATATTTTAGTGGTTAAAAAAAAATTCAGACCCTTAAATTGTTTGTTCCTCCATATTCTGAGACCTGCATCTTTCCGCTCATGGAGCTGAGTCAGGTCTTGGTTATTTTTCGCTGGGAGCTGATGCTTTTAACCCCTTCACCACCTTGGGTTTTTCCATTTTTGCGTTTTTGTTTTTTGCTCCCCTTCTTCCCAGAGCCATAACTTTTTTTTTCCTTTTTCATGTTTAACATATTGTCTGAATAATTTAATATTTCGATAGATCGGACTTTTTAGTCATGACGATATCAATTTTTTTTTCCATTTTTCCATTTTTGAATGGGGACAAAGGAGGTGCAGTTTTTTATTCAGTTTTATTTTTTAAATGGAACCTATCATGTGAAAAAACGCTATCAACCTGCAGATGTGGGGTTACTCTGAACTTGCTCGGCGCCCGCACTTTGAGCCCCGCTGCCAGGAGGAAGCTTTATTCCTCCCGGCATTGGTGTAACCGCACCCCCCGGCATTGATTGACAGCAGCTCAGCAGTACGACCGGACGACAGTCAGTGCTGGAGGCGCCACTCTCTATGTACAGAGCAGTGACTGAACCCGCGCCACCGCACCTATGACTGGAAGCTGACCGCTGCCAGGAGGAATACACATAATTTCCTCCCGGCAGCGGGGCTCTAAGTGCCAGGGCCAGACAGGTTCAGAACGCTATTAACCTGCAGATTAACCCTGTTTTTTCACGTGACAGGTTCCCATTTTTTTATTTCTACTTTTTTTGTACCACTAGGGGATCTCAACCTGCAATTGTTCGATTGCTTACACTATACTTACCGGCTGCCATGGTAATGTGGCGCCCCTGCGGGTCCAGTTGCCACAGAGGTACTGCATCTCACCCAGAGGTGTGGTACTCCACACTCAGGTAAGGACGGAGTACTACCCGGGACCCACACACCCACATCCAATATTCTTCACTACAGTAGGGAAGGGCGAGATTGATCCTAAGGGAGAGCAGTCCCTGGTCCCTAGCTGGAGGTGGAACTAGGTACAGGAGGTGGGTGGAGGAAGAAGTTCAGGGGAGCACAGACAGAAAGAGTATAAAAGACAAGGGAAACCATCTAGAAGCGGACAGTACAGTGAGGAGCTCAGTTGGGAGTGGGAGCTCAGGAGAGCAAGGAAGGAGAGAGAGGAGTCGGACCTAGTAAGAGAAGCCCAGGAGGAGAGTGAGAGAAGACGGGAGCAGCGAGAGAAAGGCTCCAGAGACAGAGGGGATCCCAGGGGCACGGTGAGCGCAGGAAGCCACCCGTGCGCCCGAATTCATGCTGACGTGGAGGGATCAGGCCGCAGAGGGGTACCGGCCCCAGACTAGTGGAGAACAACCAGGCTCAGCTAGCCAACCGGAGGCTGCAGCATTTGCAAGGTGTTGCAGCCAATATTCACAATTATATCGCTGAAAAGGTGGCCACATAGGGTACAGGAGATTGCAAGTTGCCCGACAAGGCCCGAGGCCACTGGCTTGGGACACTGATTGTGAGGCGCAGGGTAGGAGGGTGAGAACCAGCGCTGTGAGACGACCAGGAAAGGTACATTGAACGGGGTCCCGTCCAAGTGCTCCTGAGGTACCTTAGAGTTTGCTGGATCACTACCCCGGAGGACACAGGGCGACATGGGAAGTTGCACACTGGTGACTGTAACCTGAGGAACTTAACAACTGTGAGTAAAACCTGAAGACTGCACCCCACTGTGTCCTTGAATAATTGCTGCGTCATCACTTGCATTACACCGCACCAACAACATCTACCTTCATAATTAATCTTATTCTGCCCTGTGGCTAATCTCTGCCTGTGGAGAGCTGAACCAACTCTGCTGCGTCACCTTCAGCTCCAGTGGATCTGCACCACAGCGGCGGCCCCATATAGCCGCATACCACAGGTGGCGTCACAAACATTATCTCTAAAAAACTTTATTCCCCTTTTACTTTTCCTTTAATTTGACCACCTGGGGCCACGGACCGGGTCACTGCCACCGTGACATCCCCAGCACCAACCGGCCCAGCTACCGAGTACCCCACAGCCCCAGCGGGCGCGTCAGTAACCCATCAGCTCCCTGCAATCGCCATTCAGTGATTGACAAAGGCATTTAGATGGATAAACCTCAGCGATCGGAGCGAGCTCCGGTTGCTGCAGTTACAGGCAGTTTTTGGCTGTGTAGCACAGCCGGCATCTGCTACATATGATGTGAGCTCTACTACTGAGTTGGTTTCATAGAGGCCTTAGAGACCTGGGACAAAACTACATCATGGGTTAAAGGGAACCTGTCATGTAAAATAACACTATTAACCTGCAGATATGGGATATGGGGTAAATCTGCAAGTAATAGCATTGTGACACTGTGCGGTGCCTGCACTGAGAGCCCCGCTGCCAGGAGGAAATTAACTTTATGTCACCCAGCAGCCTCTCTCTGTCAGTCACAGGGGCGGCGCCTGCGCGGTTTCAATCACCGCTCTGTGTATAGTGAGCGGCAGCTGTAGAAAACCCAATATCCAAATGCCATTTTATGGGAATCTGAAGTTCTGTATTCTCATCCATTAGTCAGAATGAAAACGACCACCAAACAGCGTCTCCTGCCCTGGAGGACCCAACACTTCCATGATTTCCAGGTACAGCCCAGTGATTACAGAGAATCATGTGTAATACTTCATTTCTCCTTTGGAGGTGCTGTAGGGAAATTCAGCACCTGCTGCCGGGTACTCGCTTACTGCAGAAGGGATCAGTTTGTTCTTTATCCGCAGCACATTGGGGTTTCACCTCTGACCCATATGGAGAAACCTTACATGAGACCGTACGACCCCATCAAGACTCAGGGGCGAAACCCACATTCACTACATGGACGACCGATGGAATAAAGACAAGAACAACGATGTAGGGGGTAAACGAAAGATTTTATTTATAGATGGGGTTATTATATGTTATAGTATCATGTATATGTGTAAATTATTCTTCTATCAGAATAATCCTATTTATGGGCCGCGTTGATCCAGAGGAAGGCGAAAACCCCCTGTGAGGAATAAGCCAATTGTCCTCATATCAGGGGGAAAAATTCCTTCCTGACCCCAAATATGGCGATCAGAATAAATCCCAGGATCAAGGGCTGAGACCGAAAATAAATTAATTTCTAAAAAATGTATTAAACTATTTATCTTTTCCTTATTTAAGTTCAGAGCTACGGTATATATTATACATTATCTGAAAATCTGCCTATACTTTAAAATGTTTTTATGTATTTATAATAAGCCATTAATCTGGGAATTACTTATATAACTGTCAGTTTATATCTATTTAAGGCCGTGTTGATCCAGAAGAAGGTGAAAAATTCCTTCCTGATCCCAAATATGACGATCGGGATGAATCCCAGGATCAAGGGCTCATAGCTAATGTGTGATACGTAAGTGTACATTTTTTATTTAAATATTTAATTATTTTCAATTTTTGGACTAATTTATTTTTATATTTATATTAAATAATTTTTCTTAAACCAAAAAAATAAATTATTTTTTTAGATATTTTTTCATTATAAATATAAGAACCTACTTATTTCTTCTATTTTATTAAACCTATCTATGGGCCGTGTTGATCCAGAGGAAGGCGAAAACCCCACGTGAGAAATGGGCCAATTATTCTCATGACGGGGGAAAAATTCCTTCCTGACCCCAAATATGGCGATCAGATTAAATCCCAGGATCAAAGGCTCGTACCTCCCTGTGTGTAATGGAAGTGAGATTTTTAAAATATATATTTACATTTTTTAATTTAGACTAAAAATGTTTTTGGTTTGTGTAAAATAAACTATTTTTGAATTTTATTTTTTTAAACTTATTTTTTTGCACTACTTATGTGTGAATCTACTTATTGATATATTACTAAACCTATTTAAGGCCGTGTAGATCCAGAGGAAGGCAAAAACCCCCTATGAGGAATGGGCCAATTATCCTCATATTAGGGGGGAAAATTCCTTCCTGACCCCAAATATGGCAATCAGATTAAATCCCAGGATCAAAAGCCGAAATCTCTATCTACGTCCTATGTGTCTATGTGTGTGTGCCTATACCTGTAGTGTAGTGTAGGGTCTACACCTATCATGTACTGTGGATGTGACGGATGATGGGTGCAGTACTTACCCGGCCTGCGCTGAGGTAAGTTCAGGGATAATGGCCTATATTATACTATTGTTCCTGAGCTCACCAGATGGAAACTTAGCACAGGCCGCTTCTGGGGCGCAGAAGACCTTCGGGCTGGAGGGATCTCAGATGCCAGCCATGGATTGGAGGAGGCCAAGTCAAGGGCCTGGTGCAGCGACACGATGGCAGTGGTCCGACATGAAGGTGTTAATGAGAGACATGATGTTCTAGGGCAGCCGAGGTGACAAACAGCAGCAGAGACGTGAGGTACGGGTCAGGAGGCAAGAAATTCTGGGCAGTTGGCACGGGTTCATCCTGCAAGACATAAGGAGGAAGACATTTCAATAACTTCTATCTTCAGGATCTTCTGTTATCTTAGAGGAATGGTCATTATAATGAACCATTCCCCTATGTAACATCAGATATAATGTACACATCTAATGATCGGTGTCCTGTGTGTACAGCGGTCACTCACCAGATGGTCGTGGATTCTTTCACAGCCCAGATATTCTCATCCACCTAAGAATGACAGAGACATAGTCATTGACAGAAACAGTGGGAGAAGACAAAGATGGTCATAATGGCCACAAGGTGAGAAGAACATTTGATGGGATTTATCCTCACAGAGGATGATCTTACCGGGCCCAGCTTGATGACACATAATTGAATCCGGCCACGGGGTTAAAGGCTTTCTTATCCTCCGGCCACTGCAGATGATGGTTCTCCAGAACTGGCCTGAATGGTATAAATGGCGGCTTTGCTCTCCTTTTCTCTAGATCCTCCCAGCCGATGTTGGTAAAGAATGGATGTTCTCTGATGTTACCGCACACATCCAAGCGCTTCTCAGGATTTTTGCACAGCAGCTTCTTGATAAGATCTTTCAAGTCAGCATCAAGCCAAGATGGAATTTCAGGCTCTCCTCTGGTTATCGCTGTGTAAGCCATTTTGCTGACGGAGCCAGTGTAAAATGGGGAGCGTCCTGTTGCCATCTTGGACACCACAATCCCCAGGCTCCACCAATCCACTGCTGTGCCATATCCTTTTTTGAGAAGCACCTCAGGGGCCATGAAGTGGAAAGTGCCCGTCACTCCAGAGATGTTATTGGAGGAGGTGACCCCATCTTGGGCGAGCCCCAGGTCAACTACACGGATGTGGCCATCGGCATCCAACATGATGTTTACTGGCTTAATATCTCTGCAATGAAATAAGAAAACATAATAAGAAATCTGCCCCATGATACAGGATATGGAAAATGGGTCACTGGAAGATCAGGTGGACTAGGCAGACTGGAGCCCAGGAAAGTTGGGGGCAATTTTTTGAGCATGTAGAGGGGACAGAGAGAAGGAGGAAAGTTGTGCTTACCGGTGGACGATGTTGTGTCCGTGGAGGAACTGGAGACCACATACAATCTCTGCTGTGTAGAATCTGATGGAGAGAACAGAGTGTAGTATCAATGTCATCACTGATACCTCCTTCCCTCCTGGGCTACATGACCTGCCAGTCCTCTCCCAGCTACATTTCCACCTCTGCTTTTATTTTCACCCCTCTGCTTTCTTTTTGGTATATCTTCCTCATACTCACCTTACGCTGTCGATGTTCAGGCAGCCGCACATGTCAATCAAAGCCTCGAGGCTGCCGCCGGACAGATACTCCGTGATGAAATACGCCAGCTTCCGAGACTGCTGTGCGGCATAGAGGTGACATAAGAATGGGCAGTCTCGGGCCGCCAGGAGTATCCGCCGCTCTCTCATAAGGATGTTTTCCTTCACCTTCTTTTTCTTGATCATTTTTACAGCCATAAAGATGTTTCGGCTGGGGACTGATGTCAGGACCACCTGAAGAAAGAAATAGGGAATGCTTAGAAAATGTGTATGGGAGGTGAACAGCTGGTTTATCACTGCACAAGAAACGGGTGGGCTGAGTGGTGTGTGAGTCTGATGGTAATGGGGCGCCCCTGAGGGTTCTGTCGCCACAGGGATACTCCATCTCTTTAATGAGGTGTGGTATCTCCTCTCCGAGGTAAGGATGGAGCACCTGTCAGGACCCCACCTCTGCATTCAACACTACACCTCTCCCACCTGTAGGGTTCTTATATGCACCAGGGTGCTGCCCCAGCCAGGATAAGAGGAGATGGGGAGAACCAAAGATAGGGGGAACCTAGTAGTGGGTGAGGATGGAGGACACACCAGGAGGTTACACTTGCTAATACATATTTAATAAACGGCCATCTTAGGTTCAAGGTCTTTTGATTGAGATCTTCATCGCTGAACTTGGCTTTCTGCTAGAACCTGCAGCTGTTGAAGATACACGGTCCTCGTACTCTGGCCTTGAGGCGAGGAGCGGGTTAGAGTTAACAGCTGTCTCCACCCGGTCAAGGTCCCTACCTAAGAAGGCCTGGAGGGGAGCGGAGGAGTAAAGCTCCACAGGCAAAAGGATCCCAGGGAATTCAGACGGAGCGGTTTACGCCACCTGTACTCTTCATTCTGGCCTAGTCAGAGGGACTCCTGCTGCAAGAGGGGACCGGCACCCGTTATCTGACTTTGTTACTTCACGTCCTAGTCAGAAAAGCTCCGGAGGCTTGGTGGATCCCACCAGGTAACAGACGGAGCGGAGTCGCCACCCGTACCCTTGTTCTGTGAGTAACCAGAGGGAGACCCAGCCTTACTACACGCACCACACACGAACAGGAGAGGACCTAGTGGGAGTTTCTAGGAACACTCTGGTGCTGGGGTTCCTGATTGATGCACCCGAACTACCCGGAGAGTGCCGAACCCCCTTTCCTGGTGGCCGCAGCGCACCGTGAGGAGCAAGGAGAAGCCTTGCAGCTGACCATTGACAACGTGAGTAAAGCTTGGAAGACTGCATCCATTGCCTCCAGTCCTTTATTCTAGCGCGACACCACACCACAACATACAACCCACTACTATTCTCCTGATCCCTCTTCGCTGCCCTGAGGCCCTGCTCCACCTGTGGGGAGTAGTACCATCTGCTGCTGCCACGACATCCCGCCTCAGAGGACTGCTGCAGCGCTGTTGGCAATCACCAGACACCACAGGTGGCGTAGTCGAGTACCTTTCCATCATCCCTCCTAGCCCGTATTTTTATGTGACAACCCTGGGCACGGACCGGGCCTAGGTCACAACTGCAACCACCCTACACGGAGGCCCGGCTCCGAGTACCCCAACTCTCAGGGTGGGCTAGCGAGCGAGTCCCCGTGAGGGGAGGCGTCACAGTAACCTGGACCTTATAGCTGAGCAAAGCTAATCTATCGGCATAATGCATTATCTGCTCCATGAATGCTCTATGGAGAGGTCTTAAAGGGTATTCCATTATCACCATATGGGAACAAATAGGACAAACACTGGATGGCACTTTGAGCTGGTTGGAGTCAGTATTGGTCTTATATCAATGTGCAACTGATTTAAAGTTTACTGAAACATAGAGGGCAATGTATATATTGTATCCTGATAGGAGCATATATGTGTGGCGCCCCATAGGTACTGCATCTCACCCAGAGGTGTGGTATCCCACTCTCAGGTAAGGATGGAGTACTGCCCGGGACCCACACACTTGCATCCATTAGACTCCACTTCAGAGGGAAGGGCGAGATTGCTCCTAAGGGAGAGCACAGTCCCTGGTCTCTAGCTGGAGGGTGGAACCATGTAGTGGGTGTGGGTGGAAGAAGTAGTTTAGGGGAGCACTTCAGTAGGTGTATAAAAAGGGGAGCCATCTTGAGAGAGTGTGGTCAGTCTGAGAGAGAGATAGTTGGGAGCAGGAGCTCTGGAGGAACTCTGCTCAGGAGGAGAGGAGGAAGGAGCTGGTCTAGTCTGGGAGGCCCAGGAGAACAGACTGAGAGAGAGGATGGGAGCAGAGGGAAGGCTCCAAGAGGAACAGGGGGGATCCCAGGGGCACGGGAAGTGCGGATGCCACCCGTGCGCGCGAATTTACCAGGAAGTGGAGGGATCAAGCCGAAGAGGGGACCGGCCCCTAACTAGTGGAGAACTACAAATCTCAGCTAGAAACCAGAGGCTGCTGTACTTGCAAGGTGCAGCTGCCAACCACCACAATTACATCGCCAAAAAGGTGGTCACAGAAGGTCCAGGGGACTGCAGGTCGCCCGACAAGATCCGAGGCTACCGGCTTGGGGCACTGATTGTGAGGCGCAGGGCAGGAGGGTGAGAGCCAGTGCAGGAAGACGACCAAGGAAGGCACATAGAACGGGGTCCCGTTTAAGTACTCCGTTTAAGTACTCCTGAAAAAGGAAGGCACATAGAACGGGGTCCCGTTTTAGTACTTCGTTTAAGTACTCCTGAAAGAGGGATTGCTGAACCCCTTCCTTGGTGAACGCAGGGCGACGTGGGTGGTTATAAGCTGGCAGTTGTAACCAGGAGCAGCGTGATAACTGAGTAAAATCTGAAGACTGCACCCCACTGTGTCCTTGAATAACCATCACCAGCCCTGCACTACACAGCACCAGCAACATCTACCTCATAAAATCACTATATCCTGCCCTGGAGCATAGCTCTACCTGTGGAGAGCTGAACCAACTCTGCTGCATCACCATTAGCTCCAAGGGATCTGCACCGCAGCGGCGGCTCCATATAGCCGCATACCACAGGTTGCGTCATGAACATTAAACTATAAAAACTATAATCCCCTTTTATTGACCGGCCTGGGTCACGGACCGGGTCACTGCCACTGTGACATCCCCTGCACCGACCGGCCCGGCACCGTGCACCCCACGGCCCAGGGGGCGCGTCATATGGACCAGGGCATGGACGGAAATAAACCTTGTCCCCCCAACTCCCCACAGATGTGATCCCAGAGATCAGCTCTTCAATGAATCAGAATACCCATTTATAGAATAGATGAGCTAATATGTGAAATAATCATGAGCTCAGGGGAGCGTCTGGATGTTTTTTCAGTCATCCCATAGAAGAGCACCTCAATGAATATATATCTACAGAACAGGGCCAACCCAAGGTTTCCATGGGCACCGGGTGAAAAAGTCTAAGTGGGCCCCTTTAACACATACCACCATTCATGATGCACAGATACGGTAGAGAAATATAGGTATAGTACAATGCCAAAGATTTCACTTACATGAGTGATATCTATTGTAAATTCTACAATAACTCAGAAACCGGCGAATCCTCGCAACGCACAGTGCAGACCAGACAGTATAGAACTCCATACAGTATTATACGCACCACATAGTCCTTCATACAGTATTATGGAACCAACATAGTCCTCCATACAGTATTATGGACACCACATAGTCCTCCATACAGAATAATGGGCCCCACGTAGTCCTCCATACAGTATTATAGGCACCACATAGTCCTCCACACAGTATAATGGCCCCACATAGTCCTCCATACAGTATTATGGGCACCACATTGTCCTCCATACAGAATAATGGGCCCCACGTAGTCCTCCATACAGTATTATAGGCACCACATAGTCCTCCATACAGTATAATGGCCTCACATAGTCCTCCATACAGTATTATGGGCACCAGATAGTCCTCCATACAGTATTATGGGCACCACATAGTCCTCCATACAGAATGATGGGCCGCATGTAATGCTCCATACAGAATAATGGGTACCATATATTGCTCCATACAGTATGGGCCCAATATAATACTCCATATAGAATGGGCACCATGTAATGCTCCATACATAATGGGCCCCATATTTTGCTCCATACATAAAAAAAATCAAATACTCACCTCTCCTCGCTGGCCGCTGCTCTGCTTCGGACTCCTCAGTGTTAGCGTCTTCTGGCTCTGAGCACTTCTCAGTACAGAGGGTGCTTCTGTAGTGACGTCATCGCTCCCTCTGTCCTATGACAATGTGGCGCCCCTGAGGGTTCGATTGCCACAGGGATACTGCACTTCTTTAATGGAGTGTAGTGTTCCTCCTCTGAGGTAAGAACAGTGTGATGGTCAGGACCCCACCTCCACATCCAACACCACACTTCTCCCACCAGAGGGGGCTAGAATGCACTAGGTGCTTCCCTCTTGGGTACTCGAGAGACTGGGGAACCAAGAGATAGGGGAACCATTTAGTGGGTGAGGGTGGAGGACTCACATTTTAGTGACAATAATTCATATTTAATACACAGCCATCTTGGTCATTGGCCGTCGTCTTTTGGCAGTCTGTCCTTTGCAATGGTTCTTTGACTGTCCTCTACTGTGATCTCCCACCCTGAGCGTGGATCCTGTGTGGACCTGCAGCTGATGGAGACACAGCTCCCGTACCTTGGCCTTGGGTCGAGGGGCAGGTTGCAGATAATGTATGTCTCAACCCGGTCAAGGACCATGACCAAGAAGGCCCGGAGCTTAAGAGTGTAGCTCCACCGCAAATGGATCCCAGGGAGGATGCAGACGGAGCGGTGTACGCCACCTGTCCTCGCTATGCTGATCTATTCAGAGGGATTCCGGCTGCAAGAGGGGTACCGACACCCGACCTTGCTACTCCACGTCCTGGTCGGGAAAGCCCGGTAGGCCCGGAGGATCCCACCGGGTAATGGAAGGAGCGAAGCTGCCACCCGTACCCTGTTTCTGAGAGGAGTTCAGAGGGAGACCTGGCCTATCTACACACGCAGACAGGAATGGACCCAGTCTGAAGTCTAGGAACACTCTGGTGTGGGGTCCTGATTAAACACTTGTATTACTCGGAGGTGGTTGGACCCTCGTTCCTGGTGACCGCAGAACTCCGCGAGGAGCAGGGAGAAGCATTGCAGCTGTACTCTTCAACGTGAGTAAAAACCCTGGAATTTAACCCCTATGGCCTCCGGACTCTTTATTCGGCACTACTCCGCACTACACGGCACAAGAACTCCTAGACTACTACCCCCTCCATCCTGTCTCTCTGCCCTGAGGCCCTGCTCCGCCTGTGGGGAGTAGTAACAACGACGGCTGCCGTAACATCCCGCCTCAGAGGACTACAGCAGCGCTGGTGGCCTTCACCAGGTGCCACAGGTGGCGTAGTGGAGATCAGCCACTCAACCTGGATAAGCCCGTATCATCCCTTTTTAATGTGACGGCCCTGAGCACGGAGCGGGTCCGGGCCACGGCTGCACCCCATCTACAACATAGGACCCGGCTCCGAGTCCCCCATCTCCCAGGGCAGGGCTTTCGTGAGGCGTCACAACATCACAGAGTCAGAAGACGCCGAAGACACCGGAGCTGTGGTAGAACAGGGAGAGGTAAGTATTGCAAGTGCCGGTGCCATGAGCAAGCAGGGGGCCCCTCTCACGGGCTTTGGCACCAAACTCCGCTTACTCACAGGCAGGAGTGGGCTGGGCCTGGGGGAAGAGGGGCAAATGCCCCCCGGGCCAGTTCCCCAGCAGAGGCTTTGAGCCGTCGGCTGCCAAGAAGACAGCAGCCAGCACTTTAATTGTATATAAGTGCTGGTCCGGCCATCCCTGTATTGCCGGCTGTGTGACCCTATCTCTTGAACTCAGTAGCACGCCGGCCTGCTGGGTCTTCACCGGAGAGAGGTCAGCAGGGGCCAGGGCAGGAGGTCAGGGCTGGATCCTGAGTGTCTTGTGTCAGCGATGCTCTGAGGTCTCATGAGTTATTACTGCAGCTTCATCAGGTCGCGCTGTCTGTAGCCAGATCTGCAGGAAAGTCCCAGAGCCACTGCAGACTGTATACATACTCCAACACTGACTGCTCCTGAGCCTGGATCCAGGACATCATACATTATATATACTGCTATACATGATAATATGTGATGTTCTGTAGCCAGGTCCAGGTGTAATCAGTAAGGGTGTATTCACACTGCGTTCTGGCGCTCGTTCATTGGTCCCGCTGGGGCCTACTTCCGAATCCCCAGCAAAACGGTATATAATATATATACAGCTGTCATATACTATCCTGTTTATACCATCAGATGTCTGTACACATAGTATAATATGTAGCAGTCACATACTATCCTGTATATACCATCAGATGTCTGTACACATAGTATAAAATACAGCAGTCACATACTATCCTGTATATACCATCAGATGTCTGTACACATAGTATAATATACAGCAGTCACATACTATCTTGTATATACCTTCAGATGTCTGTACACATAGTATAATATACAGCAGTCACATATTATCCTGTATATACCATCAGATGTCTGTACACATAGTATAATATACAGCTGCCACATACTATCCTGTATATACCATCAGATGTCTGTACACATAGTATAATATACAGCAGTCACATACTATCCTGTATATACCATCAGATGTCTGTACACATAGTATAATATACAGCAGTCACATACTATCCTGTATATACCATCAGATGTCTGTACAGATAGTATAATATACAGCAGTCACATACTATCCTGTATATACCATCAGATGTCTGTACACATAGTATAATATACAGCAGTCACATACTATCCTGTATATACCATCAGATGTCTGTACACATAGTATAATATACAGCAGTCACATATTATCCTGTATATACCATCAGATGTCTGTACACATAGTATAATATACAGCAGTCACATACTATCCTGTATATACCATCAGATGTCTGTACACATAGTATAATATACAGCAGTCACATACTTTCCTGTAATATACCATCTGATGTCTGTACACATAGTATAAAAACAACAGTCACATATTATCCTGTATATACCATCAGATGTCTGTACACATAGTATAATATACAGCAGTCACATACTATCCTGTATATACCATCAGATGTCTGCACACATAGTATAATATACAGCAGTCACATATTATCCTGTATATACCATCAGATGTCTGTACACATAGTATAAAAACAACAGTCACATATTATCCTGTATATACCATCAGATGTCTGTACACATAGTATAATATACAGCAGTCACATACTATCCTGTATATACCATCAGATGTCTGTACACATAGTATAATATACAGCAGTCACATACTATCCTGTATATACCATCAGATGTCTGTACACATAGTATAATATACAGCAGTCACATACTATCCTGTATATACCATCTGATGTCTGTACACATAGTATAAAAACAACAGTCACATATTATCCTGTATATACCATCAGATGTTTGTACACATAGTATAATATACAGCAGTCACATACTATCCTGTATATACCATCAGATGTCTGTACACATAGTATAAAAACAACAGTCACATATTATCCTGTATATACCATCAGATGTCTGTACACATAGTATAATATACAGCAGTCACATACTATCCTGTATATACCATCTGATGTCTGTACACATAGTATAAAATACAGCAGTCACATATTATCCTGTATATACCATCAGATGTCTGTACACATAGTATAATATACAGCAGTCACATACTATCCTGTATATACCATCAGATGTCTGTACACATAGTATAATATACAGCAGTCACATACTATCCTGTATATACCATCTGATGTCTGTACACATAGTATAATATACAGCAGTCACATACTATCCTGTATATACCATCAGATGTCTGTACACATAGTATAAAAACAACAGTCACATATTATCCTGTATATACCATCAGATGTCTGTACACATAGTATAATATACAGCAGTCACATACTATCCTGTATATACCATCAGATGTCTGTACACATAGTATAATATACAGCAGTCACATACTATCCTGTATATACCATCTGATGTCTGTACACATAGTATAAAAACAACAGTCACATATTATCCTGTATATACCATCAGATGTCTGTACACATAGTATAATATACAGCAGTCACATACTATCCTGTATATACCATCAGATGTCTGTACACATAGTATAATATACAGCAGTCACATATTATCCTGTATATACCATCAGATGTCTGTACACATAGTATAAAAACAACAGTCACATATTATCCTGTATATACCATCTGATGTCTGTACACATAGTATAAAAACAACAGTCACATATTATCCTGTATATACCATCAGATGTCTGTACACATAGTATAATATACAGCAGTCACATACTATCATGTATATACCATCAGATGTCTGTACACATAGTATAATATACAGCAGTCACATACTATCCTGTATATACCATCAGATGTCTGTACACATAGTATAATATACAGCAGTCACATATTATCCTGTATATACCATCAGATGTCTGTACACATAGTATAATATACAGCAGTCACATACTATCCTGTATATACCATCAGATGTCTGTACACATAGTATAATATACAGCAGTCACATACTATCCTGTATATACCATCAGATGTCTGTACACATAGTATAATATACAGCAGTCACATACTATCCTGTATATACCATCAGATGTCTGTACACATAGTATAATATACAGCAGTCACATACTATCCTGTATATACCATCAGATGTCTGTACACATAGTATAATATACAGCAGTCACATACTATACTGTATATACCATCAGATGTCTGTACACATAGTATAATATACAGCAGTCACATATTATCCTGTATATACCATCAGATGTCTGTACACATAGTATAATATACAGCAGTCACATACTATCCTGTATATACCATCTGATGTCTGTACACATAGTATAAAAACAACAGTCACATATTATCCTGTATATACCATCAGATGTCTGTACACATAGTATAAAATACAGCAGTCACATACTATCCTGTATATACCATCAGATGTCTGTACACATAGTATAATATACAGCAGTCAGTCACATACTATCCTGTATATACCATCAGATGTCTGTACACATAGTATAATATACAGCAGTCACATATTATCCTGTATATACCATCAGATGTCTGTGCACATAGTATAATATACAGCAGTCACATATTATCCTGTATATACCATCAGATGTCTGTACACATAGTATAATATACAGCAGTCACATACTATCCTGTATATACCATCAGATGTCTGTACACATAGTATAATATACAGTAGTCAGTCACATACTATCCTGTATATACCATCAGATGTCTGTACACATAGTATAATATACAGCAGTCACATACTATCCTGTATATACCATCAGATGTCTGTACACATAGTATAATATACAGTAGGCAGTCACATACTATCCTGTATATACCATCAGATGTCTGTACACATAGTATAATATACAGCAGTCACATACTATCCTGTATATACAATCAGATGTCTGTACACATAGTATAATATACAACAGTCACATATTATCCTATATATACCATCAGATGTCTGTACACATAGTATAATATACAGCAGTCACATACTATCCTGTATATACCATCAGATGTCTGTACACATAGTATAATATACAGCAGTCACATACTATCCTGTATATACCATCAGATGTCTGTACACATAGTATAATATACAGCAGTCACATACTATCCTGTATATACCATCTGATGTCTGTACACATAGTATAATATACAGCAGTCACATATTTTCCTGTATATACCATCTGATGTCTGTACACATAGTATAATATACAGCAGTCAGTCACATACTATCCTGTATATACCATCAGATGTCTGTACACATAGTATAATATACAGCAGTCACATACTATCCTGTTTATACCATCTGATGTCTGTACACATAGTATAATATACAGCAGTCACATACTATCCTGTATATACCATCAGATGTCTGTACACATAGTATTATATACAGCAGTCACATACTATCCTGTATATACCATCAGATGTCTGTACACATAGTATAAAAACAACAGTCACATATTATCCTGTATATACCATCAGATGTCTGTACACATAGTATAATATACAGCAGTCACATACTATCCTGTATATACCATCAGATGTCTGTACACATAGTATAATATACAGCAGTCACATACTATCCTGTATATACCATCTGATGTCTGTACACATAGTATAAAAACAACAGTCACATATTATCCTGTATATACCATCAGATGTCTGTACACATAGTATAATATACAGCAGTCACATACTATCCTGTATATACCATCAGATGTCTGTACACATAGTATAAAAACAACAGTCACATATTATCCTGTATATACCATCAGATGTCTGTACACATAGTATAATATACAGCAGTCACATACTATCCTGTATATACCATCTGATGTCTGTACACATAGTATAAAAACAACAGTCACATATTATCCTGTATATACCATCAGATGTCTGTACACATAGTATAATATACAGCAGTCACATACTATCCTGTATATACCATCAGATGTCTGTATACATAGTATAATATACAGCAGTCACATATTATCCTGTATATACCATCAGATGTCTGTACACATAGTATAAAAACAACAGTCACATATTATCCTGTATATACCATCAGATGTCTGTACACATAGTATAATATACAGCAGTCACATACTATCATGTATATACCATCAGATGTCTGTACACATAGTATAATATACAGCAGTCACATACTATCCTGTATATACCATCAGATGTCTGTACACATAGTATAATATACAGCAGTCACATATTATCCTGTATGTACCATCAGATGTCTGTACACATAGTATAATATACAGCAGTCACATACTATCCTGTATATACCATCAGATGTCTGTACACATAGTATAATATACAGCAGTCACATACTATCCTGTATATACCATCTGATGTCTGTACACATAGTATAAAAACAACAGTCACATATTATCCTGTATATACCATCAGATGTCTGTACACATAGTATAATATACAGCAGTCACATACTATCCTGTATATACCATCAGATGTCTGTACACATAGTATAATATACAGCAGTCACATACTATCCTGTATATACCATCAGATGTCTGTACACATAGTATAATATACAGCAGTCACATATTATCCTGTATATACCATCAGATGTCTGTACACATAGTATAATATACAGCAGTCACATACTATCCTGTATATACCATCAGATGTCTTTACACATAGTATAATATACAGCAGTCACATACTATCCTGTATATACCATCAGATGTCTGTACACATAGTATAATATACAGCAGTCACATACTATCCTGTATATACCATCAGATGTCTGTACACATAGTATAATATACAGCAGTAACATACTATCCTGTATATACCATCAGATGTCTGTACACATAGTATAATATACAGCAGTCACATACTATACTGTATATACCATCAGATGTCTGTACACATAGTATAATATACAGCAGTCACATATTTTCCTGTATATACCATCAGATGTCTGTACACATAGTATAATATACAGCAGTCACATACTATCCTGTATATACCATCTGATGTCTGTACACATAGTATAAAAACAACAGTCACATATTATCCTGTATATACATTCAGATGTCTGTACACATAGTATAATATACAGCAGTCACATACTATCCTGTATATACCATCAGATGTCTGTACACATAGTATAATATACTGCAGTCAGTCACATACTATCCTGTATATACCATCAGATGTCTGTACACATAGTATAATACACAGCAGTCACATACTATCCTGTATATACCATCAGATGTCTGTACACATAGTATAATACACAGCAGTCACATACTATCCTGTATATACCATCAGATGTCTGTACACATAGTATAATACACAGCAGTCACATACTATCCTGTATATACCATCAGATGTCTGTACACATAGTATAATATACAGCAGTCACATACTATCCTGTATATACCATCAGATGTCTGTACACATAGTATAATATACAGCAGTCACATATTATCCTGTATATACCATCAGATGTCTGTGCACATAGTATAATATACAGCAGTCACATATTATCCTGTATATACCATCAGATGTCTGTACACATAGTATAATATACAGCAGTTACATACTATCCTGTATATACCATCAGATGTCTGTACACATAGTATAATATACAGCAGTCACATACTATCCTGTATATACCATCAGATGTCTTTACACATAGTATAATATACAGCAGTCACATATTATCCTGTATATACTATCAGATGTCTGTACACATAGTATAATATGCAGCAGTCACATACTATCCTGTATATACCATCAGATGTCTGTGCACATAGTATAATATACAGCAGTCACATATTATCCTGTATATACCATCAGATGTCTGTACACATAGTATAATATACAGCAGTTACATACTATCCTGTATATACCATCAGATGTCTGTACACATAGTATAATATACAGCAGTCACATACTATCCTGTATATACCATCAGATGTCTGTACACATAGTATAATATACAGTAGTCAGTCACATACCATCCTGTATATACCATCAGATGTCTGTACACATAGTATAATATACAGCAGTCACATACTATCCTGTATATACCATCTGATGTCTGTACACATAGTATAATATACAGCAGTCACATACTATCCTGTATATACCATCAGATGTCTGTACACATAGTATAATATACAACAGTCACATATTATCCTATATATACCATCAGATGTCTGTACACATAGTATAATATACAGCAGTCACATACTATCCTGTATATACCATCAGATGTCTGTACACATAGTATAATATACAGCAGTCACATACTATCCTGTATATACCATCAGATGTCTGTACACATAGTATAATATACAGCAGTCACATACTATCCTGTATATACCATCTGATGTCTGTACACATAGTATAATATACAGCAGTCACATATTTTCCTGTATATACCATCTGATGTCTGTACACATAGTATAATATACAGCAGTCAGTCACATACTATCCTGTATATACCATCAGATGTCTGTACACATAGTATAATATACAGCAGTCACATACTATCCTGTTTATACCATCTGATGTCTGTACACATAGTATAATATACAGCAGTCACATACTATCCTGTATATACCATCAGATGTCTGTACACATAGTATTATATACAGCAGTCACATACTATCCTGTATATACCATCAGATGTCTGTACACATAGTATAAAAACAACAGTCACATATTATCCTGTATATACCATCAGATGTCTGTACACATAGTATAATATACAGCAGTCACATACTATCCTGTATATACCATCAGATGTCTGTACACATAGTATAATATACAGCAGTCACATACTATCCTGTATATACCATCTGATGTCTGTACACATAGTATAAAAACAACAGTCACATATTATCCTGTATATACCATCAGATGTCTGTACACATAGTATAATATACAGCAGTCACATACTATCCTGTATATACCATCAGATGTCTGTACACATAGTATAAAAACAACAGTCACATATTATCCTGTATATACCATCAGATGTCTGTACACATAGTATAATATACAGCAGTCACATACTATCCTGTATATACCATCTGATGTCTGTACACATAGTATAAAAACAACAGTCACATATTATCCTGTATATACCATCAGATGTCTGTACACATAGTATAATATACAGCAGTCACATACTATCCTGTATATACCATCAGATGTCTGTATACATAGTATAATATACAGCAGTCACATATTATCCTGTATATACCATCAGATGTCTGTACACATAGTATAAAAACAACAGTCACATATTATCCTGTATATACCATCAGATGTCTGTACACATAGTATAATATACAGCAGTCACATACTATCATGTATATACCATCAGATGTCTGTACACATAGTATAATATACAGCAGTCACATACTATCCAGTATATACCATCAGATGTCTGTACACATAGTATAATATACAGCAGTCACATATTATCCTGTATGTACCATCAGATGTCTGTACACATAGTATAATATACAGCAGTCACATACTATCCTGTATATACCATCAGATGTCTGTACACATAGTATAATATACAGCAGTCACATACTATCCTGTATATACCATCTGATGTCTGTACACATAGTATAAAAACAACAGTCACATATTATCCTGTATATACCATCAGATGTCTGTACACATAGTATAATATACAGCAGTCACATACTATCCTGTATATACCATCAGATGTCTGTACACATAGTATAATATACAGCAGTCACATACTATCCTGTATATACCATCAGATGTCTGTACACATAGTATAATATACAGCAGTCACATATTATCCTGTATATACCATCAGATGTCTGTACACATAGTATAATATACAGCAGTCACATACTATCCTGTATATACCATCAGATGTCTTTACACATAGTATAATATACAGCAGTCACATACTATCCTGTATATACCATCAGATGTCTGTACACATAGTATAATATACAGCAGTCACATACTATCCTGTATATACCATCAGATGTCTGTACACATAGTATAATATACAGCAGTAACATACTATCCTGTATATACCATCAGATGTCTGTACACATAGTATAATATACAGCAGTCACATACTATACTGTATATACCATCAGATGTCTGTACACATAGTATAATATACAGCAGTCACATATTTTCCTGTATATACCATCAGATGTCTGTACACATAGTATAATATACAGCAGTCACATACTATCCTGTATATACCATCTGATGTCTGTACACATAGTATAAAAACAACAGTCACATATTATCCTGTATATACATTCAGATGTCTGTACACATAGTATAATATACAGCAGTCACATACTATCCTGTATATACCATCAGATGTCTGTACACATAGTATAATATACTGCAGTCAGTCACATACTATCCTGTATATACCATCAGATGTCTGTACACATAGTATAATACACAGCAGTCACATACTATCCTGTATATACCATCAGATGTCTGTACACATAGTATAATACACAGCAGTCACATACTATCCTGTATATACCATCAGATGTCTGTACACATAGTATAATACACAGCAGTCACATACTATCCTGTATATACCATCAGATGTCTGTACACATAGTATAATATACAGCAGTCACATACTATCCTGTATATACCATCAGATGTCTGTACACATAGTATAATATACAGCAGTCACATATTATCCTGTATATACCATCAGATGTCTGTGCACATAGTATAATATACAGCAGTCACATATTATCGTGTATATACCATCAGATGTCTGTACACATAGTATAATATACAGCAGTTACATACTATCCTGTATATACCATCAGATGTCTTTACACATAGTATAATATACAGCAGTCACATATTATCCTGTATATACTATCAGATGTCTGTACACATAGTATAATATACAGCAGTCACATACTATCCTGTATATACCATCAGATGTCTGTGCACATAGTATAATATACAGCAGTCACATATTATCCTGTATATACCATCAGATGTCTGTACACATAGTATAATATACAGCAGTTACATACTATCCTGTATATACCATCAGATGTCTGTACACATAGTATAATATACAGCAGTCACATACTATCCTGTATATACCATCAGATGTCTGTACACATAGTATAATATACAGTAGTCAGTCACATACCATCCTGTATATACCATCAGATGTCTGTACACATAGTATAATATACAGCAGTCACATACTATCCTGTATATACCATTTGATGTCTGTACACATAGTATAATATACAGCAGTCACATACTATCCTGTATATACCATCAGATGTCTGTACACATAGTATAATATACAGCAGTCTCATATTATCCTGTATATACCATCAGATGTCTGTACACATAGTATAATATACAGCAGTCACATACTATCCTGTATATACCATCAGATGTCTGTACACATAGTATAATATACAGCAGTCACATACTATCCTGTATATACCATCAGATGTCTGTACACATAGTATAATATACAGCAGTCACATACTATCCTGTATATACCATCTGATGTCTGTACACATAGTATAATATACAGCAGTCACATATTTTCCTGTATATACCATCTGATTTCTGTACACATAGTATAATATACAGTAGTCAGTCACATACTATCCTGTATATACCATCAGATGTCTGTACACATAGTATAATATACAGCAGTCACATACTATCCTGTTTATACCATCTGATGTCTGTACACATAGTATAATATACAGCAGTCACATACTATCCTGTATATACCATCAGATGTCTGTACACATAGTATAATATACAGCAGTCACATACTATCCTGTATATACCATCTGATGTCTGTACACATGGTATAATATACAGCTGTCACATACTATCCTGTATATACCATCATATGTCTGTACACATAGTATAATATACAGCAGTCACATACTATTCTGTATATACCATCAGATGTCTGTACACATAGTATAATATACAGCCGGCACATATTATCCTGTATATACCATCAGATGTCTGTACACATAGTATAATATACAGCAGTCACATACTATCCTGTATATACCATCAGATGTCTGTACACATAGTATAATATACAGCCGTCACATACTATCCTGTATATACCATCAGATGTCTGTACACATAGTATAATATACAGCAGTCACATACTATCCTGTATATACCATCAGATGTCTGTACACATAGTATGATATACAGCAGTCATATACTATCCTGTACATACCATCAGATGTCTGTACACATAGTATAATATACAGCAGTCACATATTATACTGTATATACCATCAGATGTCTGTACACATAGTATAATATACAGCAGTCACATACTATCCTCTATATACCATCAGATGTCTGTACACATAGTATAATATACAGCAGTCACATACTATCCTGTATATACCATCAGATGTCTGTACACATAGTATAATATACAGCAGTCACATACTATCCTGTATATACCATCAGATGTCTGTACACATGGTATAATATACAGCAGTCAGTCACATACTATCCTGTATATACCATCAGATGTCTGTACACATAGTATAATATACAGCAGTCACATACTATCCTGTATATACCATCAGATGTCTGTACACATAGTATAATATACAGCAGTCACATATTATCCTGTATATACCATCAGATGTCTGTACACATAGTATAATACACAGCAGTCACATACTATCCTGTATATACCATCAGATGTCTGTACACATAGTATAATATACAGCAGTCACATATTATCCTGTATATACCATCAGATGTCTGTACACATAGTATAATATACAGCAGTCACATATTATCCTGTATATACCATCAGATGTCGGTACACATAGTATAATATACAGCAGTCACATACTATCCTGTATATACCATCAGATGTCTGTACACATAGTATAATATACAGCAGTCACATACTATCCTGTATATACCATCAGATGTCTGTACACATAGTATAATATACAGCAGTCACATATTATCCTGTATATACCATCTGATGTCTGTACACATAGTATAATACACAGCAGTCACATATTATCCTGTATAGGTGGACGGTTTTGTCTATTTTACAATAGAGGCAAGAATATATTAATCCTTTCCTCATAGATTGTAAGCTTGCGAGCAGGGTCCTCTCTTCTCCTGGTATCTGTTGATTTATGTGATCATCGTTATTCTGTAATGTCTTTTATTTTCTGAACAAGTCCCCTCTAAAATGTAAAGTGCTGCGGAATATGTTGGTGCTATAAAATTAAAAAATATTATTATTATATTTTTAATCAATTCTGAAGACATGATGCAATTTACCAGCCGCATACTTTTGTTTCTAACACACTTTTCAGAGCTCATCTTCCTGTAGTCCCTCTGTCACTGCAGATTGCTGAATCGTGATAGAGCGCTGTGCACACACTGTCACGATTCCTTCGTATTTCCAGCGTAGTGGTTGCAAGTATGAGTTTGCATAGTTAAGGTCGCATGCCGATTAGTCTCAGACACCTCTCTGAGCAGCTCACTGATAGAAGTGGATGAGAGTCTATCGGCATTTGACCACAACTATCCCATCATTACTCCGGCTTTATGTTTTTAAAGTCTTGTACCTTCTGCTCCCTTTATGAAATAGCCATAGGTAAATGCAAAAAAGATGGGCCGCTGCTCATGAGCCGCTGCTGTGTGCTTGCCCCATAGGCCAAAATTTGCCATCCAGCCCCACAGGTCTCACAGTGTGCCAGTGTCCTGACGGTGAGTGTGCTCCCCCGCTTCCTCAGGGCCCTGGCGCTTTCCCGGGTGTGCTGGCTGGTGATGCCGACCCTGCTGCAGAAGACAACGGATGGAGATAACATGGCAAGTATAGGTGATAAAGAAAAATATATAAAAACTTACTTGGCCAAAACTGCCCCTACCCAAGATATCATGGATGGTAAAATTGCTGATGTTAAGCCTGGGGTAGGGGCTGGATGTTCCGGGGTCCCTGCTGCATCCAGGTGTTGGCTGTTCATCCTCCAGTCCATTGCCTTTGGCCTCTCTCCTCTTCTTTGTGATATTCTTGAATCCAGAAGTATCACTGTCCTCTTCTCTCGTCCTCTTGTCTTCTCTCTGCTTCTCGCTTTCTCTGTGTCCTGTAGACGCCATTTGCAGTAATATCTTCCAGTCTGTAGACTTCCGTCCGATCTCTTCAGCCGACAGTTGAAAGTAAACGGCAGTTGGTCGTGTGCAGGCAGCGGCTCATGGCCCGCTCTGCCCGATACACTGATGTGGGCATCATGGGTGACAGTTTAGGGTCCAGAGGAACGGCACAGAACTTCATGGCGGCTTCTAGTGCTGTTTTTTTTTATTTCATAATACATTCTTTTTATTCACATTATACAGACAGATAATAATAAGTCAAAAATACATTAAAAAACCTAACATACTATGAAATACCAGCTATTCCCATTACCAATGTAATTCTAGGGTTTCCATATATTTAAAAAATCATTACTTTTATCTTCATGTTATAATACTATTTCTCATATATCATGGTTACTAGGGATGATATTTTTAAAATATTTAGAAACCCATGTATCATTTCCATTACACTTCACAAATACTTGGTACTTTGTGTTGTTGTATCACATAAAATCCCAATAAAATACATTTAAGTTTGTGGATGTAACATGGAAAAATATGGAAAAGTTCACAGGGTATGAATACTTTATCAAAGCCATTTTCTGCAATTTAATAATTTTTTTCATTCCATATTTCCTCTGTTACATTGAGTCTTTTCTACTTATTGAGTATTTTTTACTATCCTTGTATGTTTCCTGGGAACCCCTGCTCTTATTTGGAGTATGGGGGGGGGTTGTCCTTTCCGTCCATGACTTGGGACATGCATTGGTCATTTTGCGCACGTTGATGTGTTTTTTAGATTTTTGTGATCTGTGGATTTGTTCTGCTTTTCTCTTGATAGCGTTGACAATAAAGATATCCTATTATATATTTGGATGTCCGATCCTTTCTTTTTCTTGTTGACAATATTGTAACTGTGCATTTTTGGCTGCCACTCTGGTCTTTATTTAGGTTGCACCCTCCCAAGAACCAACAAAAATACAACCAATTAACTTAAAGTGAATGTGTCACTGGGTTTTTGCTGCCCCATCTGAGAGCAGCATGATGTAGGGGCTGAGACCCTGATTCCAGTGATATATCACTAAATGGGCTTCTTGCTGCAGTTTTTATGAAATCACAGTTTTCCCTGCAGCAGATCTAGCAGATCTAAAAATGCAGAGCTCTGTATAACCCTGCCCACATCACTGATTGGCACATTTCTGTGTACACTGTGCATAGGCAGAAAGCTGCCAATCAGTGATGGGGGGCGAGGTTATATAGAGCTCATGAATATGGAGGACTACCTGGCAGCAGGATTAGTAGTCGTCTAGTGATAATTTCCTGTTGAAAAAACAGTGATTTTATCAAAACTACAGCAAGCAGCCCAATAAGTGACACATCACTGCAATCAGAGTCTCTACATTATGCTGCTCTCAGATTCAGTAACAAAAACCTGGTGACAGATTCCCTTTAACCTATTAATAAAAAAAGACTAGACAAGGTTAGTTTGGATAAAGAATAGGTTACTTAAAACATAAATTAATAAGTCAATAAATATTAAAAACCATGGAATAAATTAATCAGTCAGTAATCAAATAAATAATCAACTGTGACTATCAAAAATGGACCTAGTCCTCCCAGCCTTAGCCAACTGATAGGCATCGCAACAAAAAGCGGGTGGGTGGCCAACGCTGGTGACTTGCTGTGCATGGACTACCCCGGACTTTGGTGAAACTGGGCCTTTTATGCAGAAATATTCCGGCGCTAGCATTAGTTCTCCCATCAGGATAAAGATGCATCTTCCTGCGCAAACAACAGAATCTTCTAGAACTTGCTGGTAGAGGATCACAGCTGAGACAACAGTGACTCTGAAATGATAAGTACCATTGCCGAAAAGAGTAGGAGGAGAAAGAAGAACGGAAAGGGGAGCACAAATACAGCCAAAGTATAGCCAAAATTCTTACCTACAGAACAAATATTCTACTGGGCCTGTAAAACTATGTGTTCCCCACGCTAACCTCTCTGGGGGCCCTGCCTTGACATTAGTGTCTTACCAGACATTGCTCCTTATCTGAATAATCTGTTCACACTATGTTTTTGCCTATTTGACACTACAGACAAAGGACCACCTATTACCAGGTCCTAGAGGGTCCTGTCCCAACTTCTACTACCTCATCTGAAAGAATCCACTTAATGAGTTGGATTTATACTACTTAAGAAGTTGTCTACTACTTTTACATTGATGCCGTATCCTACAAAACTAGTGGACAACCCCTTTAAATATAAGGACTTCTATATGTGCCTTTTTAATGGACATTAACCCCTTTATGACATAGGGCATATTAGTACGTATCTGTGCCCTGGGACTTATGGACCAGATACGTATTAATACGCCCTGGAGAATTCGCCCGTACACAGGCTGTGCGGGCGCGATCGCCCCCGGGTGACAGCTGATTGTCACAGCTGACACCCGGGGCTATGTGCAGGGAGCGGTCCCGGTCCAGCTCTGAGGTGGCTACGATAGAGGAGAGCATGGCTTCTCTATCCTCATCTCAGTTGCCTCTGGAACCATGTCTTACCCTGCTTCAACATCTGACCTAGTGAATAATATTGGCCTCACTATGTGTACACCTGATATGCCCAAACCAATCCATCACAGCTGTGCCAGGTGCTGTCTAATCCTAGTGTACATGGTATGAGCTGATCAGTCTACTGATTGGCTGCAGCAGTCACATGTGGTACGGTCATGACGCAGTGGCATACTGCTAACAGCAGATAAACGTATGGCTGCTATGAGGCCCATGAATCTGAGGGATCTTGGGTAATCATACTGTTTGTGGACCATCGTACTATTTGGAGGGCTAGGTGGGGGCCATCATACTATTTGGAGGGCTATGTGGGGACCATCATACTATTTGGAGGGCTATGTGGGGACCATCATACTATTTGGAGGGCTATATGGGGGCCGACATACTATTTGGAGGGCTATGTGGGGGCGGTCATACTATCTGGTTGGCTATGTGGGGGCAGTCATACTATTTGAAGGCCATCATGCTATTTGGAATGCTATGTAGAGGCCATCATACAATTTGGAGGACCATCCGTCTCATTTCAGTGACTTTTTGATTATCAATCTACATCATGTGTTGGATTATATATATCTTACTCTAATGGTCTCTTTATTACTAATCTATATCATGTGTTGGATCGGTCCTAGAGTACTTTGTCTTTTTGCCCACCACTAATGTATCTGCGCCATTATGGTTTATATGTAAGTCATTTTTTTAACTTTGGATAATAATAAACTTTGTATTTTTAATATTACTATGTTCTTGTACGTCATTCTCTTTATATGAATCATTATTTGAGACGTTGAACAGACTCTGTTTTTCTGATATGTGACCTATATTGTCAAATTACTTTGCCTCATAAAGACTACAAGGTAGACAGACACGGGGGAAAGTAGCTTAGCTTTAGCCGACTTCGTAGAGATAACGCCAGGCGTCCTCCTACCACCACAGAGGAAGTTAGCAGTGTGAGAGCTGCAAGCATTCACAAGGAAACGTGACTATCACCGGCCCCTCCCTGCTGCAAAGTGAAACTATTTAAACACCCAGGCCAGGGTGTCAATTAGCTGGTGGGAGGTAGCCGATGGGTCTTAGAGGGAAACAGCTAAGAAAGTGTCTGTATTGCCAAACGAAGAGATCTTCTGCAACCAACTGCAGGGCAACTGTCTGTTACATTTGACATACCCATGACACTAGCGCCACCTATTGTAAGTATTAATTTCAAAAGTCAATATCGATTCTTTAAAGGGTATTGTCACATGACTTAGGATAAAAAGGCCAAACCTGAAACTCCATTTTCAGGACACGTGTTTAAGGATGTTTTGTCCCTCATCAGTGCAAGACAGGAGAGAACTTGCTTGTATGGGTGAGTGACCTCTGACAGGGGATCCAAGGGATACATTTTCTCTTTGTGGAGAAGTTACCTACTTTGCTAAGTTAGCTACTTGGCAACCCCTTTTGAATTCCTATGTTTACCCTCAGTTAAAATAACAAAACTTATACTTACCACCGGCGCCGTTCCTACGGTGTCCCTTCCAGTGCTCCCTGCGATCCCTTTGGCCAATCAGCGGTGGCTTCACTTTCCTCTGCTATGGATAGAATTGACATCCAGGGGAAGTGAAAGAGCAGCAGCAACTCTCACTTACTCCGAATGTCTTGATTTGTATGAAGGAGGGAAAAGTGAAGCAGTGCTGATTGGCTGCAGGGATTGCGTGATATAACAATGTCACACAAGCCCCGGGAGAGCCAGTGCCTACACCGCTGGAACAGCGGCGGCACTGGAAGTGAGTGTTATTATTTTACTGGGAGACACATAGGGATTGAGAAGAGGTTGTCCGAGTAGTGGACAACCCCTTTAAATTCCCAGTGGAGATCTGCATATGACTTATATTTTTTGCTTGCAGCAGTAAATCCCTTTAAGAAGATTATGATTTTACACTGTAAGTTTTCTAATAATTCAGAATGATTCCTAAAATATCTTATGTCCTAGGCGCTGGGTACTATCCATCTGCTGAGCCTTTGTGCTATGACCTAGGACAGTGCTGGCGAACCTATGGCACGCGTGCCAGAGAGGGCACGCAGAGCCCTCCCTAAAGGGCACGAGCGCCATTGCCTCAGCACTAGGACCGGGCCTGGCGGGTAATTACTTGGAGCCCCCCGACTTCAGCTAGATGTGCGTTCTCTGACACACATCTAGCTGAAGTGTATTGCAGTGCACGAACTTGCCAAACCCGTGCGCGGCCATACACTCTGCCAGCAGGCGGCGTCAGCGTACAAGCGACTGGGCGCATGGCAGTGACGTCATGCGCCCCGTCTATAGGACGCTGAAATCAGCTGCCGGCTACAGGAGAGGACGCGGCGTGGGAGAGGAAGGAAGGTGAGTAGGAGAGTTTATTATGTTTGTCTGTTTTTACTACGCGATGAGCAGCTGCGCAAATACAAGGATGGGGGAGCATATTCATGGGTGGGCATGTACCAGGATGAAGGATGGGAGACGACAACATATCTACAAGGATGGGGGGCAGCATATACACAAGGATGGGGGGGCAGCATATATACAAGGATGGGGGAGAAACATATATACAAGGATGGGGGAGCAGCATATCTACAAGGATGGGGGGCAGCATATATACAAGGATGGGGGAGCAACATATCTACAAGGATGGGGGAGCAACATATATACAAGGATGGGGGAGCAACATATATACAAGGATGGGGGAGCAACGTATATACAAGGATAGGGGAGCAGCATATATACAAGGATAGGGGAGCAGCATATATACAAGGATGGGGGAGCAGCATATATACAAGGATGGGGGAGCAGCGTATATACAAGGATGGGGGAGCAGCATATATACAAGGATGGGGGAGCAGCATATCTACAAGGATGGGGGGCAGCATATCTACAAGGATGGGGGAGCAACATATATACAAGGATGAGGGAGCAGCATATATACAAGGATGGGGGAGCAACATATATACAAGGATGGGGGAGCAGCATATATACAAGGATGGGGGAGCAGCGTATATACAAGGATGGGGGAGCAGCATATATACAAGGATGGGGGAGCAGCATATCTACAAGGATGGGGGGCAGCATATCTACAAGGATGGGGGAGCAACATATATACAAGGATGAGGGAGCAGCATATATACAAGGATGGGGGAGCAACATATATACAAGGATGGGGGAGCAGCATATATACAAGGATGGGGGAGCAGCATATATACAAGGATGGGGGAGCAAGATATATACAAGGATGGGGGAGCAGCATATATACAAGGATGGGGGAGAAACATATCTACAAGGATGGGGGAGCAACATATCTACAAGGATGGGGAAGCAGGATATATACAAGGATGGGGGAGCAGCATATATACAAGGATGGGGGAGCAGCATATATACAAGGATGGGGGAGCAGCATATCTACAAGGATGGGGGAGAAATGAGATGGAGGGAGGGAGATGAAAAAGCATCTGATATCCGAACATTAGGAAAAAATTCCAAAAAAAATCCTTAAATAAATCAAAAAAGAAAAAAATGAACAACCATTTATGGAGGAGCGACTTGCAACAGTATATCGGTTTATTTATCATGGTGTCATTGTTATTATCTGTTTTGTTGTATGTGTCCTCATGTATTTATATGTATTTTTCCATTTTTTGTTTCCTCCCCCCTCTCTTCCTTTTCATCTCCCTCTCATGTCTGTATACTCATTTCTTATCCCTCGTATATGTGGCCGGATCTATTCACATTCCCCTTTATTCTTGTACTGCATGACAGTCTTTATTAGTACGGAGCGGTACTTCTTTAGAGTGCTGTATGGGGAACCGTCCTCGGAGTCGTACTGTGCACGTGTGCGGGGGATTCACTCCCCCTGCTCTCGCGTCGCCCATCTCTATGGCGCCGATGCGCTTCCCGGATGTAGTCTTTTGACACTTCCGGGTCACGCCGACGTCATGATGGGCGGTGCGGGACCTCGGGGGGCGTTGACTCTCCCAGTGTACGCGCCGCTGACGGTCATCCTGAACTGTCACATGACCACACATGTGATATATTGAAGGGGCGGAGTTATACATTTAAAAAGGTCCTTGTACCCTTGTTATCTACGCCTCTTGATAAAGCACCCGCGAAACGCGCGTCGAGGCAGCCTCTCTTGACAGACACTGGCCCTCGCTTGTCTCTAGTCACGTGTGATACCTTGGGGTGAGTTTACTTTTACCATGTACTTGATATTTATTGGAATAATGATGCAACTGTGCAGGACTATGGTATATGTACTCCCCATATAATAAGTGTCACACTCTTTGAGGCAGCCCTTTTCTGGTAGATATTGGCCCTCATCTGTCCCTAGCTAGGTGTGATACTTTGGGCTGAGTTACCCCTATTATGCATTTGATACACACTGCAGCAATAGAAACATTGTGCAGGATTATGGTATTTGTGCCCTCTATACATTAAGTGTCACATTATTATTTTTTATTTTGCTCTATCTCACGACTTATTATTTTTGCTTCTTGGATCTGTTTGTCAGCACCTTACTGTCTTATTTATATATGGACTTTAAATATGAAATTATAATAAACTTTTGTATGCCATTATACTTGTGTTTCTCCTGGTTTATTATTTTAATCCAATGTGTATGGGGACTGAATCTTTACTTTAAAGCTTTGTTTTTCTATTTTCTCACATAGACACTAATACAAATGGCGCCTGACCCAATACTTTAATGACATTTTTATCATATTGTGCATTTTCGCTTTAGCTTTTTCTTCCTGTCCAAAGACGAAATGCTAGAAATTCTCTCTGAGACTAAAGATCCTCTGCGGTTCCAACCACATCTAAAGAAGGGCTTTGAAGGCATCGCAAAGCTGGAGTTCCTTCCTAACCTGGACATCAAAGCCATGTACAGCACCGAGGGGGAACGTGTAGAGCTCATCCAGACCATCTCCACCTCCGAGGCTCGGGGGGCCGTGGAGAAGTGGCTCATCCAAGGGGAAGATGTCATGTTAAGGAGCATGCATGATGTTATTGCTCGGTCACGAATGGTACGGATCTACCTACAGACCAAAAGCATTAATTGGAACTAATCTAGTACTTTTATATTTGTATAAGATTATTTGGCAGCAGTGAATGATTTGTGGATGATGTATCTCATTGCTATAGAGCCAGGTAGCAGATCTTCTACCTGCAATCGGTAGAAATGAATTTGCTAGATAATACTAGTAAGGTTGTCCCTCTCTTAAATGCTTCTGTCAACGTAATTTAACTTTGTTTTTAAAAAGGCATACCCTGAGACTGCAAGAAAAGACTGGGTGAGGGAATGGCCGGGACAGGTCGTGCTCTGTGTGTCTCAGATGTTCTGGACAAGTGAAGTGCATGAAGCTATCGGCAGTGGCCCAGAGGTACGGCATAAGCTCCTTTACTGATCAAGGTTGCTTCACTATAAACAGTCATGGCCGGAAGTGTTGGCACCCTTGAAGTTGTTCCAGAAAATGAAGTATTTTTCCATGAAATTATTGCAATTGCATGTGTATTTTTGGTTATACACATGTTTATTTCCTTTGTGTGTATTGGAACAACACAAAAAAAAACAGAGATAAAAAAGGCAAATTGGATATAATTTCACACAAAACCCCAAAAATGGGCCGGACAAAATTGTTGGCATCTTTCCAAAATTGTGGGTAAACAATTTTGTTTCAAGCATGTGATGCTCTTTCAAACTCACCTGTGGCAAGTAAAAGGTGTGGGCAATATGAAAACCACACCTGAAACCCGATACAAAGGGGAAAAGTTGACTCAATCTTTGTGTTGTTACATGCCACACTAAGCAGGGAGAACAGAAAGAGGAGAAGAGAACTGTCTGAGGACTTGAGAACCAAAATTGTTGACCAATATCTTCTTTTTGTGTTGTTCCAATACACACAAATGAAATAAACATGTGAACAACAAGATGTGTAATTGTAATAATTTTCTGGGAGAAATACATATATACATTCATAGACAGACTTCATGAGTTCTCCTGCTAATAGACTGTCATACCTAGGGACGCAGCTTATAGGAGTTTCCAGGGGCGGATATACCACTGGTGCAACAGAGGTAAGGGGACCCACATTCACATCAAAAGATGCAAGTAGCTTCTTTCACAGTACGTTGTTAGACTGCGAAGAGCCCATGTACTGTTCTTGCCCAGGGGTCTTCTCCTGGGGGTTGCAGTTGTACAGCGGCTCAATATCTTGAAGGTACCCAAAAGGCTCCATAGTATTGTTGGGATTTTGCATTGATTCATGCATCTTGTCTAGAGATGAGCAACTAAATTTGCAGGACCTTGGTCTAAGAGAGCAGGTTAGTAGTCTGTGGCTGTTGGATGGGAGCCTTGCTAACCGCCTCTTACATGCCGGCATCCCTGGCTCCTCTTTTGATTAGCCGGCCAGGCGTGATGTCATTTGTGCCTCACATCACAGCTATGACATCGACATCAAAAGAGGAGCCGGAGATGCCGGTTCATGGAGCTCCAGTCCTGCGGCCGTGGAATACTGACCCGACTGTTGGACCAGAGTCCTGCAAATCCATTCGCTCATCTCTACTCTCGTCATATCTACCAATAAGGGAAGACATTGTATGGGATTTCCCATAATACCAGCATAAAATGAATCCATCTGCATTGAGTTTTCCATGCTGTTTGTGGCAGGGTTTTATAGAGGTACATCTGGGTATTTGGAGCTCTGGGTTCAATCCAGATCTCCAACTTCTATAAAGATATGTTGTAAAATTGTTGTGTACATTATAAAGTGCCTGCATATTGTGGAGTTCTCAATCTAGTCTGCAGCTTATAATCTGTATAGATTTCAGCGCCCTTGCAATATGTATGTTCTATGAATGTTTCTGCAGATGATTTTGTGGCACCCCAGGGGTCTGGTTTCCACAGTAACGGCAATGTTATGTCTGAGAGCAGGTGGGAGGTCTCTTGGTCAGGAATCCTATGCATGCCACACCTCCTGCCCAGTCCTGGGAGGGGAAGAACTTCCCCTATAAAAACCTGGGGCTGAGGCAGGGTGAGTGAGTAGAGAAGAAGTAGAGACAGAGAAGCAGATATAGGAAAAGAACATCAGGAGCTCTGTGGGAACAGTACTACAAGGAGTCAGGGGCTGGCAGCTGCAGAGCTCGCCCTGACTGAGAAGTTATCACCGGACCCGGAGTCCGAGGCTGTGGGGACTAACTCTTATCCAGCAGCAGAAACCAACCGGCAGGGGATTGCAGGTCCTCTGGCCCAGAAACCCAAAGGCACGCGTGGGACCAGCACCGCCGTCGTGGAGCGGAAGCTACTAGAAAGCCCCGAGTCACCGGCCATATGGGTGAGCACCACACGGTACACTCAGGGACGTGGTCTACTTATACCCGCTTCTAGCAAGGTAGCCAGAAGAGTATCGTTAGTTTGGGAGGCCTACAACTCCGCCTGGCCAAGGGAGATCCCATCTGCTCAAGGACTGACCAGGACCCAATCGCTAGCCAGTACTCCGGGAGGGTCTATCTTTGTCACCAGTAAAGACCCTGAACTACACCGTACCGTCTCCGAGTGGTTCCTGCTACCCCCATCATCCACGTCGGCTGCCCTGAGGCCATACCCCTCCCGTTGGGGGTTATAGTATCACGCTGCACAATCCTACCGGCCTCAGCGGTCTGCCCTGCAGCAGCAGCTCCTTAGCTGTACTCAACGGGTGGCGTAGTCGTCCAACATCTACCGCTAATACAGCGCCACTTAGTCTGACTCCCTGGGCACGGACCGGGTCACCGCCACGAGACTACAACCCTCAACAGATCCGGCTCCGGGTAAGCTCCCGCGTGCGCAACGCTGCACGACACAGGCCCAGGGGCGCGTCAACTTTTGGCGTAGTCGGGAGGATTTCGTGCCGGCAACCACCGGGTACTGCGTGCCTGAAAAAGACTGTTCAAACTTACCTGTGGTGAAGATTCCCGCCATCCGGCGCCATCTTCCGCTTTCTTCCCGCCATCGGTGGAGTTTTCCCGCCATCCGGCGCCATCTTCGGCCTTCTTCCCGCCATCCGTGGAGTTTTCCCGCCATTGGACGTCATCTTGAGGACGCCGCGTGGGAAGAAGAGGGGCGTGGACTCCGAAAGCGCGCGAGAACTGAAGCCCCGCCTCACGTCCGGACGCTGCGTAAGGTCCTGGAAGGAGCCCAGCAGACGCCGACGTCACAGGAGCGCGACGGAAGGTCCTCAACCCTGACGATCCACTGTGGAGCCGCGGCCTACGGAAGAGGATCATCGCAAGGTAGGCCACGGTCCACTAGGGGGGAGAAGGATGTCGGATACGGAGGAGAGCTTCACCGCTCCAACCCCCGCCAGCGCCACCGCTGTTGCGGTCATGCCTTTCACCATGCCCTATATCCCGGGGGCAGCCTGGCTACCCCAGTACTCAGGGGAGTCACATACCCTGCAGGACTTTAGAGAAAAGCTGGATAGCCTCTTCCAGGTGTACCCCCTCACAGAAGAGCAAAAAGTGAGCATCCTGGTGGCCCAATTAACCGGGGCAGCCCAAAGGGAGGTAAAGTCCTGGCCACCTGGGGGGAGGACTGTCGCAGGGATACTAACCCGGCTGAGGGACACCTTTGATACCCGCACCTTAGCCGAGATCAAGCTTAGATTCTACGGGTGCAAACAGCGGGCACATGAGAGTATAAGGGACTATGCCCTGAACCTACAAGAGGCCCTGAGAGCCGTTAAACAGACCGACCCTGACGGCGTGGGAGACGAGGACAGGCTGTTGACTGAACAATTTATAGAGGGTTTATATTGCAATGCCCACCGAACCCAGTTGCGGGCAATGGCCTTACAGGACCCTCATCTGGGATTTGCACAGTTCAAGGACAGAGCCATCCGGGTGCTCCGAGAACCGGCACCGGGTGGCGTTGTGACCCACAGGCGCCCAGCTATCACTTACCACCAGGAGGCGGCGCCCTTGTCGGCAGGGCCTGTGGGGGCTGATGCGCAGGCTTTGAACAATGACCCGGCTCCAGACCTGCACCATCAGGTCCAAGAGCTAGCTAAAAGCGTTGCTGCGCTAACCCGAACTGTGCAGTCTTTACAGGTTTCCACTCCAGGGAAGATCCAGCTGGCATCCGGACCGGAGGACATCCCGTGGCTTCGACCAAGGAGGACCCCACCGGCCAGAGGAAGACCCAGCGACCGATACAACGAGGACGGACGACCCATCTGCCGCCGCTGCAATCAACCCGGACATATGGCAAGGTACTGTCCTTTAAACTGGCACAACCTGGGGTAGAGGGCCAACCCCCAGGAAAAAGATCACCAGGCCCATCGAACTGGCGCGACAAATATGTGGGAGGATGTCCAGTGTTGCCTGTGGTACTGGATGGCATCCCTATGAGTGCCCTACTGGACACCGGGTCACAGGTCACCACCATCCCGTACGTGCTCTTCAAGCAGTACTGGAATGACTCGGATATAACCCGCTACCCTGACGACGACTTGAGTATTATCGCCAGCAATGGTCAACCTGTGCCGCAGATCGGATTTAAAGAGATGACCATCAAAATCGGTAGAGTCGAACTGGCAGCACAGGGACTGATCATTGTAGACATTGACAAACACGAGAGTCACCCAAAGATAACTCTAGGAACTAATGTAATTGAAAATTGTCTTGCAGAGGTGATTTTCCTTTTACAGCAGGTTGCCAAGAACGCCAGCTCCGGCCAGCAGCGAGTGCTCCAGAAAGAGATCCGGGCACTGATGCGACGGCAACAGCTAGAACTCTCCGGTGGTGAGATTGGTAGCGTAAGAATGTGTGACCCTTTCCCTATTGCCATGCCCCCAAAAAGTGAAATGATGATTTGGTGCCGGGCAGCTATTGGTCCGAGAGGTAGAGATTACCAGGCAATGGTAGAACCAGTTTACTCAGACCGTAGGCCCACCATTTTGACAGCACGGGGGGTGGTTAATGTACGCCATGGGAGGGTGCCCGTTCGCCTAATAAATATCGGGAAGAGGGAAGTATACCTACCCCAGTATGCCACGCTAGCCAAATTATATACCATCAACCAAAACTCTATACAGTCTGTGGAACCCTTGCCTCCATCTCACCCGGAGGAAGGTAACGGCTCTAAGAAAGTAATGGAGGATTGGTGTCAGCAACTACACTTGGGAACTGACTCCACTCCCTCCCACCAGAAACAGGGAGTCTACCGGGTGGTTCAAGAGTATGAGAGAGTGTTTAGTAAACACCCGTTAGACTTCGGGCGAGTCAAGGGGTAGAACACCACATCCTCACGGGAGATCATCCTCCCATAAAAGAGAGGTATCGACCCGTACCCCCTGCACATTACCAACACGCCAAGGGGATGCTTAGAGACATGAAGGAGGCTGGGGTAATCCGGGATAGCTGTAGCCCCTGGGCAGCCCCACTAGTTTTAGTCAAAAAGAAAGACAACACTATGAGGATGTGTGTAGATTACCGGAAAATCAACCGTATCACACACAAGGATGCGTACCCTTTACCAAGGATAGAGGAGTCTTTGGCTGCTTTAAGATCTGCTAACTTCTTCTCTACCTTGGATCTCACTAGCGGGTACTGGCAGGTTCCTGTAGCAGAAGCGGACCGGGAGAAGACCGCATTCACCACCCCGATGGGACTTAGCGAGTTTACCTGCATGCCGTTTGGACTTTGTAACGCACCAGGAACCTTCCAACGATTAATGGAGTGCTGTCTGGGACACAGAAACTTCGAGACGGTCCTGTTGTACCTGGACGATGTCATCGTATATTCCAAGACTTATGAGGACCACCTGAAACATCTGGCGGAAGTGTTCGAAGCCCTGGCAAGTTACGGCCTGAAGGTGAAACCCTCTAAGTGTCACCTCCTGAAGCCAAAGGTGCAGTACCTGGGACACGTGGTGAGCGCTGACGGAGTGGCTCCCGACCCTGATAAGATCACCGCAATTAAGGAATGCCCAAGTCCCTCCAGTGTAAAGGAAGTGCGGCAGTTCCTCGGGTTGGTAGGCTATTACCGCAGATTCATCCCCGGTTTCACCAAAAAGGCAGCTCCTATGCAGGACCTCCTGATAGGCCAGTCCCGGAAGGCCAAGAGCCAGAAGCCGCCCTTCAGATGGCAGAAGTTAGAAGAAGAGTCCTTCCGCCAGCTGAAGATGGCCCTCACGGGGGATGAAATCCTGGTGTACCCTGATTACAGCCAGCCCTTTATCCTCTACACCGACGCAAGTAACATCGGGCTAGGAGCTGTGCTGTCCCAGATCCAGCAGGGGAAAGAACGAGTAATCGCTTACGCCAGCCGAAAACTGCGACCCACCGAGAGAAACCCTGAGAATTACAGCTCATTTAAGCTAGAGTTCCTGGCAGTGGTGTGGGCAGTCACCGAACGCTTTAAGCACTACCTCGCTTCTTCCCGGTTCATCGTGTACACGGATAACAACCCGTTGACACACCTGGACACAGCAAGACTCGGTGCCCTAGAGCAGAGATGGATGGCCCGTCTGTCCAGATACGAGTTCACAATTAAATACCGGGCAGGACGCTCCAATACCAACGCGGACGCCCTGTCCAGGATGCCAAATCTACCGGACGTAGGAGAAGATTCAGAGGGACTGGAAGAAGTCGAACTCCCCGCGGTCCACCGTCATGGGACTATCCAGTATTCCCACCGGGTAAGGAGTAAGCAAGCCGCTACGTTTAATCCCTTGCCTCATTACAACTGGGCGGAAACGCAAGACAGTGACCCTGCCGTCCGACTGGTAAAGGAGATGCTGACTCGGCCAGAGGCTCGCCTTGACCCAGACGCTCCGGAGGAAGCCAAGCAACTGTGGGCTGAGAAGAGTCGACTGTTCCTTTATAAGGGGAAGTTGTGCCGCCGAATGGTTAACTCCCGGACGCATGAACTAATCTGGCAAGTAGTGGTGCCACGAAGAGACGCAGCCATGGTGATGGAGGCATACCACGACGGGGCTGGACACTTCGGATGGAAGAAGCTGGAGTTCCTGCTGCGCGGGCGGTTCCACTGGGTAGGCATGAGGGGAACCATCGAGAGGTGGTGCAGAGACTGTGGCCCGTGCAACCTAAGAAGGAAGGACCGTGCCAGCCAGAAGACTCCCCTGCAGTCCATCGTCACCTGGCAGCCGTTGGAACTGGTAGCCTTGGATCATGTAAAACTGACCCCAAGCAGAAGTGGCTACGTCTACGCGCTAACCATCGTGGATCATTACTCCCGGTTCTTGGTTGTCGTCCCCGTCAAGGACTTAACGGCTCAAACAGCAGCTAGAGCCTTCCAGCAGCACTTCTGCCGTCCACATGGGTACCCGGACCAAGTGCTGACGGACCAGGGACCTGCCTTTGAAGCGGAGGTCTTCCAGGAATTCTGCAATCTGTATGGCTGCCGGAAGATAAGGACGACACCCTATCATCCGCAAACTAATGGACTTCGTGAGAAAATGAACCAGGTGGTAATGGATCTTCTGAAAACGTTGCCCCTGGAAGAACGCAGTCTGTGGCCTGAGAAGCTGCCCGATCTAGTGGACCTATACAACCACATCCCGGTAGGTTCCACCAACTGTACCCCGGCTTACCTAATGAGGGCGAGACCTGGTAAGTTACCTGTTGACCTGGAAATGGGAGTCCTGACACCCGAGGACACTTCACCAGAAGCAGACTGGGACACAGAGAGGCAGCAGCAGTACCAGAAAGTACAGGAGAGTGTGGAGCAAAGTCTCTGTCAAGCTAGGGAAAGACAAGAGAAAACTTACAACCAGTATGCTCCCGCTGTTCCCCTGGTACCCGGAGAGCAGGTCTTGAAGAGGAAAAGACGGCTCCACAAGTTGGACGACCAGTGGGAGAAGGACCCATACACCGTACTGCCCTCAAGCCACGAGAACCCGAAGGTCTGTACCATCAGTAAAGACGGAGGGGAGACCATAGCCATTGTATCCCGGGATCACCTGAAAAAGTGTCCTGAACAGCTACGGAACCCTGAAGAGGAACAAGAAGACCATCGACCCGTAGAGGAAAGGGAAGATATGGTTAGTACTGTGCTCGGAGACTTCCCTCGGTCTTGGACTCAAGTCAATGGTGCAGTTGTGGTACCCGTACTCACCTTCCTCCAACCATCATCCCAAGCACCTACGGAGCAACAGGTAGAGCTGGAAGAACAGCCGGTCCAGGAGGCAGAAGACCCCACACCAGCAGACCAGGAGGATCAACCCTCTGCTTATAGTGAGCCTGCCATACCTCTAGTGAGCCAAAGGGCCCGTGGACAGCTGCCCAGTTTACCCTTGACAGCTCCTACACCCTGTAGTTCAGGGCCAGACAGTCAGCTCCGTAGGTCCACTAGGGCCACTAGAGGCCAGTTACCCGCACGTTGGAGGATTTGAAGTGTATAAATTGTTTTATTTGTGGTTACTTGTTTATTGTTGCTTGTGTATAATTATGTGTTTCTAGTTATTTTTAGGAGTCCTTGGTGGATTTACCGGGAATCCTTTGTGTATAGTTGGAGCGTAACCCAGGACGGACTAAAGACTGTTAAGGACTCGTGGCAGGACATACCCCTACCTGGTTACGTCTCCTTGTTTTGGTGAAATGGACACCTTGCTTTTCTTCAAAGACTGCACCCGGTTACGGACACGCCGTGACCATCTTTATGTGTTTTTCTTATTGTATTATTATTGTTATACCTTGTTATGTTTTTCTAGAAATATGTTTAGTCCCGGAGTACTAAATTTCACTAGGGGGGAATGTGGCACCCCAGGGGTCTGGTTTCCACAGTAACGGCAATGTTATGTCTGAGAGCAGGTGGGAGGTCTCTTGGTCAGTAATCCTATGCATGCCACACCTCCTGCCCAGTCCTGGGAGGGGAAGAACTTCCCCTATAAAAACTTGGGGCTGAGGCAGGGTGAGTGAGTAGAGAAGAAGTAGAGACAGAGAAACAGATATAGGAAAAGAACATCAGGAGCTCTGTGGGAACAGTACTACAAGGAGTCAGGGGCTGGCAGCTGCAGAGCTCGCCCTGACTGAGAAGTTATCACCGGACCCGGAGTCCGAGGCTGTGGGGACTAACACTTATCCAGCAGCAGAAACCGACCGGCAGGGGATTGCAGGTCCTCTGGCCCAGAAACCCGAAGGCACGGTCACACGCGTGGGACCAGCACCGCCGTCGTGGAGCAGAAGCTTCTAGAAGGCCCCGAGTCACCGGCCATACGGGTGAGCACCACACGGTACACTCAGGGACGTGGGCTACTTATACCCGCTTCTAGCAAGGTAGCCAGAAGAGTCTCGTTAGTTTGGGAGGCCTACAACTCCGCCTGGCCAAGGGAGATCCCATCTGCTCAAGGACTGACCAGGCCCCAATCGCTAGCCAGTACTCCGGGAGGGTCTATCTTTGTCACCAGTAAAGACCCTGAACTACACCGTACCGTCTCCGAGTGGTTCCTGCTACCCCCATCATCCACGTCGGCTGCCCTGAGGCCATACCCCTCCCGTTGGGGGTTATACTATCACGCTGCACAATCCTACCACCGGCCTCAGCGGTCTGACCTGCAGCAGCAGCTCCTTAGCTGTACTCAACGGGTGGCGTAGTCGTCCAACATCTACCGCTAATACAGCGCCACTTAGTCTGACTCCCTGGGCACGGACCGGGTCACCGCCACAAGACTACAACCCTCAACAGATCCGGCTCCGGGTAAGCTCCCGCGTGCGCAACGCTGCGCGACACAGGCCCAGGGGCGCGTCAATTTCACCGTTACATCCTTCTTGTAGGGCCTGAAAAACTCCTATGATAATCTGCAGCTCCAGCTAAATGATATTGTGGAGCTTGTGCGAGGAGGCAAATTGTTCCAGCAGCCTCGCACCACATTGGGGGCTCTCGTCACCATAGAGGGGCACGCTCGTGACGTGGTCATGGAAATGATCCAAACAGGTTTGCGCAAACATCATGGCTGGCACCAAACTTTCCAATACCATGTTCTATTTATTATACACTACATGGAGAAAGGTATTGTGCCCCCTCCACATTACACCTACAGGGGCTTTTATGGCCCCCTATTCTAAATCCATATACAGGATGTTAATATGGAGTCCGTCCCTCTACAGATATCACAGCTCAATATGCAGAGCACCTTCATACATTTCACCCCATTCCTATCTTCTTTCCATATCTGTTATATTCCCCCCTCTTTTCTTTGAGTTTTCATAGGACACAATTGATCTTGTCACAGTAAAGCAATCTTGGGGTGTACTTACAATGACGTCTATGGGGCAGTAGTCATTTCTGCATATTGAGATGGCGGTCCCTATATAGGAATGTTTTGGCATCTGTAGGTGTCGGCGTCCCCTGTATATGACTCATTGCCACAATTGATATTCTTTATAGTCAGTGGTTTGGATGGCCTAGGTGCGGTGTGTAATATTTTCTATCAATGGTGTGTGTGCCCTCCTCTGTGCAGTGTCCTTCCATAACCATGGATGTACTAATAAAGGGTTTTTATGTCAATTCCTTTAATGCCCTTTTGTTCGGTTTCTTTGTAGGTATTATGTAATTCTCTGAATGGTCAGCCATTCTAAGCCTGAGCAGACATATGGCAATGTAATTGATGCGTGACTGACATTGTTCTTCCCTATGTTGCGGTGACATATTTATGCTGCCATTGTGCAGTATTTTTTCTAATAAATCATCCTAAAGGTGTTTAGTGGGGTTGAGGTTGAGAACGTGTGTGAAACAGTTCTGCTCTTCTATTCCCTTAGGGTTGGAAGCTACAATTGTTTAAAATGTCTTGTGCTGAAGCATTAAGATATCTTTTCACTGGAACTAAGGGGCCTAGACCAACCCCTAAAAACAAGGCCATACCTCCACCAGCAAACTGTACAGCGGGCACAATGCAGTTAATAGGGTAACGTTCTCCTGGCATTCACCAAATCCAGACTCGTCCATCAGATGCCAGATAGAGAAGTGTGATCCGTCACTGCACAGAACAGGTCTCCTCCAGAGTCCTGTGGTGGCGGCTTCACACCACTCCATCTGACGCTCGGCATCGTACTTGGTGATGTAAGGCTGCATGCAGCTGCTCGGCCATAAAGCTCCTGGCGGGGACGCAGTGTTTGTGGTGATGTTGTTACCAATGGAGTCAGGAGAGCGTTCTGCCCTCTGCTCCTCAGCACTCAGTGACCCCGCTCTGTAATGTTCCGGGGTCTCCTGAGTTGCTGCAGTTCCTTCTACTCCTTAATAATATCACTCACATGTGATGGGGGAAGATTTAGGAGGGAAGAAATGTAATATCCAGACTTGTTACCCCGGTGGCTCCTATTACAGGACCGCGCTGGTATCAGAGAGCTCTGCACCACCAGCCGTTCTGTCATATGTTAGTAACAGCACACAGCATGGGAGGGCGGATGTTATACACCGGGGGGCGTGGGAATTGATGTTATACACTGGTGGGGGCGAGAGTCTTAATGTTATACAAGGCCGAGGGGCCAGATGTTATACCCTAGGGGTACGAGGGGCTAGATGTTATACATGTCCGAGGGCTGCATGTTATACACTGAGGGGCAAGGGGACGGATATTATACACCAGGGGCGAGGGGACGGATATTATACACCAGGGGCGAGGGGATTGATGTTATACACTGGTGGGGGGCGAGAGTCTTAATGTTATACAACAAGGCCGAGGGGCCAGATGTTATACACTGAGGGGCGAGGGGACGGATATTATACACCGGGGCGAGGGGACGGATATTATACACCAGGGGCGAGGGGACGGATATTATACACCGGGGCGAGGGGACGGATAATATACACCAGGGGCGAGGGGATGGATATTATACACCAGGGGCGAGGGGATTGATGTTATACACTGGTGGGGGGCGAGAGTCTTAATGTTATACAACAAGGCCGAGGGGCCAGATGTTATACACTGGGGGTACAAGGGGCTAGATGTTATACAAGTCCGAGGGCTGGATGTTATACACTGAGGGGCGAGGGGACGGATATTATACACCAGGGGCGAGGGGACGGATATTATACACCGGGGTGAGGGGACGGATATTATACACCAGGGGCGAGGGGACGGATATTATACACCAGGGGCGAGGGGACGGATATTATACACCGGGGCGAGGGGACGGATATTATACACCGTGGGCGAGGGGATGGTTGTTATACACTGGGAGCGAGGGGACGGATATTATACACCGGGGGGGCGAGAGGCCGGATGTTATACACCAGGGGGAGGGAGCGAGGGTACAGATGTTATACACCGGGGCTGGGGGGCCGGATGTTATACCCTGGGGGTCGGATGTTATGCAAAGGAGGGCTTGGGGTTGGATGTTATACAGTGGGGTTGAGGGGATGGATTTTATACACTGGCGGGGGGGCGAGGGGACGGATGTTATACTAAACTAGGGGCGAGGGGCGGATGTTATACATCGGGGGAGGCGAGAGGCCGGATTTTATAAACTGGGGGCTGAGAGTCCGGATGTTATACACCGTGGGCAATGGGACTAAATGAAAAAAGCAGAATTCGGTGACTAGGCATTTTGTCCTATAATGTATGTGCATTTGCCTTCTCTTTAGAAACTCTCCCTTGTGATTCTGCAGTGTCTTAGAGGTTGACTATCTTTTCCTACATTGCTCAGGAGTTTCTCATGAAACAGACTTCCAGTGGCTTGCCCAACTCCGCTATTACTGGGAGAATGAGAATGCGAGAGTGCGAATCATCAACTGCAATGTGAAGTCCACCTATGAGTACCTGGGCGACTCCCCACGCCTGGTCATCACTCCGCTCACTGACAGATGCTAGCGGACTCTGCTATGATGTGATGGGTTATGCTCAGAAATCTTTTTGACTTTTGTATGATGCATGAAACTTATTAGAAAGTTTATTGATATTTCATACCAGTTCTTTCATGTTTCATTGGTAGATCGGTGCTTTTTATCTAAATCTTGGTGGAGCTCCAGAAGGTCCGGCCGGCACAGGAAAAACTGAGACCACCAAAGATTTGGCCAAGGCGCTGGCCGTGCAGTGTGTGGTCTTTAACTGCTCTGATGGTTTGGACTACATAGCAATGTGAAAGGTACATACAATGTTAAGCTGCTCCATTGCAGATAATAAACTGACTCCAACCGATGTTCTGCTGACACCTTTTGATTATATAATACAGACCAAAAGTTTGGACACACCTTCTCATTTAAAGATTTTTCCGTATTTTAATGACTAAGAAAATTGTACATTCGCACTGAAGGCATCAAAACTATGAATTAACACATGTGGAATTATATACTTAACAAAAAAGTGTTAAACAACAGAAAATATGTCTTATATTCTTGGTTCTTAAAAGTCGCAGGTTAACAGCAGCTCAGATTAGAGACCAGGTCAATGCCACACAGAGTTCTAGCAGCAGACACATCTCTACAACAACTGTTAAGAGGAGACTTTGTGCAGCAGGCCTTCATGGTAAAATAGCTGCTAGGAAACCACTGCTAAGGACAGGCAACAAGCAGAAGAGACTTGTTTGGGCTAAAGAACACAAGGAATGGACATTAGAGCAGTGGAAATCTGTGCTTTGGTCTGATGAGTCCAAATTTGAGATCTTTGGTTCCAGCCACCGTGTCTTTGTGCGACGCAGAAAAGGTGAACGGATGGACTCTACATGCCTGGTTCCCACCGTGAAGCATGGAGGTGTGATGGTGTAGGGGTGCTTTGCTGGTGACACTGTTTGGGATTTATTCAAAATTGAAGGCATACTGAACCAGCATGGCTACCACAGCATCTTGCAGCGGCATGCTATTCCATCCAGTTTGCATTTAATTGGACCATCATTTATTTTTCAAAAGGACAATGACCCCAACACACCTCCAGGCTGTGTAAGGGCTATTTGACCAAGAAGGAGAGTGATGGGGTGCTACGCCAGATGACCTGGCCTCCACAGTCACCAGACCTGAACCCAATCGAGATGGTTTGGGGTGAGCTGGACCGCAGAGTGAAGGCAAAAGGGCCAACAAGTGCTAAGCATCTCTGGGAACTCCTTCAAGATTGTTGGAAGACCATTTCAGGTGACTACCTCTTGAAGATCATCAAGAGAATGCCAAGAGTGTGCAAAGCGGTCATCAAAGCGAAAGGTGGCTACTTTGAAGAACCTAGAATATAAGGCATATTTTCAGTTGTTTCACACTTTTTTGTTAAGTATATATTTTTTCACATAGTTAATTCATAGTTTTGATGCCTTCAGTGTGAATGTGCAATTTTCATAGTCATGAAAATACAGAAAATCTTTAAATGAGAAGGTGTGTCCAAACTTTTGGTCTGTACTGTATATACTTTTTTTTAGTTTTTCAAAGGGCTGGCATCATCGGGAGCATGGGCGTGTTTTGATGAGTTTAACCGTATTGAGCTGGAGGTGTTGTCCGTGGTGGCCCAACAGATTCTCCGCATCCAGAGAGCCATCCAGACGAAGATGGACATGTTCAACTTCGAAGGAACAGAACTGAAGCTTAACCCAAATTGCTTCGTAGCCATTACCATGAATCCTGGCTACGCCGGACGTTCTGAGCTGCCGGATAACCTCAAGGTAAAGAGTCCCAGTGCTTTGCATCGGGTCCTTCCACAACATTTCTATAGGATTCAGCTCAGGACTATGACTCGGCCATTCCAAAACTTTATGTTTATTCAACCATTCTTTTGTAGAACGACTTGTGTCTTTGGGCCATTGTCTTGCTGCATGACCCACGTTTTCTTGAGATCCAGTACATGAACTGATATCCTGATATTTTCCTTTAGCATTTGCTGATAGATTTTAGAATTCATTGTTCCATCAATGATGGCAGCCGTCCTTGGCCAAGTGCAGCAAAACAGGCCCAAAGCATGTTACGATTACCATCTTTGTGTTTCATAGATGATAGGAGGTTCTTATGCTGTAATGCAGTATTTTCTTTCTGCAAACATATAGCTTTTCACTTAAAATCTCTATCTTGGCCTCATCCTTCCACAAAGCATTATTCCAGTTACCTATTGATGTGCCCAGGTGAGTTTTAGCAGTGACATTTTAAATCGCATTGCCGTTCTCATTGCAATCCTGCCATGCTCGCCATTGTTGTTCATTGTCCTTCTGATGGTGGACTCATGAACAATTACATTAGCTAATGTGAGGAGAGGCCTTTAGTTGCTTAGAGGTTACCTTGAGTTCCTTTGTGACCTCACAGACTGATGTAGCTTTAACCACTTCGCTCCAGAGCCTGTTTTTGCCTTCGTGACCGGGCCAATTTTTTCAATTCTGACCACTGTCACTTTATGAGGTAATTACTCTGGAACGCTTCAACGGATTCCCCTGATTCTGAGACTGTTTTTTCGTGACATATTGTACTTCATGATAGTGGTAAAATTTCTTCGATATCACTTGCGTTTATTTGTGAAAAAATCGGAAATTTGGTGAAAATTTTGAAAATTTTGCAATTTTCAAACTTTGAATTTTCATGCCCTTAAATCAGAGAGATATGTCACACAAAATAGTTAATAAATAACATTTCCCACATGTCTACTTTACATCAGCACAATTTTGGAACGAAAATTTTTTTTTGTTAGGGAGCTATAAGGGTTAAAATTTGACCAGCGATTTCTCATTTTTCCAGCAAAATTTACAAAAACATTTTTTTAGGGACCACATCATATTTGAAGTCACTTTGAGGGGTCTTTATGACAGAAAATACCCAAAAGTGACACCATTCTAAAAACTGCACCCCTCAAGTTGCTCAAGACCACATTGAAGAACTTTATTAACCCTTCAGGTGCTTCACAGGAAATTTTGGAATGTGGAAGAAAAAAATTAACATTTAACTTTTTTCACAAAAATGTTACTTTAGACCCAATTTTTTTTATTTTCGCAGGGGTAACAGGAAAAAATGAACCCCAACATTTTTTGTGCAATTTCTCTTGAGCGCGTTGATACCCCACCAGTTTGTAAACTAGACCCCTCAGGGAACTTATCTAGATGTGTGGTGAGCACCTTGAACCCCCAGGTGCTTCACAGAAGTATGGAACATTGAGCCGTAAATATAAAATTTTCACATTTTTGCAACAAAAATGTTTTTCAGCCTCCAATTTTGCATTTTCATAAGGGTAACAGGAGAAATTGCTCCATGCAATTGTTTGTGCAATTCCTCCTGAGCACGCTGATACCCCATATGTGGGGGAAAACCACTGTTTGGGCGCACGGCAGGGCTCGGAAGGGAAGGCGTGCCATTTGACTTTTTGAATGTAAAATTTGCTTGAATAATTAACAGACACCATGTTGCTTTTGGAGAGCCCCTAATGCGCCTAAACAGTGGAAACCCCCCACAAGTGACCCCATTTTTGAAACTAGACCCCTTAGGGAACTTATCTAGATGTGTGGTGAGCACCTTGCACCCCCAGGTGCTTCACAGAAGTTTATAATATTGAGCCGTAAAAATAAAATTTTCACATTTTTCCCACAAAAAATGTTTTTCATCCCCTAATTTTGCATTATCATAAGGGTAACAGGAGAAATTGCACCATTAAATTTGCTGTGCAATTTCTCCTGAGTATGTCGATACCCCATATGTGGGGGAAAACCACTATTTGGGTACACTGCAGGGTTCGGAAGGGAAGGAGCACCATTTGACTTTTTGAATGTAAAATTTGTTTGAATAATTAGCGGACACCATGTTGCATTTGGAGAGCTCCTGATGCGCCTAAACAGTGGAAACCCCCCACAAGTGACACCATTATGTAAACTAGACCCCTTAGGGAACTTATCTAGATGTGTGGTGAGCACATTGGGAGACATAATAAACAAATCAGTAGCAGGTGAAGAATTGGTTTTATTTTTTACGCCATTCCTCGTGCGGTATAAGTGATGAGATTACTTTATTCTTTGGGTCGGTGCGATTACAGAGATACCAGATTTATATCGGGTTTTTATGATTGACAGCTGTCACTCACTAAAAGACGCTTTTTTTTTGCAAAATCTAGTTTTTGCATCGCCATATTTTGAGAGCTATAATTTTTCCATATTTCGGCTGACAGAGTCATGTGACGGCTTGTTTTTTGCGGGACGAGTTGACATTTTTATTGTTACCATTTTTGGGTACGTGACATTTTTTGATCGCTTTCTATTCCATTTTTTGGGAGGTAAAATTAACAAAAACCAACAATTCATTGTTTTTTGAGTTTTTTTTTATGCCGTTCTGCGTGTGGTAAAAGTGATAAGGCAGCATTATTCTTCGGGTCAGTACGTTTACAGCGATACTACACGTACTGTATATTTTTTTTATGTTTTGGCGCTTTTACACAATAAAACAATTTTATAGAAAAAATATTTTTTTTGCATCACTTTATTCTGAGCGCTATAACATTTTTATTTTTCGGCTAATGGAGCTGTATGGCGGCTTTTTTTTTGTGGAACAAGATGACGTTTTCAGCGGTACCATTTTTATTTCCATTTTGCTTTTTGATCGCATTTTTTTCCACTTTTTGTTTGGCGATATGAGGAAAAAGCATAGTTTTTTGCTCCGTTTTTTATTTATTTTTAATTACGGTGTGCACAGAAGGAGTTAATTAGTGTGACAGTTTTATAGCTCGGGTTGTTTCGGACACGGCGATACCAAATATGTGTACTTTTTTTGTTTTTGCATAAATATACGGATTTATCGGTTTAATATTTTCTTTATTTATTTTTATTTATTTTGTGAATTTTTTTTAACAATTTCAAAACATTTTTTTTACTTTTTTTTTACATTTTTACTTAGTCCCTGTATGGGACATTAATTTTTATATTTCTGATCACTGATCTCATGTAATGTAATAGACATATATTACATTACATGAGATCTTTGCTGACTGTTTCACAGTCAGAGTCTCCTGCCAGGCTTCTGCTGCAGGCTGAGCCAGGCAGGACACCATATATGGCAGATCTGGAGGCGGTCATGTGACCTCCAGCTGCCATAGCAACGTCAGGTCCTGGAAGTATCAGGGGTCTTCGGAGAGGTAAGTATACGACTCCCTCTCCTCCTGCTGTCTTCTATATGCCGCGATCACTATAGATCGCGGCATATAGAAGACAGCAAAGGGTTAACATCACTGGGACCTGATCCAATCAGGTCCCGATGATGTTCCCTGTCAGAGCTATCGCTCTGCACCGCTCCCCCAGAACTTGCAGGACCCTCGGGGTCCTGAGCGCTGCGGGACCACTCACCGTTTTTAAACGTCGGCGCTGCACAGAGCCCAGGCAGCGCCGACGTTTATCTACAGTGGGCCGTCGCGAAGCGGTTAAGTCAAACTTATGCAGTAATACAGAAATTTTTGAGGGGTTCACAAACTTTCAAGTAAATACTAGGTTTACAAAAGAAACATAAGATTTCATCAAAGGGATTATTCTCCCCCAAACCTCTATGAGATTGTACAATTCCAATGTATAATCACAACACCTGATGCCCTCATTTCTGCAAGCTCCTTAATATTGATGTCCCATTCTCCTATTTTCCAAAATGGACACAGTAGAGGTGTGGAGAGAGATTTGGAAAGTGTTAAAGGAGTATTCCCATCTCCAAGATTCTATCCCAAATATGTAATAGGTGTAATAATAATATTAATAGCAAATACCTCCAATTGGAAATGTAGTATAGTTCTTCTGATTAGCTATGTTGCTTAACCCATGTGCAGGGCATAGCAGTAGCTTAGGTATCCATGGTTACGACCACTAGCAAGTAACTAACTGTTACTATGAGTGGTCGTAACCATGGATACCTAAGCTACTGCAATGTCCTGCACATGGGGGTAAGAAACATAGCTAATCAGAAGAACTATACTACATTTCTAATTGGAGATATTTGCAAACATTAATATTATTATACCTATTACATATTGGGACAGGATCTTGGAGATGGGAATACCCCTTTAACCACACTTTGACTGACTTTCCTCTGATGTGGAATAGACACATCACTTTTAGGTCTGGGGTGGAGGATAGTGTAAATGGACATAATGGGTTCCCCGGCTCTATGCCTGGTTTACAGTAATTTAGTTTCATTTGTTGACTGACCCATCTGGTTTGCGCATTTCAGGTTCTTTTCCGGACTGTAGCAATGATGGCCCCCAACTATGCTCTGATTGTGGAGATCTGCCTTTATTCTTATGGTTTTCTGCACGCTAAACCTCTAAACATTTACAAACTCCCCGTCAGCCAGCAAAAACGAGTTCACTGACAGTATCTCACTTAACTCATTCTGCAGCCGGCAATTAACAGTGCAACACAGAGGCCACATGTATTCCCTATGGAAAAACAATTCTGCAGCATATTTTAGTGCAACTCAGCAGCGTTCCATTCCTCCTTTATCATTCCTGGAAATGTAGGAATTAATTGAAATCTGTCAATAATGAGTACCCTACACAGTCTGACAATGTCACCACTGTTTGGGCACAGTCAGATTGTATAGGGTTGTCCCCTATATAGATTATATATATGACGCGCCCCCTGGGCCATGTTCAGGGGATACCCGGAGCCGGATCTGGATAGGGGTAGTAGTCCTTGTGGCGGTGACCCGGTCCGTGCCCAGGGTGTCAAACTAGGAGGCAGTATATTAGCAGTAGATGTAGGACGACTACGCCACCCGTTGAATGCAGCTATGGAGCTGCCGCTGCAGGGCAGACCGCTGAGGCCGGTGGAAGGATGGTGCAGCGTGGATGGTATAACCCCCAACGGGAGGGGTATGGCCTCAGGGCAGCCGACGTGGATGATGGGGGTAGCAGGAACCACTCAGAGACGATGCGGTGTAGTTCAGGGTCTTTACTGGTGACAAAGATAGACCCTCCCGGAGTACTTGCTAGCGATCGGGGCCTGGTCAGTCCTTGAGCAGATGGGATTTCCCCTGGCCAGGCGGAGTTGTAGGCCTTCCCAACTAACTGTACTCTTCTGGCTACCTTGCTAGAGGCGGGTAAAAGTAGCCCACGTCCCTGAGTGTACCGTGTGGTGCTCACCCGTATGGCCGGTGACTCGGGGCCTTCTAATGGCTTCCGCTCCACGACGGCGGTGCTGGTCCCACGCGTGTGACCGTGCCTTCGGGTTTCTGGGCCAGAGGACCTGCAATCCCCTGCCGGTCGGTTTCTGCTGCTGGGTAAAGATTAGTCCCCACAGCCTCGGACTCCGGGTCCGGTGATAACTTCTCAGTCAGGGCGAGCTCTGCAGCTGCCAGCCCCTGACTCCTTGTAGCACTGCTCCCACAGAGCTCCTGTTGTTTCTTCCTATGGCTGCTTCTCTTCTCTCTACTCTAGTCTCTAACCCTGCCTCAGCCCCAGGTTTATATAGGGGAAGTTCTTCCCCTCCCAGGACTGGGCAGGAGGTGTGGCATGCATAGGATTCCTGACCAAGAGACCTCCCACCTGCTCTCAGACATAATATTGCTATTATTGTGGAGACCAGACCCCTGGGGTGCCACATTCCCCCCTAGTGAAATTTAGTACTCCGGGACTAAACATATTTTTGTATACATAACAGGGTATAACAACAACAATAAAATACATTAAATGGTCACGGCGTGTCCGCAACCGGGTGCAGTCTTTGAAGAAAACAAAGGTGTCCATTTCACCAAAACAGGGAGACGTAACCAGGTAGGGGTCTGTCCTGCCCCGAGTCCTTAACAGTCTTTAGTCCGTCCTGGGTTACGCTCCAACTATACACAAAGGATTCCCGGTAAATCCACCAAAGACTCCTATAAATAACTAGAAGCACAAAATTATACACAAGCAACAATAAACAGGTAAACATTAATAAAACAGCTTAAACACTTAGATCCTCCACCATACGGGCAACTGGCCTCTAGTGACCCTAGTGGACCTACGGAGCTGGCTGACTGGTCCTGAGCTACAGGGTATAGGAGCTGTCAAGGGTAAACTGGGCAGCCGTCTACGGACTCTTTGGGTCACTAGGGGTATGGCAGGCTCACTATAAGCAGAGGGTTGATCCTCCTGATCTGCTTGTGTGGAGTCTTCTGCCTCCTGGACCGGCTGTTCTTCCAGCTCTACCGGTTGCTCCGTAAGTACTTGGGATGCTGGTTGGAAGAACGTGAGGACGGGTACCACAACTGCACCATTGACTTGAGTCCAGGACCGAGGGAAGTCTCCGAGCACAGTACTAACCATATCTTCCCTTTCCTCTACGGGTCGAGGGTCTTCTTGTTCCTCTTCAGGGTTCCGTAGCTGTTCGGGACACTTCTTCAGGTGATCCCGGGATACAATGGCTGTGGTTTCCCCTCCGTCTTTGCTGATGGTACAGACCTTCGGGTTGTCGTGGCTTGAGGGCAGTACGGTGTATGGGTCCTTCTCTCACTGGTCGTCCAACTTGTGGAGCCGTCTTTTCCTCTTCAAGACCTACTCTCCGGGCACCAGGGGAACAGCGGGAGCATACTGGTTGTAAGTTTTCTCTTGTCTTTCCCTAGCTTGACAGAGACTACGCTCCACGCTCTCCTGTACTTTCCGGTACTGCTGCTGCCTCTCTGTATCCCAGTCTGCTTCTGGTGAAGTGTCCTCGGGTGTCAGGACTCCCATCTCCAGGTCAACAGGTAGCTTACCAGGTCTTGCCCTCATCAGGTAAGCCGGGGTACAGTTGGTGGAACCTACCGGGATGTGGTTGTATAGGTCCACTAGGTCGGGCAGCCTCTCGGGCCACAGACTGCGTTCTTCCAGGGGCAATGTTTTCAGAAGATCTATCACCACCTGGTTCATTTTCTCACAAAGTCCATTAGTTTGCGGATGATAGGGTGTCGTCCTTATCTTCCGGCAGCCATACAGAGTGCAGAATTCTTGGAAGACCTCCGCTTCAAAGGCAGGTCCTGATCCGTCAACACTTGGTCCGGGTACCCGTGTGGACGGCAGAAATGCTGCTGGAAGGCTCTAGCTGCTGTTCGAGCTGTTAAGTCCTTGACGGGGACGACAACCAAGAACCGGGAGTAGTGATCCACGATGGTTAGCGCGTAGACGTAGCCACTTCTTCTTGGGGTCAGTTTTACATGATCCAAGGCTACCAGTTCCAACGGCTGCCGGGTGACGATGGACTGCAGGGGAGTCTTCTGGCTGGCACGGTCCTTCCTTCTTAGGTTGCACGGGCCACAGTCTCTGCACCACCTCTCGATGGTTCCCCTCATGCCTACCCAATGGAACCGCCCGCGCAGCAGGAACTCCAGCTTCTTCCATCCGAAGTGCCCAGCTCCGTCGTGGTATGCCTCCATCACCATAGCTGCGTCTCTTCTTGGCACCACTACTTGCCAGATTAGTTCATGCGTCCGGGAGTTAACCATTCTGCGGCACAACTTCCCCTTGTAAAGGAACAGTCGACTCTTCTCAGCCCACAGTTGCTTGGCTTCCTCCGGAGCGTCTGGGTCAAGGCGTGCATCTGGCCGAGTCAGCATCTCCTTTACCAGTCGGACGGCAGGGTCACTGTCTTGCGTCTCCGCCCAGTTGTAATGAGGTAAAGGGTTGAACGTAGCGGATTTACTCCTTACACGGTGGGAATACTGGATAGTCCCATGACGGTGGAATGCGGGGAGTTCAACTTCTTCCAGTCCCTCTGAATCTTCCCCTACGTCCGGTAGATTTGGCATCCTGGACAGGGCGTCCGCGTTGGTATTGGAGCGTCCTGCCCGGTACCTGATTGTGAACTCATAGTTGGACAAGCGGGCCATCCATCTTTGCTCTAGGGCACCGAGTCTTGCAGTGTTCAGGTGTGTCAACGGGTTGTTATCCGTGTACACGGTGAACCGGGAAGAAGCGAGGTAGTGCTTAAAGCGTTCGGTGACTGCCCACACCACTGCCAGGAACTCTAGCTTAAATGAGCTGTAATTTTCAGGGTTTCTTTCGGTGGGTCGCAGTTTTCGGCTGGCGTAAGCAATTACCCGTTCTTTCCCCTGCTGGATCTGGGACAGTACGGCTCCTAGCCCGATGTTACTGGCGTCGGTGTAGATGATAAAGGGCTGGCTATAATCAGGGTATGCCAGGATTTCATCCCCAGTGAGGGCCATCTTCAGCTGGCGGAAGGACTCTTCTTCTAGCTTCTCCCATCTGAAGGGTGGCTTCTGGTTCTTGGCCTTCCTGGACTGGCCTATCAGGAGGTCCTGCATAGGAGCTGCCTTTTTGGTGAAACCGGGAATAAACCTTCGGTAGTAGCCTACCAACCCGAGGAACTGCCTCACTTCCTTTACGCTGGAGGGGCTTGGCCATTCCTTAATTGCGGTGATCTTATCAGGGTCGGGAGCCACTCCGTCAGCACTCACCACGTGTCCCAGGTACTGCACCTTTGGCTTCAGGAGGTGACATTTAGAGGGTTTCACCTTCAGGCCGTATCTTGCCAGGGCTTCGAACACTTCCGCCAGGTGTTTCAGGTGGTCCTCATAAGTCTTGGAATATACGATGACATCGTCCAGGTACAACAGGACCGTCTCGAAGTTTCTGTGTACCAGACAGCACTTCATTAATCGTTGGAAGGTTCCTGGTGCATTGCAGAGTCCGAACTGCATACAAGTAAACTCGCTGAGTCCCATCGGGGTGGTGAATGCGGTTTTCTCCCGGTCCGCCTCTGCTACAGGAACCTGCCAGTACCCGCTAGTGAGATCCAAGGTAGAGAAGAAGTTAGCAGATCTTAAAGCAGCCAAAGACTCCTCTATCCTTGGTAAGGGGTACGCATCCTTGTGTGTGATACGGTTGATTTTCCGGTAATCTACACACATCCTCATGGTGTTGTCTTTCTTTTTGACTAAGACTAGTGGGGCTGCCCAGGGGCTACAGCTATCCCTGATTACCCCAGCCTCCTTCATGTCTCTAAGCATCCCCTTGGCGTGTTGGTAGTGTGCAGGGGGTTCGGGTCGATACCTCTCTTTTATGGGAGGATGGTCTCCCGTGGGGATGTGGTGTTCTACCCCCTTGACTCGCCCGAAGTCTAACGGGTGTTTACTAAACACTCTCTCGTACTCTTGAACCACCCGGTAGACTCCCTGTTTCTGGTGGGAGGGAGTGGAGTCAGTACCCAAATGTAGTTGCTGACACCAATCCTCCATTATTTTCTTAGAGCCGTTACCTTCCTCCGGGTGAGATGGAGGCAAGGGTTCCACAGACTCTATAGAGTTTTGGTTGATGGTATATAATTTGGCTAGCGTGGCATACCGGGGCAGGTATACTTCCCTTTTCCCGATATTTATTATGCGAACGGGCACCCTCCCATGGCGTACATCAACTACCCCCCGGGCTGTGAAAATGGTGGGCCTACTGTCTGAATAGACTGGTTCTACCATTGCCTGGTAATCTCTACCTCTCAGACCAATAGCTGCCCGGCACCAAATCATCATTTCACTTTTCGGGGGCATAGCAATAGGGAAAGGGTCACACATTCTTACGCTACCAATCTCACCGCCGGAGAGTTCCACCTGTTGCCGTCGCATCAGTGCCCGGATCTCTTTCTGGAGCACTCGCTGCTGGCCGGAGCTGGCGTTCTTGGCAACCTGCTGTAAAATGAAAATCACCTCTGCAAGACAATTTTCAATCACATTAGTTCCTAAAGTTATCTTTGGGTGACTCTCGCGCTTGTCAATGTCTACAATGATCAGTCCCTGTGCTGCCAGTTCGACTCTACCGATTTTAATGGTCATCTCTTTAAATCCGATCTGCGGCACGGGTTGACCATTGCTGGCGATGATACTCAAGTCGTCGTCAGGGTAGCGGGTTATATCCGAGTCATTCCAGTACTGCTTGAAGAGCACGTACGGGATGGTGGTGACCTGTGACCCGGTGTCCAGTAGGGCACTCATAGGAATGCCATCCAGTACCACAGGCAAGACTGGACGTCCTCCTACATATTTGTCGCGCCAGTTCGATGGGCCTGGTGATCTTTTTCCTGGGGGTTGGCCCTCTACCCCAGGTTGTGCCAGTTTAAAGGACAGCACCTTGCCATATGTCCGGGTTGATTGCAGCGGCGGCAGATGCGTTGTCTGTCCTCGTTGTACCGGTCGCTGGGTCTTCCTCTGGCCGGTGGGGTCCTCTTTGGTCGACGCCACGGGATGTCCTCCGGTCCGGATGCCAGCTGGATCTTCCCTGGAGTGGAAACCTGTAAAGACTGCACAGTTCGGGTTAGCGCAGCAACGCTTTTAGCTAGCTCTTGGACCTGATGGTGCAGGTCTGGAGCCGGGTCATTGTTCAAAGCCTGCGCATCAGCTCCCACTGGCCCTGCCGACAAGGGTGTCGCCTCCTGGTGGTAAGCGGTAGCAGGGCGCCTGTGGGCCACAACGCCACCCGGTGCCGGTTCTCGGAGCACCCGGATGGCTCTGTCCTTGAACTGTGCAAAGTCCAGATGAGGATCCTGTAAGGCTATGGCCCGCAACTGGGTTCGGTGGACATTGCAATATAGTCCCTCTATAAATTGTTCGGTCAACAGCCTGTCCTCGTTTCCCACGCTGTCAGGGTCGGTCTGCTTAATGGCTCTCAGGGCCTCTTGTAGGTTGAGTGCATAGTCCCTTATACTCTCATGTGCTCGCTGCTTGCACCCATAGAATCTAAGCTTAATCTCGGCTGAGGTGCGGGTATCAAAGGTGTCCCTCAGCCGGGTTAGTATCCCTGCGACAGTCCTCCTCCCAGGTGGCCAGGACTTTACCTCCCTTTGGGCTGCCCCGGTTAGTTGGGCCACCAGGATGCTCACTTTTTGCTCTTCTGTGAGGGGGTACACCTGGAAGAGGCTATCCAGCTTCTCTCTAAAGTCATTCAGGGTATGTGACTCCCCTGAGTATTCGGGTAGCCAGGCTGCTCCCGGGATATAGGGCATGGTGAAAGGCATGACTGCAGCAGCGCTGGCGCTGGCGGGGGTTGAGGCAGTGAAGCTCTCCTCCGTATCCGACATCTTCCTCCCCCCTAGTGGACCGTGGCCTACCTTGCGATGATCCTCTTCCGTAGGTCGCGGTTCCGCAGTGGATCGTCAGGGTTGAGGACCTTCCGTCGCGCGCCTGTGACGTCAGCGTCTGCTGGGCTCCTTCCAGGACCTTACGCGACGTCCGGACGTGAGGCGGGGCTTCAGTTCTCGCGCGCTTTCGGAGTCCACGCCCCTCTTCTTCCCGCGCGGCGTCTTCAAGATGGCGTCCAACGGCGGGAAAACTCCACGGATGGCGGGAAGAAGGCTGAAGATGGCGCCGGATGGCGGGAAAACTTCACGGATGGCGGGAAGAAGGCTGAAAATGGCGCCGGATGGCGGGAATCTTCACCGATGGCGGGAAGAAGGCTGAAGATGGCGCCGGATGGCGGGAATCTTTACCACAGGTAAGTTTTAAAAGTCTCTTTTTCAGGCACGCAGTACCCGGTGGTTGCGGGCACGAAATCCTGCCGACTACGCCAAAAGTTGACGCGCCCCCTGGGCCATGTTCAGGGGATACCCGGAGCCGGATCTGGATAGGGGTAGTAGTCCTTGTGGCGGTGACCCGGTCCGTGCCCAGGGTGTCAAACTAGGAGGCATTATATTAGCAGTAGATGTAGGACGACTACGCCACCCGTTGAATGCAGCTATGGAGCTGCCGCTGCAGGGCAGACCGCTGAGGCCGGTGGAAGGATGGTGCAGCGTGGATGGTATAACCCCCAACGGGAGGGGTATGGCCTCAGGGCAGCCGACATGGATGATGGGGGTAGCAGGAACCACTCAGAGACGATGCGGTGTAGTTCAGGGTCTTTACTGGTGACAAAGATAGACCCTCCCGGAGTACTTGCTAGCGATCGGGGCCTGGTCAGTCCTTGAGCAGATGGGATTTCCCCTGGCCAGGCGGAGTTGTAGGCCTTCCCAACTAACTGTACTCTTCTGGCTACCTTGCTAGAGGCGGGTAAAAGTAGCCCACGTCCCTGAGTGTACCGTGTGGTGCTCACCCGTATGGCCGGTGACTCGGGGCCTTCTAATGGCTTCCGCTCAACGATGGCGGTGCTGGTCCCACGCGTGTGACCGTGCCTTCAGGTTTCTGGGCCAGAGGACCTGCAATCCCCTGCCGGTCGTTTTCTGCTGCTGGGTAAAGATTAGTCCCCACAGCCTCGGACTCCGGGTCCGGTGATAATGTGACACCCCAGGGGTCTGGTTGTCACAGTGATAGAGATATTACGTCTGAGAGCAGGTGGGAGGTCCTTTGGTCAGGGATCCTGTGCATGCCACACCTCCTGCCCAGCCTTGGGAGGGGAAGAACTTCCCCTGTATAAACCCGGGGCTGAGGCAGGGTTAGTGAGTCCAGGAAGAGTAGAGACAAGAGCAGCATAGGAAGCAGCAGAGTCACAAGGAGTCAGGGGCTGGCAGCTAAAGAGCTCGCCCTGACTAAGAAGATTCTTTACCGGACCCGGAGTCCGAGGCTGTGGGGACTAACTTCTACCCAGCAGCAGAATCCGTCAGGCAGGGGATTTCAGGTCCCCTGGCCCAGAAGCCCGAAGGCCCGGTCACACGCGTGGGACCAGCACCGCCATCGTGGAGCGGAAGCCATTAGAAGGCCCCGAGTCACCGGCCATACGGGTGAGCACCACACGGTACACTCAGGGACGTGGGCTACTTACATCAGCTTCTAGCAAGGTAGCCAGAAGAGTACAGTCAGCTTGGGAGGCCTACAACTACGCCTGGCCAGGGGTGATCCCATCTGCTCAAGGACTGACCAGGCCCCGTTCGCTAGCAAGTACTCCGGGAGGGTCTATCGTTGTTACCAGTAAAGACCCTGAACGCTACCATACCGTCTCTGAGTGGTTCCTGCTACCCCCATCATCCACGTCGGCTGCCCTGAGGCCATACCCCTCCCGTTGGGGGTTATACTATCACGCTGCACCATCCTTCCACCGGCCTCAGCGGTCTGCCCTGCAGCAGCAGCCCCTGGCTGCATTCAACGGGTGGCGTAGTCATCAACCATTTTCTACCGCTAACAGACTGCCGTCCAGTTTGACTCCCTGGGCACGGACCGGGTCACCGCCACGAGACTACAACCCTAAACAGATCCGGCTCCGGGTAAGCTCCCGCGTGCGCAACGCAGCGCGACACAGGCCCAGGGGCGCGTCAACTTTGGCGTAGTCGGCAGGATCACGTGCCCGCAACCACCGGGTACTGCGTGCCTGAAAAGCAAAGACTGTTCAAACTTACCAGTGGTGAAGATTCCCGCCATCGGTGAAGATTCCCGCCATCCGGCGCCATCTTCAGCCTTCTTCCCGCCATCGGTGAAGTTTCCCGCCATCCGGCGCCATCTTCAGCCTTCTTCCCGCCATCCGTGGAGTTTTCCCGCCATTGGACGCCATCTTGAGGACGCCGCGCGGGAAGAAGAGGGGCGTGGAGTCCGAAAGCGCGCGAGAACTGAAGCCCCGCCTCACGTCCGGACGTTGCGTAAGGTCCTGGAAGGAGCCCAGCAGACGCCGACGTCACAGGAGCGCGACGGAAGGTCCTCAACCCTGACGATCCACTGCGGAGCCGCGGCCTACGGAACAGGATCATCGCAAGGTAGGCCACGGTCCACTAGGGGGGAGGAAGATGTCGGATACGGAGGAGAGCTCCACTGCCTCAACCCCCGCCAGCGCTACCGCTGTTGCAGTTATGCCCTTCACCATGCCCTATATCCCGGGAGCAGCTTGGCTACCCCAGTACTCAGGGGAGTCACATACCCTGCATGACTTTAGAGAAAAGCTGGATAGCCTCTTCCAGGTGTACCCCCTCACAGAAGAGCAAAAAGTGAGCATCCTGGTGGCCCAACTAACTGGGGCAGCCAAAAGGGAAGTAAAATCCTGGCCACCTGGGAGGAAGACTGTCGCAGGGATACTAACCCGGCTGAAGGACACCTTTGATACCCGCACCTCAGCCGAGATTAAACTTAGATTCTACGGGTGCAAGCAGCGAGCGCATGAGAGTATAAGGGACTATGCACTCAACCTACAAGAGGCCCTGAGGGCCATTAAGCAGACCGACCCTAATGGAGTGGGAAACGAGGACAGGCTGTTGACCGAACAATTTATAGAGGGTTTATATTGCAATGCCCACCGCACCCAGTTGCGGGCAATGGCCTTACAGGACCCTCATCTAGAATTTGCACAGTTCAAGGACAGAGCCATCCGGGTGCTCCGAGAACCGGCACCAGGTGGCGTTGTGACCCACAGACGCCCCACTACCACTTACTACCAGGAGGCGGCGCCCTTGTCAGCAGGGCCTGTGGGAGCTGATGCGCAGGCTTTGGACAATGACCCGGCTCCAGACCTACACCATCAGGTCCAAGAGCTAGCTAAAAGCGTTGCTGCGCTAACCCGAACTGTGCAGTCTTTACAGGTTTCCACTCCAGGGAAGATCCAGCTGGCATCCGGACCGGAGGACATCCCGTGGCGTCGACCAAGGAGGACCCCACCGGCCAGAGGAAGACCCAGTGACCGATACAGCGAGGACGGACGACCCATCTGCCGCCACTGCAATCAACCCGGACATATGGAAAGGTACTGTTCTTTAAACGGGCACAACCTGGGGTAGAGGGCCAACCCCCAGGAAAAAGATCACCAGGCCCATCGAACTGGCGCGACAGATATGTGGGAGGACGTCCAGTCTTGCCTGTGGTACTGGATGGCATTCCCATGAGTGCCCTACTGGACACCGGGTCACAGGTCACCACCATCCCGTACGTGCTCTTCAAGCAGTACTGGAATGACTCGGATATTACCCGCTACCCTGACGACGACTTGAGTATCATCGCCAGCAATGGTCAGCCCGTGCCACAGATCGGATTTAAAGAGGTGACCATCAAAATTGGTAGAGTCGAACTGGCCGCACAGGGACTGATCATTGTAGATATTAACAAACATGAGAGTCACCCAAAAATAACTCTAGGAACTAATGTAATTGAAAATTGTCTTGCAGAGGTGATTTTCCTTTTACAGCAGGTTGCCAAGAATGCCAGCTCCGGCGAGCAGCGGGTGCTCCAGAAAGAGATCCGGGCACTGATGCAACGGCAACAAGTGGAACTCTCCGGCGGTGAGATTGGTAGCGTAAGAATGTGTGACCCTTTTCCTATTGCCATGCCCCCAAAAAGTGAAATGATGATTTGGTGCCGGGCAGCTATTGGTCTGAGAGGTAGAGATTACCAGGCAATGGTAGAACCAGTTTACTCAGACAGTAGGCCCACCATTTTGACAGCACGGGGGGTGGTCAATGTACGCCATGGGAGGGTGCCCGTTCGCATAATAAATATCGGGGAGAGGGAAGTGTACCTGCCCCGGTATGCCACGCTAGCCAAATTATATACCACTAATCAAAATTCTATACAATCTGTGGAACCCTTGCCTCCATCTCACCCGGAGGAAGGTAACGGCTCTAAGAAAGACATGGAGGACTGGTGTCAGCAACTACATCTGGGTACTGACTCCACTCCCTCACACCAGAAACAAGGAGTCTATCGGGTGGTTCAAGAGTATGAGAGAGTGTTTAGTAAACACCCGTTAGACTTCGGGCGAGTCAAGGGGGTAGAACACCGCATCCCCACGGGAGATCATCCTCCCATAAAAGAGAGGTATCGACCCGTACCCCCTGCACATTACCAACACGCCAAGGGGATGCTTAGAGACATGAAGGAGGCTGGGGTAATCCGGGATAGCTGTAGCCCCTGGGCAGCCCCACTAGTTTTAGTCAAAAAGAAAGACAACACCATGAGGATGTGTGTAGATTACCGGAAAATCAACCGTATCACACACAAGGATGCGTACCCCTTACCAAGGATAGAGGAGTCATTGGCTGCTTTAAGATCTGCTAACTTCTTCTCTACCTTGGATCTCACTAGCGGGTACTGGCAGGTTCCTGTAGCAGAGGCGGACCGGGAGAAGACCGCATTCACCACCCCGATGGGACTTAGCGAGTTCACCTGCATGCCGTTCGGACTCTGCAACGCCCCAGGAACCTTCCAACGATTAATGGAGTGCTGTCTGGGCCACAGAAACTTCGAGACGGTCCTGTTGTACCTGGACGATGTCATCGTATACTCCAAAACTTATGAGGACCACCTGAAACACCTGGCGGAGGTGTTCGAAGCTCTGGCGAGTTACGGCCTAAAGGTGAAACCCTCCAAGTGTCACCTCCTGAAACCAAAGGTGCAATACCTGGGACACGTGGTGAGCGCTGACGGAGTGGCTCCCGACCCCGATAAGATCACCGCAATTAAGGGATGGCCAAGCCCCTCCAGCGTAAAAGAAGTGCGGCAGTTCCTAGGGTTGGTAGGCTACTACCGAAGGTTTATTCCCGGTTTCACCAAAAAGGCAGCACCTATGCAGGACCTCCTGATAGGCCAGTCCCGGAAGGCCAAGAACCAGAAGCCGCCCTTCAAATGGGAAAAGCTAGAAGAAGAGTCCTTCCGCCAGCTGAAGATGGCCCTCACGGGGGATGAAATCTTGGCGTACCCGGACTATAGCCAGCCCTTCATCCTCTACACCGACGCCAGTAACATCGGGCTAGGAGCCGTACTGTCCCAGATTCAGCAGGGGAGAGAACGAGTAATCTCCTATGCCAGCCGAAAACTGCGACCCACCGAAAGGAACCCCGAAAATTACAGCTCATTTAAGCTAGAGTTCCTGGCCGTGGTATGGGCAGTCACCGAGCGCTTTAGGCATTACCTCGCTTCTTCCCGGTTCACCGTATACACGGATAACAACCCGCTGACACACCTGGACACGGCAAGACTCGGTGCCCTGGAGCAGAGGTGGATGGCCCGTCTGTCCAACTACGAGTTCACAATTAAATACCGGGCAGGGCGCTCCAATACCAACGCGGACGCCCTGTCCAGGATGCCCAACCTGCCGGACGGAGGAGAAGATCCGGAGGGACTGGAAGAAGTTGAACTCCCTGCGTTCCACCGTCATGGGACTATCCAGTATTCCCACCGGGTAAGGAGTAAGCAGGCTGCTACGTTGAACCCCTTACCTCACTACAACTGGGCGGAAACGCAAGACAGCGACCCTGCCGTCCGACTGGTGAAGGAGATGCTGACTCGCCCGGAGGCTAGCCTGGAATCAGACGCTCCAGAGGAAGCCAAACAACTATGGGCAGAGAAGAGTCGACTGTTCCTTTACAAGGGGAAGTTGTGCCGCAGAATGGTTAACTCCAGGACGCATGAACTACTCTGGCAAGTAGTGGTGCCACGAAGAGACGCAGCCATGGTGATGGAGGCATACCACGACGGAGCTGGACACTTCGGGTGGAAAAAGCTGGAGTTCCTGCTGCGCGAGCGGTTCCACTGGGTAGGCATGAGGGGAACCATCGAGAAGTGGTGCAGAGACTGTGGCCCGTGCAATCTGAGAAGGAAGGACCGGGCCAGCCAGAAGACTCCCCTGCAGTCCATCGTCACCCGGCAACCGTTGGAACTGGTAGCCTTGGATCATGTAAAACTGACCCCCAGCAGAAGTGGCTACGTCTACGCGTTAACCATCGTGGATCATTACTCCCGGTTTCTGGTTGTCGTCCCCGTCAAGGACTTAACGGCTCGAACAGCAGCTAGAGCCTTCCAGCAGCACTTTTGCCGTCCACACGGGTACCCGGACCAAGTGCTGACGGACCAGGGACCTGCCTTTGAAGCGGAGGTCTTCCAGGAATTCTGCAATCTGTATGGCTGCCGGAAGATAAGGACGACACCCTACCATCCGCAAACTAATGGACTTTGTGAGAAAATGAACCAGGTGGTAATGGATCTTCTAAAAACGTTGCCCCTGGAAGAACGCAGTCTGTGGCCTGAGAAGTTGCCCGATCTGGTGGACCTATACAACCACATCCCGGTAGGTTCCACCAACTGTACCCCGGCTTACCTAATGAGGGCAAGACCTGGTAAGTTACCTGTTGACCTGGAAATGGGAGTCCTGACGCCCGAGGACACTTCACCAGAAACGGACTGGGACACAGAGAGGCAGCAGCAGTACCGGAAAGTACAGGAGAGCGTGGAGCGAAGTCTCTGTCAGGCTAGGGAAAGACAAGAGAAGACTTACAACCAGTATGCTCCCGCTGTTCCCCTGGTACCCGGAGAGCAGGTCTTGAAGAGGAAGAGACGGCTCCACAAGTTGGACGACCAGTGGGAGAAGGACCCGTACACCGTACTGCCCTCAAGCCACGAGAACCCGAAGGTCTGTACCATCAGTAAAGACGGAGGGGAAACCACAGCCATTGTATCCCGGGACCACCTGAAGAAGTGCCCCGAACAACTGAGGAACCCTGAGGAGGAACAGGAAGACCATCGACCCGTGGAAGAAAGGGAAGATATGGTTAGTACCGTGCTCGCGGACTTCCCTCGGTCTTGGACTCAAGTCAATGGTGCAGTTGTGGTACCCGTACTCACCTTCCTCCAACCATCATCCCAAGAACCTACGGAGCAACGGGTAGAGCTGGAAGAGCAGCCGGTCCAGGAGGCAGAAGACTCCACCCAAGCGGAACAGGAGAATCCACCCTCTGCTTATAGTGAGCCTGCCGTACCCCTAGTGAGACAAAGAGCCGGTAGACAGCTGCCCAGTTTACCCTTGACAGCTCCTACACCCTGTAGTTCAGGGCCAGACAGTCAGCTCCGTAGGTCCACTAGGGCCACTAGAGGCCAGTTACCCGCACGTTGGAGGATCTAAATGTTTAAGTTGTTTTACAATGTTTACCTGTTTATTGTTGCTTGTGTGTAATTTTGTGTTTCTAGTTGTTTTTAGGAGTCTTCGGTGGATTTACCGGGAATCCTTTGTATATAGTTGGAGCGTAACCCAGGATGGACTAGAGACTGTTAAGGACTCGGGGTAGGACAGACCCCTACCTGGTTACGTCTCCCTGTGTTGGTGAAATGGACACCTTTGCTTTTCTTCAAAGACTGCACCCGGTTGCGGACATCCGTGACCATCTTATTGTGTTTCCTTATTGTATTTTATTGTTCTTTGATATACCTTGTTATATTTTTCTAAAAAGTGTTTAGTCCCGGAGTACTAAATTTCACTAGGGGGGAGTGTGACACCCCAGGGGTCTGGTTGTCACAGTGATAGAGATATTACGTCTGAGAGCAGGTGGGAGGTCCTTTGGTCAGGGATCCTGTGCATGCCACACCTCCTGCCCAGCCTTGGGAGGGGAAGAACTTCCCCTGTATAAACCCGGGGCTGAGGCAGGGTTAGTGAGTCCAGGAAGAGTAGAGACAAGAGCAGCATAGGAAGCAGCAGAGTCACAAGGAGTCAGGGGCTGGCAGCTAAAGAGCTCGCCCTGACTAAGAAGATTCTTTACCGGACCCGGAGTCCGAGGCTGTGGGGACTAACTTCTACCCAGCAGCAGAATCCGTCAGGCAGGGGATTTCAGGTCCCCTGGCCCAGAAGCCCGAAGGCCCGGTCACACGCGTGGGACCAGCACCGCCATCGTGGAGCGGAAGCCATTAGAAGGCCCCGAGTCACCGGCCATACGGGTGAGCACCACACGGTACACTCAGGGACGTGGGCTACTTACATCAGCTTCTAGCAAGGTAGCCAGAAGAGTACAGTCAGCTTGGGAGGCCTACAACTACGCCTGGCCAGGGGTGATCCCATCTGCTCAAGGACTGACCAGGCCCCGTTCGCTAGCAAGTACTCCGGGAGGGTCTATCGTTGTTACCAGTAAAGACCCTGAACGCTACCATACCGTCTCTGAGTGGTTCCTGCTACCCCCATCATCCACGTCGGCTGCCCTGAGGCCATACCCCTCCCGTTGGGGGTTATACTATCACGCTGCACCATCCTTCCACCGGCCTCAGCGGTCTGCCCTGCAGCAGCAGCCCCTGGCTGCATTCAACGGGTGGCGTAGTCATCAACCATTTTCTACCGCTAACAGACTGCCGTCCAGTTTGACTCCCTGGGCACGGACCGGGTCACCGCCACGAGACTACAACCCTAAACAGATCCGGCTCCGGGTAAGCTCCCGCGTGCGCAACGCAGCGCGACACAGGCCCAGGGGCGCGTCAATAACTTCTCAGTCAGGGCGAGCTCTGCAGCTGCCAGCCCCTGACTCCTTGTAGCACTGCTCCCACAGAGCTCCTGTTGTTTCTTCCTATGGCTGCTTCTCTTCTCTCTACTCTAGTCTCTAACCCTGCCTCAGCCCCAGGTTTATATAGGGGAAGTTCTTCCCCTCCCAGGACTGGGCAGGAGGTGTGGCATGCATAGGATTCCTGACCAAGAGACCTCCCACCTGCTCTCAGACATAATATTGCTATTATTGTGGAGACCAGACCCCTGGGGTGCCACATATACATTATATATCATTTACACATACATTTCCAGGAGGTATAACAGAGGGACGATACAATGTAGCGTTTTAGGAAAAGAGGTTTCATACTTATTTTTTGGAGAATACTATTCTTTACTAATACAGACATACCACAAGAACTGACTGCTCCTTTGTAATGGGGTTCTTCACTTTTAATATTGTTTCATGTCATATTGTATATGAATTATTTTATCATTTAATCCTTTTTCATTCTATTTAGCTCTTGCGGTCAATTAAGGATGTAAACGAACCCAAATTTTTGTCTCATGATATTCCTCTGTTCAATAGGATTACCAGCGACCTGTTCCCTGGCATTCAACTTCCGGAAGCCGACTATAAGGTATTAAAATATAATAGTGTCTTAAAGGGGTTTTCCAAGACTTAAAGAGGACTTGTCCCTCGCCATAAATATGTAAATGCCGCTGTTCTCCTGACTCCGGCATTGTTTTTCTTTTCTTCCTGCTCCTCTCCGTTCCTGACATCTGTCACTCTCCTCTAGCCCTTTAAGCCAACTGGGCAAGGCCTTCCTGAAGACTCCCACAGAGAGGACTTGATGACCACGCCCACTTGGCTATTAAAAATTATGAACTAGATTTCTATAAAGCGGCTATATCTCAGGAATGGAGAGACGCAGGAGCAAAAGAAAAACAACACCGAATTCAGGAGAACAGCGGCATTTACACCAGGTAATAAAATTGCATATTAATGGCAAGTGATAGGTCCTATATAGCGGGCCAGCTATCATTAGGATGACAGTTATCTTTCCCGGCTCCCCCATATTCAGGAATGCTCATTCCTGTTTTCTCTAAGACAGAGTCGCTGCCAGAATCTTATGTCAGCTGCTAATTTCAGGGTCAGAAAGTAAGGATTGGGTGATTAAATTCCAACCGCCCGATTTTTATGTCCCCCAACATAATCTGTCATGAGGCCCCCATACACAGTAGAGGGTAGACCAATCCCATTGAAATCACCCGATCCTGGTCCACTGCTTTGGAATTGTGTTACATGACCTTGTCACTCATCGTCCGGTCCCATTAGTGCAACCTGGGCAGCTGCACAGGGGCACCAGAGGTAAGGGGGCTCACGTATACCTCCAATGCAGGATGATCTGATGTAGAAAAAAAATGGTTAAAACATCTGAGAGTGATTTATCGCTAGTTTAGTTGTAGGTTATGGAGACATTTTTTTTTAGATGAATGAATCGATTCTCAGGAGACTGATCCAATGGCCAGGTGTCATGGGTGCGTCAGATGTGACAGACAGTCGCCCTGCAGTTGGTTGCAGGAGATCCCTTCGTTTGGCATTACGGACATCTTCTTAGCGGTCTCACTGTAGGACCCAGCGGCTACCTCCCTCCTGTTCTAATTGACAATCAGGCCTGGGTGTTTAAATATTTCCAGGTTGCTACACAGAGGTGCCATTGATATTCACATGACCCCTTGTGAAGGCTTGGAGCAAGTGCAGTTCTTACTTCCTCTCTGGTGCTAAGAGGATGTGTGTGCCATCTCTCTGAAGTCGACTCAAGCTAAGCTACTTCCCCTGTGTCTGTCTCCCCTTGCTGTCTTTAGTTGTCAGTGGGGATCGACTAGTGCTCACCCCCCTTCCCTATCCAGGGTCAAGCGCTAAGGAAATACAGGGATAGGTTCCTGTGCGGCAATTGGTGAGGAACCAATATAGAGTCGGTAGGGGAGACAGGGTGATTGCAGATCAGCCTAGGAGGTCTCCATTTCCCCCTTTCCCTAGTATCTGGGCTCCCTTCCCCTCATCCCTTTGTGTCGCACTTTGTCTTTCCTACACTGTGCGTGACATCAGGTCAGTGGTGGGCACTAAATGAGACCCCTGAGAGCCACCTTATTTCTTCCTGCCCCCCGTCTCTTCTTCAGATTAGCCGGCCTGGCATGACGTTATGGTTGCAGCATGATGTACACCAGGCCATATAATCAGAAGAGGAGCCGGGGATGCCGGCAGCTAAGAGGCGGCTCTCATGGGTCCTGTCCAGCGGCCACAGAATACTGATCTGGTTCCTGAAAATGTATTCTCCCACCTCTAATTGGATCCACTGTAAACAGACTGATGAAATATTTTACCTTCCTTTTGCTCAGGATTTACTGGAATGCGCACAGGAGAGCTGTGCTGGACACAACATCCAGCCCGAGAAGGTCTTCCTGGAGGAAATGATCCAGACGTATGAGATGATGATTGTCAGAAACGGGTAAGCTGTAACTACAGAAGTCCATGGGACGGGGGATTTATTCTTCGCTGTTTCCATTTTATACAATGGACCATGCTGCATTTTGTTTATCCCGTACAGTTTTATGTTGGTTGGAGAGCCGTTCTCTGGAAAAACGAAGGTCCTCCACGTCCTCGCTGATACGCTGTCTCTTATGAATGAGCGAGGGTGCGAAGAAGAAAAAGTGATTTACCGGACAGTGAACCCTAAAGCCATCACCATGGGGCAGCTGTTCGGGCAGTTTGATCCAGTGTCACATGAGGTTTGTCTATGATTGGAATTATTGTTTACTAGATGGTGGCCCGATTCTAACGCATTGTGTATTCTAGAATATGACAAAATCCGACAAACAAGCAAAATGAACAAAAAGCATTGAATTCAATTCTTTCTGATTTTAGAAACTGCATTAAAGAAGGGGTGCACCGGTCCTGGAGATACTGCAATACCAGGTCAATGCGTGGAGTGGACAGAGCAAGCTCTTTTTCCATCTCCCTGTTCTAAAAATCCATTTAATATATGGTCCCCAGATAGGGGACGTATCAGATATTAAACTGATAAGAACAGATTTTTTTTTTTTTTTTTTATACCATTCAGTAAAATTTTTCAAGCAACAATCAATAGTATAAAAACTCATACTACGTTGCCCAGTCTTACATCATAATGGTACTTTCTTTATTTCATATTTATAACTTTATACTGAAACAGTTGTAAGACCTTTTGAATGGACAAAAACTATAAAAACATACCATTGTCATAAAAAATGACAGATCACAACACTTAAACAAGGACTTACTGGTACTTTACCAGTGACCTCCATTTTTTGACTTTCCAAAAACCTTCTGAATCAGAGCCACCACCGCCACGGCTATCCCATAAATAAACTATGTATAACCTTGACAAAACCATCCTAACACAATTATTAACTGAGATTATTTTCCTTTTAAATAAACACAAATTCCTAACGTCCCACAGACTTTCTATTACACATGCCATTATCAACCACAACAATCTCTCTTTCACCCGGCTACTTGCACCCATCCCAAACATTACCACTCTCCAATTTATAAAATTCACGCCCGCTAGTTCCTTGCATAAACCACCCACTCCCTTCCAAACACTCTGAGCATAATCACAATTCCAAACCAAATGCATAACAGTTTCACTCGCCCCACATCCATCCCTCGGACATACCTCTGTTCTAATCAGATCCCTCCTCTTCTGTACCTCTCTCACAGGCAAAATCTCATGCAAACTCATCCATACGATATCACGCTGCCTATTCGATATTCCTTTTATACTCAGGTTCCTCCATACACACAACGCTTCACTCGATCTCAAGCCCCTAATGTTACATTCAAACTCTCTAACTCGCATCCTTCTCCTTACATTCCTTATCACTTTGAAATCACCCATAGGAACATCCAACAAATCATGCTTGACAACAAATTTTTCAACAAACTCATACCACACTGGACATTTAAACGAAACAGGCACTCTTGCATCCCTTCTCATCCATTTCAACCCAAACAACATCCATCCAGCCATATATTTAATCATATAAGCCGTCTTGTTATCCCTACCTAACAGAACAACCACTGTTTTAATAAAATTTAAACCAAGACAAATTTCAAAATTTGGGAAATCCATTCCCCCATGTTCACGTAACTTACACAAATATTCCCTTTTAAGTTTTTCCATCTTACTTCCCCAATAAAACGTAAAAATTAGCTTCTCAATCCACCTAAAACCCCTATAAGGGGCTGGAAAAACCACTGACACAAAAAGTAACATAGGAAGAATCACTGACTTAATAATAAGGACTTTGCCTGACAATGTCAAGTCCCGCAACCTCCAAAAATTTAACTTCTGTTCAATCCTCTTACCGCATTCATCCCATCTCTCATTCCCTTTCAGATCTTTGTTAAACCACACCCCCAAAACCTTAATAGCACCTTCTTCACATATCACACCATGCATCCTAACACTCGAATCCCCGAAACACTTAAAGCTACACTTCCCCCAATTCACCCTAAAACCAGATGCACCACAAAAGAAATCTAAAAGCAACCTTGCTCGATTCATAGCAGCCATATTATCACTCACCACAACAACATCGTCCATATACCCCATTACCTTTACAGTCTTTCCACCACTCCCTGGGATCAGAAGACCATTCATCACTTTCTCTTTCCGAATCATGCACAACAGGGGCTCAATCACACTTATAAACAGGACAGGGGACAACGGACACCCCTGCCTGACCCCTGATTTTATGCACACCTTCTCACTCAAACATCCATTCACTAACACTTCACTCACCACACCATCATACAAACACCTTATGGCATTCACAAAAACACTAGGAAAACCCATCCTAACACCTCAAACATAAACGCATGCGACACTCTATCAAAAGCTTTCTCAAAATCCACACAAAAAACCATACATTTCCCCTTCCTAAACATACAATCTCCAATTACGTCCCTCAACAACAAGAGGTTATCAGTCATACACCTACCTGGCACCGCGCACACTTGATCATCACCAACCACACTTCCAATCACCCCACGCATACGGTTAGCCAGAATTTTGCTAAAGACTTTATAATCTGCATTGAGTAATGTAATCGGCCTCCAATTACGCAAATTCTTTTTCTCACCCTTCTTATATAGTAAAACAACTACTCCTTCTTTCATGGAATTACAAAGTACACCATTCATCCACATATATTGACATACCTCCACAAAATCAACACCAATCACATCCCATGCTTTTACATAAAACTCCACAGGCAACCCATCTTTCCCAGGTGTTTTATTCTTTTTCGCACCATCCACCGCCTTTTTAACCTCATCAAAAACAATATCTTCACTCAAACACTCACGTTCCCCTGATTCAAGCTGACTCTCCAACATACCTAACACATGCTTTTTCAAACCCCCATCCACCCATTTAGACTCAAATAAACTACTATAGAAACTATGTACCTCATCCAACACTTCCCTTCCAACCACAGTCATACCATTATCATTTACAACCTCATCCAACTCATCTTTTTTACTGCACATTTTTTTAAAAAAGTACCTCGTACACTTCTCATCCATATCCAAATGCTCAACTCTCGTCCTAAAAATAATTTCCTTCCCACGCTTTTCCAAAACACGCTTCATCTCATCTCTCGCTCCTCTGAGTTGATCACTAACATCAATTCCTTTCATACTCATTTTATGTAACCACTCAATCCTCATATTTAAATCTTTAAATCTGCCTCTTTCAATTGCTGCTTTTTTATAACCCCACCTCCTAAAAAAAATCTTAATTTCCACTTTCACCCAATCCCACCATACAGTCACATCCACAAAATTATTTTTCCTAGACCTCCACCATTCATACTTACTTTCGAAGTCTCTCATAACCCTAACATCCTCTAACAACCTAACATTTAGCTTCCATACCCCAACACCATGCACCATTTTTTTATCACCTTCAAACATACCCCACAAACATTCATGGTCTGTGAAAGAAAAAACATGCTGTTTAAAAAATTTACACACCAAACCTCTATTTGTATACAGCATGCGGTCAATCCTGGACACTATTCCTCCCCTATCAGCTCTATATGTGGCCGGTGGTGGCTTACTCAAAAATTCCGCTGCATCTAAAAAAGAAAAATCAGATGTAATTTGATTAAGGACCTTACCCGTGACATCAATTTCCCCTTCAGAAACACAATTGAAATCACCAACTAATAATATTGGAATCCTTCCAGGCAAAAATAAACGTATTTTCTCTAATAGTGCTAACCTATCCCCTTTGTTAATTGGACAATACACGTTAACAATTTTCACCCTCCACCCTCTCCCCTTAACTACTGCCATTATACAACGACCTGGCTCCACCACCATATAATTTTCAAAACTTAAATCCCTATTCCCCAACAAAATCCCCACACCATCATTTTTGTTTGTCATTGAACCTGACCAAATGCTATACCCATATACCCAGTCCTTTTCAGGAGGTGACTCTTCAATTCCGCACTCTTGCAGACAGTAAATATTTGCTCCAAGATTTTTTAGTTCTTCCAGTATAGCCAATCTTCTAGGCTTAGATTTTATAAGCCTTACATTTATTGACAGTACACTACAGCCCACGTTGGAGCCCATTTTTTAACCATATTCGGTAAAAAAGAACATACCCCCCACCGAAGAGTCAACCTTTCTCGTCTTGAAACTCGATTCCTGATGTTAAGCAGAGAATGCTGGCCCCCTCCTCCAAAAAAGACCTCCTAGGAGAGGCACTGTAGCTCTCGGGATAGCTCCTATCACTTAAGGGGCTGATGCTCCCAATACTGGCAGGTGAAAAATCTGGCCGGAACTTCTTTGCAGAAGACACATCAGAGTCCTCATCAGGGGGCCTCACCACAGCCCCGGTGAAGTCACCCTGGCCACCACCACCTTCATGAATTGCCTCTGAGCTTTCCAAAGCCAACACCGGCGTTGTGGAGAGTGAACCGCTCACTTCTCCCTCACCACTCACATCAAGCAGAATTGACATATCTGCAGGCTCTATCTCAACAGCGCTTCCACCAGCAGGATCGGGTGCTTGCTCCATCTCTTCCATGAAGTCCCTTACTGCCTCGATCGCCTCACCAATAGTGGCGGCAGTAGTAGGACGTGGGGACACGGCCTCTGAATATGACCTGGAACGATGGGGACAGTCCTTGAAAGCGTGTCCCTCCTCGCCACATGCATTACAAACCATGGAGTTAGTACACTCCATTGCCAGATGACCCTCTTTATTGCATTTCCCACAAAACTTCTCCACCGTGCAGTCCTCTTGGTAGTGTCCAAAGGATTTACACTTCCTGCAAAAACGCGGAGCACCAGGAAAATACATATACCCTCTATCCCTCCCGATGGCAAAACTGAGGGGAGGGTAGTGGATACCCCCAGGTCCCTGGGGGTCCTCCTGGAACCGTACAAAAAATTTGTGTTTGCCAGTCCACAAGCCCACCTCATTCCTCACCTTGTGTGAGTAGGACACATAGCTGCAATGACGGTTCAGGAATCTAGTAATGTCCTCCACATCCACAAGGGGGTTGTGCATAAACACAATAACTGGCACTTCCCCCTTAGTATACAATACCGTGAATGTAAGCCCATCAAGAGCCGGATGATCCAAGGCTTGCTGATCCTTTAGAGTCTTGAAAAGATTCTGGCAAGCTGCCATACGATCAAGGACTAAAACGTACCGGCCATTCTTTGAGAACTCCTGTAGGCAAATGATGTCTCCACGACCAACATTCAAAATCTTGAAGATGACGACTTCCACCAAGAACCGCAGGTTAAAGAAATTCCTCCTCGACTCCTCAATATCAATGCGAAAAGCATTTTTGACCCGAATATCATCGGTCCCGGCATAGCGAATCTTGACGCCCATTATCACCTCTCGTTTCCTCTGGACCCCCCCCAATAGCAGCAGGCAGCTTAAGCCACCTAAGTGGCGATGCTGCAAGGCCGAGGGGGAGACACTATAGGATCCTTCTGACCAGATACAAGATCTAAGCCAAAAGGCCGAGAAGCGATAACCAGAATTGGTTTCGGACTACGGTGCCACCCAAGGATCCTGAAAAGTCCATTTGTGGAGATGGCCACCTGGACTCCCGTTAAGAAGACATGCTGTCAACCTCTAGATCCCTCACATGCCTGCACTTTTCAGCTTGCTGCTGCTGCAATCCACGCGTTTTAGATCTGCATAACTCCACCTCTTTTACCACAGCACCCTCACCCCCGGCTGTTCCCACCCGCCTCAACACCGTTGGAAGGGAGGAGAACCAATTAAGGCGGGGGGGGTGGAACGAGCAGCTGTCTACCCTTAGCAGGAGGGTTGCTGATTACTTACCTTTCCTGCTGCTGCTGCTGGCTGTCCAGCAGCAGACTGAAGGTGGCTGCTGCTGTGCGCAGGTATATAAAGGCTCAGAGCCTATTATGACACGCGCAGCCAGCGTTCCATTGCCACATTCCATCTACTGCAGGCGGGATACCTGGATGGCTGAATGTCACTGAGAAGCTCACAGAGACCGCCATAAGCAACAGTTTAAAAGAATGCCACAGACTAATCAACCAAACTTTTTGGGTTGGTTTCTCTTTTATAGTCTGCAGGCATTAAATGAAAGAAGTCAGTGTTCCAGCAGAGGGAGACAACGTTTCAGAAAAGGCATTGTAGCAAACCAAAAAAGAAATTTTAAGCGCAGCAGAGTAACCAGCTCACATACCTGTTAGCTCAGGTGAGTTTAAAAGGCTGCTGTTGATAACAAGGGCATTTGCTAAATAGATGGTGTGTGTGCAACAATATACTGAAAGGTCAATTATATTGTGCAGCTTATCTCACCACCTGTAGTTATTTAGGTGAAAGCTCCAAAATGCTTGCCTAATATGTCTGTTTATCCAAAAGGAAGTAAAGAGGGAGAGCTAGATAGATAGCATTGCATTACATTACATGGCAATGCAATGCACAGTTGCTGAAGTTGAACCAAAATGAGCTTGTCATCTGGCATCTGCAACTTTTAACATGAAAAATCCAATGAGGAGAAGAAAAGCAAAGCCAAAGAGTCCATCCCAAAATCCGACAAACAAGCAAAATGAACAAAAAGCATTGAATTCAATTCTTTCTGATTTCAGAAACTGCATTAAAGAAGGGGTGCACCGGTCCTGGAGATACTGCAATACCAGGTCAATGCGTGGAGTGGACAGAGCAAGCTCTTTTTCCATCTCCCTGTTCTAAAAATCCATTTAATATATGGTCCCCAGATAGGGGACGTATCAGATATTAAACTGATAAGAACAGATACTACACTTGATCTTAGCCAAAAGGCCGAGAAGCGATAACCAGAATTGGTTTCGGACTACGGTGCCACCCAAGGATCCTGAAAAGTCCATTTGTGGAGATGGCCACCTGGACTCCCGTTAAGAAGACATGCTGTCAACCTCTAGATCCCTCACATGCCTGCACTTTTCGGCTTGCTGCTGCTGCAATCCACGCGTTTTAGATCTGCATAACTCCACCTCTTTTAGCACAGCACCCTCACCCCCGGCTGTTCCCACCCGCCTCAACACCGTTGGAAGGGAGGAGAACCAATTAAGGTGGGGGGGGGGTGGAACGAGCAGCTGTCTACCCTTAGCAGGAGGGTTGCTGATTACTTACCTTTCCTGCTGCTGCTGTTGGCTGTCCAGCAGCAGACTGAAGGTGGCTGCTGCTGTGCGCAGGTATATAAAGGCTCAGAGCCTATTATGACTCGCGCAGCCAGCGTTCCTTTGCCACATTCCATCTACTGCAGGCGGGATACCTGGATGGCTGAATGTCACTGAGAAGCTCACAGAGACCGCCATAAGCAACAGTTTAAAAGAATGCCACAGACTAATCAACCAAACTTTTTGGGTTGGTTTCTCTTTTATAGTCTGCAGGCATTAAATGAAAGAAGTCAGTGTTCCAGCAGAGGGAGACAACGTTTCACAAAAGGCATTGTAGCAAACCAAAAAAGAAATTTTAAGCGCAGCAGAGTAACCAGCTCACATACCTGTTAGCTCAGGTGAGTTTAAAAGGCTGCTGTTGATAACAAGGGCATTTGCTAAATAGATGGTGTGTGTGCAACAATATACTGAAAGGTCAATTATATTGTGCAGCTTATCTCACCACCTGTAGTTATTTAGGTGAAAGCTCCAAAATGCTTGCCTAATATGTCTGTTTATCCAAAAGGAAGTAAAGAGGGAGAGCTAGATAGATAGCATTGCATTACATTACATGGCAATGCAATGCACAGTTGCTGAAGCTGAACCAAAATGAGCTTGTCATCTGGCATCTGCAACTTTTAACATGAAAAATCCAATGAGGAGAAGAAAAGCAAAGCCAAAGAGTCCATCCCAAAATCCGACAAACAAGCAAAATGAACAAAAAGCATTGAATTCAATTCTTTCTGATTTCAGAAACTGCATTAAAGAAGGGGTGCACCGGTCCTGGAGATACTGCAATACCAGGTCAATGCGTGGAGTGGACAGAGCAAGCTCTTTTTCCATCTCCCTGTTCTAAAAATCCATTTAATATATGGTCCCCAGATAGGGGACGTATCAGATATTAAACTGATAAGAACAGATACTACACTTGATCTTAGCCAAAAGGCCGAGAAGCGATAACCAGAATTGGTTTCGGACTACGGTGCCACCCAAGGATCCTGAAAAGTCCATTTGTGGAGATGGCCACCTGGACTCCCGTTAAGAAGACATGCTGTCAACCTCTAGATCCCTCACATGCCTGCACTTTTCGGCTTGCTGCTGCTGCAATCCACGCGTTTTAGATCTGCATAACTCCACCTCTTTTAGCACAGCACCCTCACCCCCGGCTGTTCCCACCCGCCTCAACACCGTTGGAAGGGAGGAGAACCAATTAAGGTGGGGGGGGGGTGGAACGAGCAGCTGTCTACCCTTAGCAGGAGGGTTGCTGATTACTTACCTTTCCTGCTGCTGCTGCTGGCTGTCCAGCAGCAGACTGAAGGTGGCTGCTGCTGTGCGCAGGTATATAAAGGCTCAGAGCCTATTATGACTCGCGCAGCCAGCGTTCCTTTGCCACATTCCATCTACTGCAGGCGGGATACCTGGATGGCTGAATGTCACTGAGAAGCTCACAGAGACCGCCATAAGCAACAGTTTAAAAGAATGCCACAGACTAATCAACCAAACTTTTTGGGTTGGTTTCTCTTTTATAGTCTGCAGGCATTAAATGAAAGAAGTCAGTGTTCCAGCAGAGGGAGACAACGTTTCACAAAAGGCATTGTAGCAAACCAAAAAAGAAATTTTAAGCGCAGCAGAGTAACCAGCTCACATACCTGTTAGCTCAGGTGAGTTTAAAAGGCTGCTGTTGATAACAAGGGCATTTGCTAAATAGATGGTGTGTGTGCAACAATATACTGAAAAGTCAATTATATTGTGCAGCTTATCTCACCACCTGTAGTTATTTAGGTGAAAGCTCCAAAATGCTTGCCTAATATGTCTGTTTATCCAAAAGGAAGTAAAGAGGGAGAGCTAGAAAGATAGCATTGCGTTACATTACATGGCAATGCAATGCACAGTTGCTGAAGTTGAACCAAAATGAGCTTGTCATCTGGCTTCTGCAACTTTGAACATGAAAAATCCAATGAGGAGAAGAAAAGCAAAGCCAAAGAGTCCATCCCAAAATCCGACAAACAAGCAAAATGAACAAAAAACATTGAATTCAATACTTTCTGATTTTAGAAACTGCATTAAAGAAGGGGTGCACCGGTCCTGGAGATACTGCAATACCAGGTCAATGCGTGGAGTGGACAGAGCAAGCTCTTTTTCCATCTCCCTGTTCTAAAAATCCATTTAATATATGGTCCCCAGATAGGGGACGTATCAGATATTAAACTGATAAGAACAGATACTACACTTGATCTTAGCCAAAAGGCCGAGAAGCGATAACCAGAATTGGTTTCGAACTACGGAGCCACCCAAGGATCCTGAAGAGTCCATTTGTGGAGATGAGCTCCTGGACTCCCGTTAAGAAGACATGTTGTCAACCTCTAGATCCCTTACATGCCTGCACTTTTCGGCTTGCTGCTGCTGCAATCCACGCGTTTTAGATCTGCATAACTCCACCTCTTTAAACACAGCACCCTCACCCCCTGCTGTTCCCACCCGCCTCAACACCGTTGGAAGGGAGGAGAACCAATTAAGGCGGGGGGTGGGGTGGAACGAGCAGCTGTCTACCCTTAGCAGGAGGGCTGCTGATTACTTACCTCTCCTGCTGCTGCTGGCTGTCCAGCAGCAGACTGAAGGTGGCTGCTGCTGTGCGCAGGTATATAAAGGCTCAGAGCCTATTATGACACGCGCAGCCAGCGTTCCATTGCCACATTCCATCTACTGCAGGCAGGATACCTGGCTGGCTGAATGTCGCTGAGAAGCTCACAGAGACCGCCATAAGCAACAGTTTAACAGAATGCCACAGACTAATCAACCAAACTTTTTGGGTTGGGTTCTCTTTTATAGTCTGCATGCATTAATTGAAAGAAGTCAGTGTTCCAGCAGAGGGAGACAACGTTTCAGAAAAGGCATTGTAGCAAACCAAAAAAGAAATTTTAAGCGCAGCAGAGTAACCAGCGCACATACCTGTTAGCTCAGGTGAGTTTAAAAGGCTGCTGTTGATAACAAGGGCATTTGCTAAATAGATGGTGTGTGTGCAACAATATACTGAAAGGTCAATTATATTGTGCAGCTTATCTCACCACCTGTAGTTATTTAGGTGAAAGCTCCAAAATGCTTGCCTAATATGTCTGTTTATCCAAAAGGAAGTAAAGAGGGAGAGCTAGAAAGATAGCATTGCGTTACATTACATGGCAATGCAATGCACAGTTGCTGAAGTTGAACCAAAATGAGCTTGTAATCTGGCTTCTGCAACTTTGAACATGAAAAATCCAATGAGGAGAAGAAAAGCAAAGCCAAAGAGTCCATCCCAAAATTCGACAAACAAGCAAAATGAACAAAAAACATTGAATTCAATACTTTCTGATTTTAGAAACTGCATTAAAGAAGGGGTGCACCGGTCCTGGAGATACTGCAATACCAGGTCAATGCGTGGAGTGGACAGAGCAAGCTCTTTTTCCATCTCCCTGTTCTAAAAATCCATTTAATATATGGTCCCCAGATAGGGGACGTATCAGATATTAAACTGATAAGAACAGATTTTTTTTTTTTTTTTCCAAACACTCAGAAATTAAGTTTTATAATCTTAAATCATATATCACCAAACTCAAGATTTTAGTTCCATCATCGTGTTTAGATATTATATTTATATTTTTTCATTTGAATTAATATATATAAAGTTAAACATAACAATTCGTTTGCAGTTTCAACAGTTTCCAAACAAATCACAACTGACATTACTTCACCCGGTTTCCCAAACTAAATATCCCCTTTTTCTCTTTTACTTTCCTCCCAACAAAACCCCTTAACTTCTTTTCTTCCTCCTCATGCTCTAACCGCATCTGTTCCCAATCATACTCTTCCTCATCATCTCTGAAAGTCACCACCTTCTCCAACACTTTACCCTTTTCCTCTTTTACTTCTTTCTTTTCACCAGATACTTTCCTTGATCCACAATTTTCCTGTACCGTTACCTTTTTCTTCAATTTCACCTTTAAACTTTCAACTTCTTTTCCCTGCTTATTCTCCTCTATAATTATCGCATCAACTTCCTTCTTCATTTTATCACCAATATCTTCCTTTTGTCCTCCAAAGTTCTTTTCAAAAGTTCCTTTGCTGCTTTCCATGTAACAATACCCAGAACTCCCGTTTACCATAATCCTCCCATTATGCAAATTTTCTTCTCCTGTTGTCCACACCAAAAAACGTCTCTTTCCGTTCCAAATACCAACTTTGTTCCTGTATAATTTCTGAAACTTTACCATCTTACATTTAGATTCCAAAAAAACCATTATCTCCTCTATTTCCACAAACGGATTGTCCATGTAAATTATCACACTCTTCGGTTTCCCCATGAATGATGCACTTACTCCAATTTTCCCAGAATCCTCTTCACTCCAGCCTTTGAAAAAATGAATGCACTTTTCCTCAGAAACTAGAGTCACATCACAAACTTTACCTTGCTTTATTTCTTGCATACAGTAGATATCCTTCTCCAAAACTTCATATTTCCTCAAAATTTCCAGAATCCATTTTTCTTCCAAAAAAGTTTCTTCCGTCTCCCGTTTCACAAAAAAACGTAAGCATCTCTTCTTTTTCCAAAACTCCATCTCAACGATCCGTTTTCCTTCCGTTTTTTCCTTTTAATCCTCCAAATGTTGCCACCACAGCTATGTGTGGCGACAGTTGCCCCCCACAGCTATGTGTGGTGACAAGGTGATCGCCTCTCATTGCCCAGGGACTAATCCGACTCCCTAATAGCAGCAGGGGGGTTTAGCTCCACCGATAAGTGTAGCGATCCCCCCAGGCCAAGGAGCCGGGTACCCCAAGCGCCTCCCAGCCAAGACCAAGGCAGAAACCGCTAGATCACTGCACTTGATCTTAGCCAAAAGGCCGAGAAGCGATAACCAGAATTGGTTTCGAACTACGGAGCCACCCAAGGATCCTGAAGAGTCCATTTGTGGAGATGAGCTCCTGGACTCCCGTTAAGAAGACATGTTGTCAACCTCTAGATCCCTTACATGCCTGCACTTTTCGGCTTGCTGCTGCTGCAATCCACGCGTTTTAGATCTGCATAACTCCACCTCTTTAAACACAGCACCCTCACCCCCTGCTGTTCCCACCCACCTCAACACCGTTGGAAGGGAGGAGAACCAATTAAGGCGGGGGGTGGAGTGGAACGAGCAGCTGTCTACCCTTAGCAGGAGGGCTGCTGATTACTTACCTCTCCTGCTGCTGCTGGCTGTCCAGCAGCAGACTGAAGGTGGCTGCTGCTGTGCGCAGGTATATAAAGGCTCAGAGCCTATTATGACACGCGCAGCCAGCGTTCCATTGCCACATTCCATCTACTGCAGGCAGGATACCTGGCTGGCTGAATGTCGCTGAGAAGCTCACAGAGACCGCCATAAGCAACAGTTTAACAGAATGCCACAGACTAATCAACCAAACTTTTTGGGTTGGGTTCTCTTTTATAGTCTGCATGCATTAATTGAAAGAAGTCAGTGTTCCAGCAGAGGGAGACAACGTTTCAGAAAAGGCATTGTAGCAAACCAAAAAAGAAATTTTAAGCGCAGCAGAGTAACCAGCGCACATACCTGTTAGCTCAGGTGAGTTTAAAAGGCTGCTGTTGATAACAAGGGCATTTGCTAAATAGATGGTGTGTGTGCAACAATATACTGAAAGGTCAATTATATTGTGCAGCTTATCTCACCACCTGTAGTTATTTAGGTGAAAGCTCCAAAATGCTTGCCTAATATGTCTGTTTATCCAAAAGGAAGTAAAGAGGGAGAGCTAGAAAGATAGCATTGCGTTACATTACATGGCAATGCAATGCACAGTTGCTGAAGTTGAACCAAAATGAGCTTGTAATCTGGCTTCTGCAACTTTGAACATGAAAAATCCAATGAGGAGAAGAAAAGCAAAGCCAAAGAGTCCATCCCAAAATTCGACAAACAAGCAAAATGAACAAAAAACATTGAATTCAATACTTTCTGATTTTAGAAACTGCATTAAAGAAGGGGTGCACCGGTCCTGGAGATACTGCAATACCAGGTCAATGCGTGGAGTGGACAGAGCAAGCTCTTTTTCCATCTCCCTGTTCTAAAAATCCATTTAATATATGGTCCCCAGATAGGGGACGTATCAGATATTAAACTGATAAGAACAGATTTTTTTTTTTTTTTTTTTTTTTTCCAAACACTCAGAAATTAAGTTTTATAATCTTAAATCATATATCACCAAACTCAAGATTTTAGTTCCATCATCGTGTTTAGATATTATATTTATATTTTTTCATTTGAATTAATATATATAAAGTTAAACATAACAATTCGTTTGCAGTTTCAACAGTTTCCAAACAAATCACAACTGACATTACTTCACCCGGTTTCCCAAACTAAATATCCCCTTTTTCTCTTTTACTTTCCTCCCAACAAAACCCCTTAACTTCTTTTCTTCCTCCTCATGCTCTAACCGCATCTGTTCCCAATCATACTCTTCCTCATCATCTCTGAAAGTCACCACCTTCTCCAACACTTTACCCTTTTCCTCTTTTACTTCTTTCTTTTCACCAGATACTTTCCTTGATCCACAATTTTCCTGTACCGTTACCTTTTTCTTCAATTTCACCTTTAAACTTTCAACTTCTTTTCCCTGCTTATTCTCCTCTATAATTATCGCATCAACTTCCTTCTTCATTTTATCACCAATATCTTCCTTTTGTCCTCCAAAGTTCTTTTCAAAAGTTCCTTTGCTGCTTTCCATGTAACAATACCCAGAACTCCCGTTTACCATAATCCTCCCATTATGCAAATTTTCTTCTCCTGTTGTCCACACCAAAAAACGTCTCTTTCCGTTCCAAATACCAACTTTGTTCCTGTATAATTTCTGAAACTTTACCATCTTACATTTAGATTCCAAAAAAACCATTATCTCCTCTATTTCCACAAACGGATTGTCCATGTAAATTATCACACTCTTCGGTTTCCCCATGAATGATGCACTTACTCCAATTTTCCCAGAATCCTCTTCACTCCAGCCTTTGAAAAAATGAATGCACTTTTCCTCAGAAACTAGAGTCACATCACAAACTTTACCTTGCTTTATTTCTTGCATACAGTAGATATCCTTCTCCAAAACTTCATATTTCCTCAAAATTTCCAGAATCCATTTTTCTTCCAAAAAAGTTTCTTCCGTCTCCCGTTTCACAAAAAAACGTAAGCATCTCTTTTTTTTCCAAAACTCCATCTCAACGATCCGTTTTCCTTCCGTTTTTTCCTTTTAATCCTCCAAATGTTGCCACCACAGCTATGTGTGGCGACAGTTGCCCCCCACAGCTATGTGTGGTGACAAGGTGATCGCCTCTCATTGCCCAGGGACTAATCCGACTCCCTAATAGCAGCAGGGGGGTTTAGCTCCACCGATAAGTGTAGCGATCCCCCCAGGCCAAGGAGCCGGGTACCCCAAGCGCCTCCCAGCCAAGACCAAGGCAGAAACCGCTAGATCACTGCACTTGATCTTAGCCAAAAGGCCGAGAAGCGATAACCAGAATTGGTTTCGAACTACGGAGCCACCCAAGGATCCTGAAGAGTCCATTTGTGGAGATGAGCTCCTGGACTCCCGTTAAGAAGACATGTTGTCAACCTCTAGATCCCTTACATGCCTGCACTTTTCGGCTTGCTGCTGCTGCAATCCACGCGTTTTAGATCTGCATAACTCCACCTCTTTAAACACAGCACCCTCACCCCCTGCTGTTCCCACCCACCTCAACACCGTTGGAAGGGAGGAGAACCAATTAAGGCGGGGGGTGGGGTGGAACGAGCAGCTGTCTACCCTTAGCAGGAGGGCTGCTGATTACTTACCTCTCCTGCTGCTGCTGGCTGTCCAGCAGCAGACTGAAGGTGGCTGCTGCTGTGCGCAGGTATATAAAGGCTCAGAGCCTATTATGACACGCGCAGCCAGCGTTCCATTGCCACATTCCATCTACTGCAGGCAGGATACCTGGCTGGCTGAATGTCGCTGAGAAGCTCACAGAGACCGCCATAAGCAACAGTTTAACAGAATGCCACAGACTAATCAACCAAACTTTTTGGGTTGGGTTCTCTTTTATAGTCTGCAGGCATTAATTGAAAGAAGTCAGTGTTCCAGCAGAGGGAGACAACGTTTCAGAAAAGGCATTGTAGCAAACCAAAAAAGAAATTTTAAGCGCAGCAGAGTAACCAGCGCACATACCTGTTAGCTCAGGTGAGTTTAAAAGGCTGCTGTTGATAACAAGGGCATTTGCTAAATAGATGGTGTGTGTGCAACAATATACTGAAAGGTTAATTATATTGTGCAGCTTATCTCACCACCTGTAGTTATTTAGGTGAAAGCTCCAAAATGCTTGCCTAATATGTCTGTTTATCCAAAAGGAAGTAAAGAGGGAGAGCTAGAAAGATAGCATTGCGTTACATTACATGGCAATGCAATGCACAGTTGCTGAAGTTGAACCAAAATGAGCTTGTCATCTGGCTTCTGCAACTTTGAACATGAAAAATCCAATGAGGAGAAGAAAAGCAAAGCCAAAGAGTCCATCCCAAAATCCGACAAACAAGCAAAATGAACAAAAAACATTGAATTCAATACTTTCTGATTTTAGAAACTGCATTAAAGAAGGGGTGCACCGGTCCTGGAGATACTGCAATACCAGGTCAATGCGTGGAGTGGACAGAGCAAGCTCTTTTTCCATCTCCCTGTTCTAAAAATCCATTTAATATATGGTCCCCAGATAGGGGACGTATCAGATATTAAACTGATAAGAACAGATACTACACTTGATCTTAGCCAAAAGGCCGAGAAGCGATAACCAGAATTGGTTTCAAACTACGGAGCCACCCAAGGATCCTGAAAAGTCCATTTGTGGAGATGAGCTCCTGGACTCCCGTTAAGAAGACATGTTGTCAACCTCTAGATCCCTTACATGCCTGCACTTTTCGGCTTGCTGCTGCTGCAATCCACGCGTTTTAGATCTGCATAACTCCACCTCTTTAAACACAGCACCTTCACCCCCTGCTGTTCCCACCCGCCTCAACACCGTTGGAAGGGAGGAGAACCAATTAAGGCGGGGGGTGGGGTGGAACGAGCAGCTGTCTACCCTTAGCAGGAGGGCTGCTGATTACATACCTCTCCTGCTGCTGCTGCTGCTGGCTGTCCAGCAGCAGACTGAAGGTGGCTGCTGCTGTGCACAGGTATATAAAGGCTCAGAGCCTATTATGACACGCGCAGCCAGCGTTCCATTGCCACATTCCATCTACTGCAGGCAGGATACCTGGCTGGCTGAATGTCGCTGAGAAGCTCACAGAGACCGCCATAAGCAACAGTTTAACAGAATGCCACAGACTAATCAACCAAACTTTTTGGGTTGGGTTCTCTTTTATAGTCTGCAGGCATTAAATGAAAGAAGTCAGTGTTCCAGCAGAGGGAGACAACGTTTCAGAAAAGGCATTGTAGCAAACCAAAAAAGAAATTTTAAGCGCAGCAGAGTAACCAGCGCACATACCTGTTAGCTCAGGTGAGTTTAAAAGGCTGCTGTTGATAACAAGGGCATTTGCTAAATAGATGGTGTGTGTGCAACAATATACTGAAAGGTCAATTATATTGTGCAGCTTATCTCACCACCTGTAGTTATTTAGGTGAAAGCTCCAAAATGCTTGCCTAATATGTCTGTTTATCCAAAAGGAAGTAAAAAGGGAGAGCTAGAAAGATAGCATTGCATTACATTACATGGCAATGCAATGCACAGTTGCTGAAGTTGAACCAAAATGAGCTTGTAATCTGGCTTCTGCAACTTTGAACATGAAAAATCCAATGAGGAGAAGAAAAGCAAAGCCAAAGAGTCCATCCCAAAATCCGACAAACAAGCAAAATGAACAAAAAACATTGAATTCAATTCTTTCTGATTTTAGAAACTGCATTAAAGAAGGGGTGCACCGGTCCTGGAGATACTGCAATACCAGGTCAATGCGTGGAGTGGACAGAGCAAGCTCTTTTTCCATCTCCCTGTTCTAAAAATCCATTTAATATATTGTCCCCAGATAGGGGACGTATCAGATATTAAACTGATAAGAACAGATACTACACTTGATCTTAGCCAAAAGGCCGAGAAGCGATAACCAGAATTGGTTTCAAACTACGGAGCCACCCAAGGATCCTGAAAAGTCCATTTGTGGAGATGAGCTCCTGGACTCCCGTTAAGAAGACATGTTGTCAACCTCTAGATCCCTTACATGCCTGCACTTTTCGGCTTGCTGCTGCTGCAATCCACGCGTTTTAGATCTGCATAACTCCACCTCTTTAAACACAGCACCTTCACCCCCTGCTGTTCCCACCCGCCTCAACACCGTTGGAAGGGAGGAGAACCAATTAAGGCGGGGGGTGGGGTGGAACGAGCAGCTGTCTACCCTTAGCAGGAGGGCTGCTGATTACATACCTCTCCTGCTGCTGCTGCTGCTGGCTGTCCAGCAGCAGACTGAAGGTGGCTGCTGCTGTGCACAGGTATATAAAGGCTCAGAGCCTATTATGACACGCGCAGCCAGCGTTCCATTGCCACATTCCATCTACTGCAGGCAGGATACCTGGCTGGCTGAATGTCGCTGAGAAGCTCACAGAGACCGCCATAAGCAACAGTTTAACAGAATGCCACAGACTAATCAACCAAACTTTTTGGGTTGGGTTCTCTTTTATAGTCTGCAGGCATTAAATGAAAGAAGTCAGTGTTCCAGCAGAGGGAGACAACGTTTCAGAAAAGGCATTGTAGCAAACCAAAAAAGAAATTTTAAGCGCAGCAGAGTAACCAGCGCACATACCTGTTAGCTCAGGTGAGTTTAAAAGGCTGCTGTTGATAACAAGGGCATTTGCTAAATAGATGGTGTGTGTGCAACAATATACTGAAAGGTCAATTATATTGTGCAGCTTATCTCACCACCTGTAGTTATTTAGGTGAAAGCTCCAAAATGCTTGCCTAATATGTCTGTTTATCCAAAAGGAAGTAAAAAGGGAGAGCTAGAAAGATAGCATTGCATTACATTACATGGCAATGCAATGCACAGTTGCTGAAGTTGAACCAAAATGAGCTTGTAATCTGGCTTCTGCAACTTTGAACATGAAAAATCCAATGAGGAGAAGAAAAGCAAAGCCAAAGAGTCCATCCCAAAATCCGACAAACAAGCAAAATGAACAAAAAACATTGAATTCAATTCTTTCTGATTTTAGAAACTGCATTAAAGAAGGGGTGCACCGGTCCTGGAGATACTGCAATACCAGGTCAATGCGTGGAGTGGACAGAGCAAGCTCTTTTTCCATCTCCCTGTTCTAAAAATCCATTTAATATATGGTCCCCAGATAGGGGACGTATCAGATATTAAACTGATAAGAACAGATACTACACTTGATCTTAGCCAAAAGGCCGAGAAGCGATAACCAGAATTGGTTTCAAACTACGGAGCCACCCAAGGATCCTGAAAAGTCCATTTGTGGAGATGAGCTCCTGGACTCCCGTTAAGAAGACATGTTGTCAACCTCTAGATCCCTTACATGCCTGCACTTTTCGGCTTGCTGCTGCTGCAATCCACGCGTTTTAGATCTGCATAACTCCACCTCTTTAAACACAGCACCTTCACCCCCTGCTGTTCCCACCCGCCTCAACACCGTTGGAAGGGAGGAGAACCAATTAAGGCGGGGGGTGGGGTGGAACGAGCAGCTGTCTACCCTTAGCAGGAGGGCTGCTGATTACATACCTCTCCTGCTGCTGCTGCTGCTGGCTGTCCAGCAGCAGACTGAAGGTGGCTGCTGCTGTGCACAGGTATATAAAGGCTCAGAGCCTATTATGACACGCGCAGCCAGCGTTCCATTGCCACATTCCATCTACTGCAGGCAGGATACCTGGCTGGCTGAATGTCGCTGAGAAGCTCACAGAGACCGCCATAAGCAACAGTTTAACAGAATGCCACAGACTAATCAACCAAACTTTTTGGGTTGGGTTCTCTTTTATAGTCTGCAGGCATTAAATGAAAGAAGTCAGTGTTCCAGCAGAGGGAGACAACGTTTCAGAAAAGGCATTGTAGCAAACCAAAAAAGAAATTTTAAGCGCAGCAGAGTAACCAGCGCACATACCTGTTAGCTCAGGTGAGTTTAAAAGGCTGCTGTTGATAACAAGGGCATTTGCTAAATAGATGGTGTGTGTGCAACAATATACTGAAAGGTCAATTATATTGTGCAGCTTATCTCACCACCTGTAGTTATTTAGGTGAAAGCTCCAAAATGCTTGCCTAATATGTCTGTTTATCCAAAAGGAAGTAAAAAGGGAGAGCTAGAAAGATAGCATTGCATTACATTACATGGCAATGCAATGCACAGTTGCTGAAGTTGAACCAAAATGAGCTTGTAATCTGGCTTCTGCAACTTTGAACATGAAAAATCCAATGAGGAGAAGAAAAGCAAAGCCAAAGAGTCCATCCCAAAATCCGACAAACAAGCAAAATGAACAAAAAACATTGAATTCAATTCTTTCTGATTTTAGAAACTGCATTAAAGAAGGGGTGCACCGGTCCTGGAGATACTGCAATACCAGGTCAATGCGTGGAGTGGACAGAGCAAGCTCTTTTTCCATCTCCCTGTTCTAAAAATCCATTTAATATATGGTCCCCAGATAGGGGACGTATCAGATATTAAACTGATAAGAACAGATACTACACTTGATCTTAGCCAAAAGGCCGAGAAGCGATAACCAGAATTGGTTTCAAACTACGGAGCCACCCAAGGATCCTGAAAAGTCCATTTGTGGAGATGAGCTCCTGGACTCCCGTTAAGAAGACATGTTGTCAACCTCTAGATCCCTTACATGCCTGCACTTTTCGGCTTGCTGCTGCTGCAATCCACGCGTTTTAGATCTGCATAACTCCACCTCTTTAAACACAGCACCTTCACCCCCTGCTGTTCCCACCCGCCTCAACACCGTTGGAAGGGAGGAGAACCAATTAAGGCGGGGGGTGGGGTGGAACGAGCAGCTGTCTACCCTTAGCAGGAGGGCTGCTGATTACATACCTCTCCTGCTGCTGCTGCTGCTGGCTGTCCAGCAGCAGACTGAAGGTGGCTGCTGCTGTGCACAGGTATATAAAGGCTCAGAGCCTATTATGACACGCGCAGCCAGCGTTCCATTGCCACATTCCATCTACTGCAGGCAGGATACCTGGCTGGCTGAATGTCGCTGAGAAGCTCACAGAGACCGCCATAAGCAACAGTTTAACAGAATGCCACAGACTAATCAACCAAACTTTTTGGGTTGGGTTCTCTTTTATAGTCTGCAGGCATTAAATGAAAGAAGTCAGTGTTCCAGCAGAGGGAGACAACGTTTCAGAAAAGGCATTGTAGCAAACCAAAAAAGAAATTTTAAGCGCAGCAGAGTAACCAGCGCACATACCTGTTAGCTCAGGTGAGTTTAAAAGGCTGCTGTTGATGACAAGGACATTTGCTAAATAGATGGTGTGTGTGCAACAATATACTGAAAGGTCAATTATATTGTGCAGCTTATCTCACCACCTGTAGTTATTTAGGTGAAAGCTCCAAAATGCTTGCCTAATATGTCTGTTTATCCAAAAGGAAGTAAAAAGGGAGAGCTAGAAAGATAGCATTGCATTACATTACATGGCAATGCAATGCACAGTTGCTGAAGTTGAACCAAAATGAGCTTGTAATCTGGCTTCTGCAACTTTGAACATGAAAAATCCAATGAGGAGAAGAAAAGCAAAGCCAAAGAGTCCATCCCAAAATCCGACAAACAAGCAAAATGAACAAAAAACATTGAATTCAATTCTTTCTGATTTTAGAAACTGCATTAAAGAAGGGGTGCACCGGTCCTGGAGATACTGCAATACCAGGTCAATGCGTGGAGTGGACAGAGCAAGCTCTTTTTCCATCTCCCTGTTCTAAAAATCCATTTAATATATGGTCCCCAGATAGGGGACGTATCAGATATTAAACTGATAAGAACAGATTTTTTTTTTTTTTGAAAGCCCGAATTCGTGTACAAAACCCGAATGCGCTTAAAAAAGTGACAAGTGCCACAAAAAAAGTGCACTAGGATGCTGGTCTTCTTGAAACCCTCTCCAAAAGGAGAAGGGTCCCCCAAACCATTCCCCGTCCCTCCGAGCCAAAAGGCCACAGCGAGGAACAGGGACAAAAAGCCACCTCCAGCCGAAGCCAGAGGCGACCCAATCTTACCCCCAGCACCTGCCCGAGTTCTCACCCGAGCAAGGCACTGGGAGCCAAAGACTGTGCTCCCCTCCCGGAAGAGGGGAGCCAACAACGCTCTCCTCCCGAAAGAGGAGAGCCAGGGGGGTTCAGGGGGGAGCGGAACCTGATGGCCACACACTCCCCCCCTAGACCTGCCAAGAGAGGAACCCGTAAGGGAACCGCATCCCGACAAAATCCTAGTAGGACGTGACACACGTGAATAAGTGGACATACAGTGATAAAGAAATTAAATAAATAGTGAAGGTTTCACAGTATAATACTGCCCGGACCTTCGACCGGGAATTGAAAAATTCCCCATCCTAAGGCCAGAAGGCCCGGAATAAGGGTGTGTGCGAAGAAAGAAAATTTGAAGTGCTTGTGCAAATGTGCCATAAACTCAAGTGGGGTTCCCAATCCCAGTGAGTTAAGGCACCCCAGGGTCACCACTCCTGGGGCACTTCACACTTCGGGCTTTCGATCTTCCCCGGCCCAATGGCGTCGATCCTGGGGGGCCATGCTTTCCACCAGATGACTATATTAGCCACCTGGCGTACGAACAAGCGCCTAAACCCCAGTGTGCATAATGTATCAATCTACTAGGGCGGCCAACATCCAAAACCGCCTTTTCGAAAGATACTACACTTGATCTTAGCCAAAAGGCCGAGAAGCGATAACCAGAATTGGTTTCAAACTACGGAGCCACCCAAGGATCCTGAAAAGTCCATTTGTGGAGATGAGCTCCTGGACTCCCGTTAAGAAGACATGTTGTCAACCTCTAGATCCCTTACATGCCTGCACTTTTCGGCTTGCTGCTGCTGCAATCCACGCGTTTTAGATCTGCATAACTCCACCTCTTTAAACACAGCACCTTCACCCCCTGCTGTTCCCACCCGCCTCAACACCGTTGGAAGGGAGGAGAACCAATTAAGGCGGGGGGTGGGGTGGAACGAGCAGCTGTCTACCCTTAGCAGGAGGGCTGCTGATTACATACCTCTACTGCTGCTGCTGCTGCTGCTGGCTGTCCAGCAGCAGACTGAAGGTGGCTGCTGCTGTGCACAGGTATATAAAGGCTCAGAGCCTATTATGACACGCGCAGCCAGCTTTCCATTGCCACATTCCATCTACTGCAGGCAGGATACCTGGCTGGCTGAATGTCGCTGAGAAGCTCACAGAGACCGCCATAAGCAACAGTTTAACAGAATGCCACAGACTAATCAACCAAACTTTTTGGGTTGGGTTCTTTTTTATAGACTGCAGGCATTAAATGAAAGAAGTCAGTGTTCCAGCAGAGGGAGACAACGTTTCAGAAAAGGCATTGTAGCAAACCAAAAAAGAAATTTTAAGCGCAGCAGAGTAACCAGCGCACATACCTGTTAGCTCAGGTGAGTTTAAAAGGCTGCTGTTGATAACAAGGGCGTTTGCTAAATAAATGGTGTGTGTGCAACAATATACTGAAAGGTCAATTATATTGTGCAGCTTATCTCACCACCTGTAGTTATTTAGGTGAAAGCTCCAAAATGCTTGCCTAATATGTCTGTTTATCCAAAAGGAAGTAAAAAGGGAGAGCTAGAAAGATAGCATTGCATTACATTACATGGCAATGCAATGCACAGTTGCTGAAGTTGAACCAAAATGAGCTTGTAATCTGGCTTCTGCAACTTTGAACATGAAAAATCCAATCAGGAGAAGAAAAGCAAAGCCAAAGAGTCCATCCCAAAATCCGACAAACAAGCAAAATGAACAAAAAACATTGAATTCAATTCTTTCTGATTTTAGAAACTGCATTAAAGAAGGGGTGCACCGGTCCTGGAGATACTGCAATACCAGGTCAATGCGTGGAGTGGACAGAGCAAGCTCTTTTTCCATCTCCCTGTTCTAAAAATCCATTTAATATATGGTCCCCAGATAGGGGACGTATCAGATATTAAACTGATAAGAACAGATTTTTTTTTTTTTATCGAAAGCCCGAATTCGTGTACAAAACCCGAGTGCGCTTAAAAAAGTGACAAGTGCCACAAAAAAAGTGCACTAGGATGCTGGTCTTCTTAAAACCCTCTCCAAAAGGAGAAGGGTCCCCCAAACCATTCCCCGTCCCTCCGAGCCAGAAGGCCACAGCGAGGAACAGGGACAAATAGCCACCTCCAGCCGGAGCCAGAGGCGACCCAATCTTACCCCCAATACCTGCCCGAGTTCTCACCCGAGCAAGGCACTGGGAGCCAAAGACTGTGCTCCCCTCCCGGAAGAGGGGAGCCAACAACGCTCTCCTCCCGAAAGAGGAGAGCCAGGGGGGTTCAGGGGGGAGCGGAACCTGATGGCCACACACTCCCCCCCTAGACCTGCCAAGAGAGGAACCCGTAAGGGAACCGCATCCCGACAAAATCCTAGTAAGGACGTGGACACACGTGAAAAAGTGGACACACAGTGACAAAAAAAAATTAAATAAATAGTGAAGGTTTCACAGTATAATACTGCCCGGACCTTCGACCGGGAATTGAAAAATTCCCCATCCTAAGGCCAGAAGGCCCGGAATAAGGGTGTGTGTGAAGAAAGAAATATTGAAGTGCTAGTGCAAATGTGCCATAAACTCAAGTGGGGTTCCCAATCCCAGTGAGTTAAGGCACCCCAGGGTCACCACTCCTGGGGCACTTCACACTTCGGGCTTTCGATCTTCCCCGGCCCAATGGCGTCGATCCTGGGGGGCCATGCTTTCCACCAGATGACTATATTTGCCACCTGGCGTACTAACAAGCGCCTAAACCCCAGTGTGCATAATGTATCAATCTACTAGGGCGGCCAACATCCAAAACCGCCTTTTCGAAAGATACTACACTTGATCTTAGCCAAAAGGCCGAGAAGCGATAACCAGAATTGGTTTCAAACTACGGAGCCACCCAAGGATCCTGAAAAGTCCATTTGTGGAGATGAGCTCCTGGACTCCCGTTAAGAAGACATGTTGTCAACCTCTAGATCCCTTACATGCCTGCACTTTTCGGCTTGCTGCTGCTGCAATCCACGCGTTTTAGATCTGCATAACTCCACCTCTTTAAACACAGCACCTTCACCCCCTGCTGTTCCCACCCGCCTCAACACCGTTGGAAGGGAGGAGAACCAATTAAGGCGGGGGGTGGGGTGGAACGAGCAGCTGTCTACCCTTAGCAGGAGGGCTGCTGATTACATACCTCTCCTGCTGCTGCTGCTGCTGGCTGTCCAGCAGCAGACTGAAGGTGGCTGCTGCTGTGCACAGGTATATATAGGCTCAGAGCCTATTATGACACGCGCAGCCAGCGTTCCATTGCCACATTCCATCTACTGCAGGCAGGATACCTGGCTGGCTGAATGTCGCTGAGAAGCTCACAGAGACCGCCATAAGCAACAGTTTAACAGAATGCCACAGACTAATCAACCAAACTTTTTGGGTTGGGTTCTCTTTTATAGTCTGCAGGCATTAAATGAAAGAAGTCAGTGTTCCAGCAGAAGGAGACAACGTTTCAGAAAAGGCATTGTAGCAAACCAAAAAAGAAATTTTAAGCGCAGCAGAGTAACCAGCGCACATACCTGTTAGCTCAGGTGAGTTTAAAAGGCTGCTGTTGATAACAAGGGCATTTGCTAAATAGATGGTGTGTGTGCAACAATATACTGAAAGGTCAATTATATTGTGCAGCTTATCTCACCACCTGTAGTTATTTAGGTGAAAGCTCCAAAATGCTTGCCTAATATGTCTGTTTATCCAAAAGGAAGTAAAAAGGGAGAGCTAGAAAGATAGCATTGCATTACATTACATGGCAATGCAATGCACAGTTGCTGAAGTTGAACCAAAATGAGCTTGTAATCTGGCTTCTGCAACTTTGAACATGAAAAATCCAATGAGGAGAAGAAAAGCAAAGCCAAAGAGTCCATCCCAAAATCCGACAAACAAGCAAAATGAACAAAAAACATTGAATTCAATTCTTTCTGATTTTAGAAACTGCATTAAAGAAGGGGTGCACCGGTCCTGGAGATACTGCAATACCAGGTCAATGCGTGGAGTGGACAGAGCAAGCTCTTTTTCCATCTCCCTGTTCTAAAAATCCATTTAATATATGGTCCCCAGATAGGGGACGTATCAGATGTTAAACTGATAAGAACAGATACTACACTTGATCTTAGCCAAAAGGCCGAGAAGCGATAACCAGAATTGGTTTCAAACTACGGAGCCACCCAAGGATCCTGAAAAGTCCATTTGTGGAGATGAGCTCCTGGACTCCCGTTAAGAAGACATGTTGTCAACCTCTAGATCCCTTACATGCCTGCACTTTTCGGCTTGCTGCTGCTGCAATCCACGCGTTTTAGATCTGCATAACTCCACCTCTTTAAACACAGCACCTTCACCCCCTGCTGTTCCCACCCGCCTCAACACCGTTGGAAGGGAGGAGAACCAATTAAGGCGGGGGGTGGGGTGGAACGAGCAGCTGTCTACCCTTAGCAGGAGGGCTGCTGATTACATACCTCTCCTGCTGCTGCTGCTGCTGGCTGTCCAGCAGCAGACTGAAGGTGGCTGCTGCTGTGCACAGGTATATAAAGGCTCAGAGCCTATTATGACACACGCAGCCAGCGTTCCATTGCCACATTCCATCTACTGCAGGCAGGATACCTGGCTGGCTGAATGTCGCTGAGAAGCTCACAGAGACCGCCATAAGCAACAGTTTAACAGAATGCCACAGACTAATCAACCAAACTTTTTGGGTTGGGTTCTCTTTTATAGTCTGCAGGCATTAAATGAAAGAAGTCAGTGTTCCAGCAGAGGGAGACAACGTTTCAGAAAAGGCATTGTAGCAAACCAAAAAAGAAATTTTAAGCGCAGCAGAGTAACCAGCGCACATACCTGTTAGCTCAGGTGAGTTTAAAAGGCTGCTGTTGATAACAAGGGCATTTGCTAAATAGATGGTGTGTGTGCAACAATATACTGAAAGGTCAATTATATTGTGCAGCTTATCTCACCACCTGTAGTTATTTAGGTGAAAGCTCCAAAATGCTTGCCTAATATGTCTGTTTATCCAAAAGGAAGTAAAAAGGGAGAGCTAGAAAGATAGCATTGCATTACATTACATGGCAATGCAATGCACAGTTGCTGAAGTTGAACCAAAATGAGCTTGTAATCTGGCTTCTGCAACTTTGAACATGAAAAATCCAATGAGGAGAAGAAAAGCAAAGCCAAAGAGTCCATCCCAAAATCCGACAAACAAGCAAAATGAACAAAAAACATTGAATTCAATTCTTTCTGATTTTAGAAACTGCATTAAAGAAGGGGTGCACCGGTCCTGGAGATACTGCAATACCAGGTCAATGCGTGGAGTGGACAGAGCAAGCTCTTTTTCCATCTCCCTGTTCTAAAAATCCATTTAATATATGGTCCCCAGATAGGGGACGTATCAGATATTAAACTGATAAGAACAGATACTACACTTGATCTTAGCCAAAAGGCCGAGAAGCGATAACCAGAATTGGTTTCAAACTACGGAGCCACCCAAGGATCCTGAAAAGTCCATTTGTGGAGATGAGCTCCTGGACTCCCGTTAAGAAGACATGTTGTCAACCTCTAGATCCCTTACATGCCTGCACTTTTCGGCTTGCTGCTGCTGCAATCCACGCGTTTTAGATCTGCATAACTCCACCTCTTTAAACACAGCACCTTCACCCCCTGCTGTTCCCACCCGCCTCAACACCGTTGGAAGGGAGGAGAACCAATTAAGGCGGGGGGTGGGGTGGAACGAGCAGCTGTCTACCCTTAGCAGGAGGGCTGCTGATTACATACCTCTCCTGCTGCTGCTGCTGGCTGTCCAGCAGCAGACTGAAGGTGGCTGCTGCTGTGCACAGGTATATAAAGGCTCAGAGCCTATTATGACACGCGCAGCCAGCGTTCCATTGCCACATTCCATCTACTGCAGGCAGGATACCTGGCTGGCTGAATGTCGCTGAGAAGCTCACAGAGACCGCCATAAGCAACAGTTTAACAGAATGCCACAGACTAATCAATCAAACTTTTTTGGGTTGGGTTCTCTTTTATAGTCTGCAGGCATTAAATGAAAGAAGTCAGTGTTCCAGCAGAGGGAGACAACGTTTCAGAAAAGGCATTGTAGCAAACCAAAAAAGAAATTTTAAGCGCAGCAGAGTAACCAGCGCACATACCTGTTAGCTCAGGTGAGTTTAAAAGGCTGCTGTTGACAACAAGGGCATTTGCTAAATAGATGGTGTGTGTGCAACAATATACTGAAAGGTCAATTATATTGTGCAGCTTATCTCACCACCTGTAGTTATTTAGGTGAAAGCTCCAAAATGCTTGCCTAATATGTCTGTTTATCCAAAAGGAAGTAAAAAGGGAGAGCTAGAAAGATAGCATTGCATCACATTACATGGCAATGCAATGCACAGTTGCTGAAGTTGAACCAAAATGAGCTTGTAATCTGGCTTCTGCAACTTTGAACATGAAAAATCCAATGAGGAGAAGAAAAGCAAAGCCAAAGAGTCCATCCCAAAATCCGACAAACAAGCAAAATGAACAAAAAACATTGAATTCAATTCTTTCTGATTTTAGAAACTGCATTAAAGAAGGGGTGCACCGGTCCTGGAGATACTGCAATACCAGGTCAATGCGTGGAGTGGACAGAGCAAGCTCTTTTTCCATCTCCCTGTTCTAAAAATCCATTTAATATATGGTCCCCAGATAGGGGACGTATCAGATATTAAACTGATAAGAACAGATACTACACTTGATCTTAGCCAAAAGGCCGAGAAGCGATAACCAGAATTGGTTTCAAACTACGGAGCCACCCAAGGATCCTGAAAAGTCCATTTGTGGAGATGAGCTCCTGGACTCCCGTTAAGAAGACATGTTGTCAACCTCTAGATCCCTTACATGCCTGCACTTTTCGGCTTGCTGCTGCTGCAATCCACGCGTTTTAGATCTGCATAACTCCACCTCTTTAAACACAGCACCTTCACCCCCTGCTGTTCCCACCCGCCTCAACACCGTTGGAAGGGAGGAGAACCAATTAAGGCGGGGGGTGGGGTGGAACGAGCAGCTGTCTACCCTTAGCAGGAGGGCTGCTGATTACATACCTCTCCTGCTGCTGCTGCTGCTGGCTGTCCAGCAGCAGACTGAAGGTGGCTGCTGCTGTGCACAGGTATATAAAGGCTCAGAGCCTATTATGACACGCGCAGCCAGCGTTCCATTGCCACATTCCATCTACTGCAGGCAGGATACCTGGCTGGCTGAATGTCGCTGAGAAGCTCACAGAGACCGCCATAAGCAACAATTTAACAGAATGCCACAGACTAATCAACCAAACTTTTTGGGTTGGGTTCTCTTTTATAGTCTGCAGGCATTAAATGAAAGAAGTCAGTGTTCCAGCAGAGGGAGACAACGTTTCAGAAAAGGCATTGTAGCAAACCAAAAAAGAAATTTTAAGCGCAGCAGAGTAACCAGCGCACATACCTGTTAGCTCAGGTGAGTTTAAAAGGCTGCTGTTGATAACAAGGGCATTTGCTAAATAGATGGTGTGTGTGCAACAATATACTGAAAGGTCAATTATATTGTGCAGCTTATCTCACCACCTGTAGTTATTTAGGTGAAAGCTCCAAAATGCTTGCCTAATATGTCTGTTTATCCAAAAGGAAGTAAAAAGGGAGAGCTAGAAAGATAGCATTGCATTACATTACATGGCAATGCAATGCACAGTTGCTGAAGTTGAACCAAAATGAGCTTGTAATCTGGCTTCTGCAACTTTGAACATGAAAAATCCAATGAGGAGAAGAAAAGCAAAGCCAAAGAGTCCATCCCAAAATCCGACAAACAAGCAAAATGAACAAAAAACATTGAATTCAATTCTTTCTGATTTTAGAAACTGCATTAAAGAAGGGGTGCACCGGTCCTGGAGATACTGCAATACCAGGTCAATGCGTGGAGTGGACAGAGCAAGCTCTTTTTCCATCTCCCTGTTCTAAAAATCCATTTAATATATGGTCCCCAGATAGGGGACGTATCAGATATTAAACTGATAAGAACAGATACTACACTTGATCTTAGCCAAAAGGCCGAGAAGCGATAACCAGAATTGGTTTCAAACTACGGAGCCACCCAAGGATCCTGAAAAGTCCATTTGTGGAGATGAGCTCCTGGACTCCCGTTAAGAAGACATGTTGTCAACCTCTAAATCCCTTACATGCCTGCACTTTTCGGCTTGCTGCTGCTGCAATCCACGCGTTTTAGATCTGCATAACTCCACCTCTTTAAACACAGCACCTTCACCCCCTGCTGTTCCCACCCGCCTCAACACCGTTGGAAGGGAGGAGAACCAATTAAGGCGGGGGGTGGGGTGGAACGAGCAGCTGTCTACCCTTAGCAGGAGGGCTGCTGATTACATACCTCTCCTGCTGCTGCTGCTGCTGGCTGTCCAGCAGCAGACTGAAGGTGGCTGCTGCTGTGCACAGGTATATAAAGGCTCAGAGCCTATTATGACACGCGCAGCCAGCGTTCCATTGCCACATTCCATCTACTGCAGGCAGGATACCTGGCTGGCTGAATGTCGCTGAGAAGCTCACAGAGACCGCCATAAGCAACAGTTTAACAGAATGCCACAGACTAATCAACCAAACTTTTTGGGGTGGGTTCTCTTTTATAGTCTGCAGGCATTAAATGAAAGAAGTCAGTGTTCCAGCAGAGGGAGACAACGTTTCAGAAAAGGCATTGTAGCAAACCAAAAAAGAAATTTTAAGCGCAGCAGAGTAACCAGCGCACATACCTGTTAGCTCAGGTGAGTTTAAAAGGCTGCTGTTGATAACAAGGGCATTTGCTAAATAGATGGTGTGTGTGCAACAATATACTGAAAGGTCAATTATATTGTGCAGCTTATCTCACCACCTGTAGTTATTTAGGTGAAAGCTCCAAAATGCTTGCCTAATATGTCTGTTTATCCAAAAGGAAGTAAAAAGGGAGAGCTAGAAAGATAGCATTGCATTACATTACATGGCAATGCAATGCACAGTTGCTGAAGTTGAACCAAAATGAGCTTGTAATCTGGCTTCTGCAACTTTGAACATGAAAAATCCAATGAGGAGAAGAAAAGCAAAGCCAAAGAGTCCATCCCAAAATCCGACAAACAAGCAAAATGAACAAAAAACATTGAATTCAATTCTTTCTGATTTTAGAAACTGCATTAAAGAAGGGGTGCACCGGTCCTGGAGATACTGCAATACCAGGTCAATGCATGGAGTGGACAGAGCAAGCTCTTTTTCCATCTCCCTGTTCTAAAAATCCATTTAATATATGGTCCCCAGATAGGGGACGTATCAGATATTAAACTGATAAGAACAGATTTTTTTGATTGAATATATCTTTTATTAGCACAAAAAATAAGTTAACAGACAGTGTACAGTGCCGCAGCCCAGTACACACAGAATTCTACATCATATTTACATAGCATGAGGATACGACGCACTAACTAGACACATCGCACCCCTATGCTACACAAAACACTCAATCTGAAAGAAAAAGCATGTCAATCAATACAGTACGACGAACCGTGATAAGGGATAGGGATTGGGAAAAAGGGGATGGGGAGGGGAAAATCACAGGCCCGAAGCTTTATTGAAAGACAAGACACATAAGGGGAGAGGGGGAGGAGGGGTTTAGTCCTCATCCTCGTCCTCCGGACCGTCCATGATGGAATAGTCTCTGAGCAGGCTGTGGATCAGCCTGCGGCAGTCCTGGATGGACATCCTCTCCCTCCTCAAGATGAGCCGGTTCCTGGCGACCCAAACGGCATCCTTGAAGCAGTTCATAAGGCGCCAAGCCTCCTGGATGGCTCCGACGGTATGAACCCCAGGGAATAGTCCATAAAGCACAGAATGGTGCGATAGGCTCGCCCTGGGGACAGAGTTCCTCAGGTCGTCCTCAAGTGCAGTCAATAGGCGCTGTGCAAATCCGCAGTCCCAAAAAGTGTGCAAAGATGTTTCCTCCACGAAGGGGCACCTTGGGCAGTACCGGGTCTTGCACAGGTTCCGGGCATGCATGAATGACCGGACGGGCAGTCCGCCCTGAATCGCCATCCACGACAAGTCCTTGTGCCCGTTGGTCAGCCTGTCAGACGACACATTTGTCCACACAGTCTCCAGCGTGTCCTGGTGAAGTCCTGTGATGTTCTCCACGTCATCCTTGGCTCTGATTAGCTTGTGGATAGTTTTGGGCTTCCACAAGTCGGGCTTGAGTCCCTCCAGTTGATGCTCCCCCACAAATCGAACGACGTCTCCGTAGAACCATGGCGTCGTCCAGTTGTAGGGGAAGGAGCTGTCCCACTTGTCCCAGCCGAGTCGCCTCCAAAGAGGAAGCAGGAAGAAGTGAGACATGGACCTGCCCGCGGAGCCATTCTTGACTTGCAAAGTCCGGCGGACACAATCTCACACAAAAGAGGATCGCAGGAGGGTGGGGATATCTGGAACGCCCTTCCCACCCTTGCGAGGCTCCTTGTACATGACGGCCCGCCTGACTCTGTCCATCTTGGATCCCCAGACAAAGTGAAACACTGTCTTGGTAATGGCCCTGCACACAGTGACGTGTGGGGGCCAGGCCTGCGCCGTGTACTGCAAGACGGGCAGGACCTCATTACGCAGGACGAGTGCCTTACCCTCACAAGTGAGGTGTCTGAGGCTCCAGAGTCCGATCCGTTGCTTCACCTTGGCCAAGCGTTCTTGCCAGGACTTGAGGGCCGCTCCTTCCTTCCCGGACCAGACTCCCAGCACCTTGAGGAAATCCGGTTGAATGTTGAAGGGGAAGGGGGCAGAGGAGGCCGGCTGCCAATCCCCGAAGAGCATGGCTTCCGACTTCCTGCAGTTGACTTTGGCCCCTGAAGCCCGGCCGAACCTCTCACACGTCTGGACAAGGGCGTCGACTGAACCACGATCAGCGCAGAAGACGGTGACGTCGTCCATGTAGAGCGAGCACTTGACCTCGTGTCGTCCCGGACCCGGTGCGGTGATCCCTCTGATCTCTCCATTCTGCCGGATAGCCTCTGCGAAGAGTTCTATAACACAAACAAAAAGAAGAGGTGATAGAGGGCAGCCTTGTCTGACCCCAGAGAGGACAGGGAAGGGGTCAGTCTTCCAGCCGTTCACCAACACCGAGCTGTGGATATCAAAATACATCAGACGGACATACGAACAAAACATGTTACCCAAACCTAACCGGTGCAGAGCTCGGCCCATGAACTCGTGGGAAACCCGGTCGAAGGCCTTCTCCTGATCCAAGGAGACCAGGGCCGCGTGTGCGCGGCGGACCTTGATGTACTCGACCGTGTCCCGCACGAGAGCGAGGCTGTCTGCGATGCGACGTCCAGGGATGCCGCAGGTCTGGTCCGGGTGGATGATCCGTCCGATGACCGTCTTAAGTCGTGTCGCCATCGTCTTGGCCAGGATCTTGTAGTCCACGTTGAGCAGAGTGATGGGACGCCAATTCCTCAGGTCGCACCTCTCTCCCTTCCGCTTGTACAGGATCGTGACCATTCCTTCCCTCAAAGATAGAGGCATTCTACCCTCCACCACCATCTCCTCGTACAGGTCCAACAGGTCCGGACAGATGAGGTCTCCCAGCGCTACATAGAGCTCCGCTGGAAGACCATCACTGCCCGGGGTCCTGCCGGTCCTAAAGGATTTAGCGGCAGAGAGCAATTCGCCCACCATCAGAGGTTTGTCCAAGGCTGCCGTGCCTGCAGGATCAAGATGGTTAGTGATACCTGACAGGAACTTATCAGCAGCGTCGGGGTCGGTAGTCTTGTGGGAGTAGAGTTCGCTGTAGAAGTCGCTGACGACCCTCATCACGTCCTCCTTCCCACGTCGCATGTTTCCGCTCTCGTCTCGCAGCTCGTTCAGGGGCGTGTGACCGGCATGAAGTTTCCTGAAAAAGAATGAGTTACATTTCTCACCCTTCTCCAGATTCTCCACTTTGGAACGGAAGACGATTCGCTTGGACTCCTCCTCAAAGTGCCTTTTCAGGCTCTTCTTGGTCTCCTCCAGCTCCTCCCTCACGTCCCAGCCGCAGTGAAGAAGGTCCTGCAGCGACCGCAGCTCGCGCTGCAGCCCTCTGAAGTCCCTCCTCTTCTCACACGCCTGTTGTCGACCCTTGGCCTGAAAGAAACAGCGAAACTCAAGTTTAACATATTCCCACCAGTCAGAGACTGTTTGGAAGCTACCCTTGTAGGACTGCCACATTGCGTAGGCTGCTCTCAGCTCCTCCACGACTTCATCCTGAGCCAGCAGAGCACAATTCAGCTTCCAGGAGCCGGGGCCGGACGGAAAACCGTCGCCGAGGACACCTTGTAAGTGAATGGCTCTGTGGTCGGAGAAGAAGCAGGAGACCATCGAGTGCCTACTCTGCCTGACTGCCCGAGAGGTGAACACAAAGTCAATCCTGGAGCGGAGTGAGCCATCGGGTCGGCTCCACGAATAGTTCGTGGAGCCTCTCCCCATGGAGCCCACCACGTCCTGAAGAGAGGCCTCGGTTACCATCTCGATGAGCAGCTTGGACGTGATGTCCAACTTGGCAGATGTGCCAGAACTACGACCATCCTCCTCGATGGGGCAGTTGAAATCCCCGGCCATCACTAAGGTCCTGGTGGTGGCAAGCTGAAGCCGCAGGGTCTGGAAAAGCTCCAAACGCTCATTCTTCAGTGGGGACGCATACACGTTGATGAACCTGACAGGTTCTCCCGCCCAGTTGCCATCTACAACAAGAGCCCTGCCGCAGATGAGCTCCTGGACGGACTCAAGCGTGAATGCGCCCCCCCTGATCAGAATTGCGACCCCCGCAGACTTGCAGTCACCCCCACCGGACCAGTAGGATGGACCGTGGGACCACTCCCTGGCCAGATGTTTGAAGGACCTAGAGGAGGGAAGGGAACATTCCTGCAACATATAAACATCACACAACTGGGAAGTAAGGAAGGCATAAATAGTCTGACGTCTGAACTTGTCCTTGATGCTCCTGACATTAATGGAAAATAAGTTAATATTAGCCATCATGTAGGGAAAAAAGAAAAAGTTAGCGCAGGCAATACACCTTAGTTACCACTCCGGTCGGGTGGTCCCTCGTCGGTGTTGACTGCTGGTGACGGGATCACCAGCAGGCCCTCTTCCTCCATCTGGTCAAGCAGCGCGGCCTCGATCTCGGCGACCACCAGTTCCTCCTCTTCTGGCTCGGCCACCAGGGTCTCAACCATGTGCTCCATCTCTTCTGGCTCAGGGAGGGTATCCTCCTTTTCGCCTACGAAATCCAGAATCTTCTTTTTGGAGGATTCAGTAGCAGGGCTGTCCTCCACCTTCCTCTTTCCCCGGGTTGGAACTGGGGAGACAAGAAGGGGAAAATCCTCCTCGGAATAGATAGCGGCGGGTGGAGGAAAGGTTAATTCCACCGCTACCATGGTCTGGGGAGGGAGAGTGGCTGCCGGGGCAGGGGAAAGGACACCTGCTGAGGAGTAGGGGAAGGAGGAAGAGGAAGTGGAATCCTCAGCAGGGGTGGCCGGGGTGGGGGGGGATTGGACGGGGGTGGCAGGGGGAGGGATCGAGAGAGGGGTGACAGAACTCTTACCCTCCTTTGACTTTTTCTTCTGCTTCGGAGCTGCTGGGACCGTCGCTGGGGCTTTGGCCACCGACTCCTTGACCGCTTTGGCCTTGGTCGTCTCGGCCTTGGCCGCTGGGGCCTTGGTCGTCGCGTCCTTGACCTTCACAGGCCTGGTCATCGGGGCCTTGTCCTCCGTAGCTGGGGTCGTCGCAACCACCGATGCCCAGGATCTCTCACGCTTGGGGCAATCCTTGTACAGATGAGCCGCCAGCCCACACAGGTTGCAGGACGTCTTCTTCGGGCAGTCCTTCGAGCTGTGTCCCGTCACTCGACAAATCCTGCAGGCATCCTCCTTGCAGTCCTTCATCTCGTGGCCGTTCTTGCCGCATCTCCTGCAGTTCCGCGGCATGTCCGGGTAATAGATGAGGCCGTAGGAGTTGCCCAGGGAGAATGTCGGGGGCAGGTGCCGAAGTCCGTCTGAGTACGCCAGGTCCCTGTGAAGTCTAACGGTCACCGACCACTTACCTGTCCAGAAGCCGAGTCCATTCAGGATGTGAGAAGGTTCCTTCACAACCAAACAGAAGCGTCTCAGGAAGGTACAGATGTCTTGGCCTGGGGTGTGCGGGTTGCGCATGGAGACCGTGATCCTCCTTTCGTCCCTCTGGATAGGGCAGCTACCTGTAAAGGCAGAGAAAGAATTATCTGGTCCTTTTGCGCTTACCATTTCCCAGAACCTCCTGCAGGTGTTCACAGTGGCGAAGGTGACGAAGAAGATCCCCGTCAAGAAGGTCTGGATGCTGAGGGTGTCCGACCTGGAGAAGCCTCGATCCAGCAGCATCTTCTGGCAGAACACGTCCGAGGACATGTCCGGCACCCTCCCATCCACTTCCTTCAGCTTCAGGGCCACCGTCTGCCGCATCCATGGCTCCAGGGCTGGAGCTTCGTGGCGGGGCTTCTGGGGTCCCTTCTGCTGGCCAGTCGTGGAGGCAGAGTCCTTGGGGTCAGAATCGGCTCCTGGCTGGGCCCTCCTGGCTGTCCCCTGCTCCAGGCTCTTCTTTTCGGCCTTCCTCGCAGCGCTTGCCATGGCTTTCCTCCTGCAGTTACTTCTTGGAGCTGGATCTGGAACTTTTCCCGGAATGGGTGGAGCTATGCAGATTCTTCTCCCGTCGTGTTCTGGACAAATTCCCCGAAAGGTCTTTGTCTCGATGATTTTCTTCCTCGAAGATTCCACAGGACAGCCCGATTCTTCTCCGAGTCTTCGTCTTCTTCTGGATTCTTTAGAGCTTCTTCCTCCCACCGATATCCGCCTTCCTTCTCCGATGTCAGCTGGGCTCCGAAGCTCTTCTCCTTCCGAGTTCGATCGCTCTCGTCAAGTGTAGATCGTAGCTCTTGTGTTCTTATAAGAACAGATACTACACTTGATCTTAGCCAAAAGGCCGAGAAGCGATAACCAGAATTGGTTTCAAACTACGGAGCCACCCAAGGATCCTGAAAAGTCCATTTGTAGAGATGAGCTCCTGGACTCCCGTTAAGAAGACATGTTGTCAACCTCTAGATCCCTTACATGCCTGCACTTTTCGGCTTGCTGCTGCTGCAATCCATGCGTTTTAGACCTGCATAACTCCACCTCTTTAAACACAGCACCTTCACCCCCTGCTGTTCCCACCCGCCTCAACACCGTTGGAAGGGAGGAGAACCAATTAAGGCGGGGGGTGGGGTGGAACGAGCAGCTGTCTACCCTTAGCAGGAGGGCTGCTGATTACATACCTCTCCTGCTGCTGCTGCTGCTGGCTGTCCAGCAGCAGACTGAAGGTGGCTGCTGCTGTGCACAGGTATATAAAGGCTCAGAGCCTATTATGACACGCGCAGCCAGCGTTCCATTGCCACATTCCATCTACTGCAGGCAGGATACCTGGCTGGCTGAATGTCGCTGAGAAGCTCACAGAGACCGCCATAAGCAACAGTTTAACAGAATGCCACAGACTAATCAACCAAACTTTTTGGGGTGGGTTCTCTTTTATAGTCTGCAGGCATTAAATGAAAGAAGTCAGTGTTCCAGCAGAGGGAGACAACGTTTCAGAAAAGGCATTGTAGCAAACCAAAAAAGAAATTTTAAGCGCAGCAGAGTAACCAGCGCACATACCTGTTAGCTCAGGTGAGTTTAAAAGGCTGCTGTTGATAACAAGGGCATTTGCTAAATAGATGGTGTGTGTGCAACAATATACTGAAAGGTCAATTATATTGTGCAGCTTATCTCACCACCTGTAGTTATTTAGGTGAAAGCTCCAAAATGCTTGCCTAATATGTCTGTTTATCCAAAAGGAAGTAAAAAGGGAGAGCTAGAAAGATAGCATTGCATTACATTACATGGCAATGCAATGCACAGTTGCTGAAGTTGAACCAAAATGAGCTTGTAATCTGGCTTCTGCAACTTTGAACATGAAAAATCCAATGAGGAGAAGAAAAGCAAAGCCAAAGAGTCCATCCCCAAATCCGACAAACAAGCAAAATGAACAAAAAACATTGAATTCAATTCTTTCTGATTTTAGAAACTGCATTAAAGAAGGGGTGCACCGGTCCTGGAGATACTGCAATACCAGGTCAATGCGTGGAGTGGACAGAGCAAGCTCTTTTTCCATCTCCCTGTTCTAAAAATCCATTTAATATATGGTCCCCAGATAGGGGACGTATCAGATATTAAACTGATAAGAACAGATACTACACTTGATCTTAGCCAAAAGGCCGAGAAGCGATAACCAGAATTGGTTTCAAACTACGGAGCCACCCAAGGATCCTTAAAAGTCCATTTGTGGAGATGAGCTCCTGGACTCCCGTTAAGAAGACATGTTGTCAACCTCTAGATCCCTTACATGCCTGCACTTTTCGGCTTGCTGCTGCTGCAATCCACGCGTTTTAGATCTGCATAACTCCACCTCTTTAAACACAGCACCTTCACCCCCTGCTGTTCCCACCCGCCTCAACACCGTTGGAAGGGAGGAGAACCAATTAAGGCGGGGGGTGGGGTGGAACGAGCAGCTGTCTACCCTTAGCAGGAGGGCTGCTGATTACATACCTCTCCTGCTGCTGCTGCTGCTGGCTGTCCAGCAGCAGACTGAAGGTGGCTGCTGCTGTGCACAGGTATATAAAGGCTCAGAGCCTATTATGACACGCGCAGCCAGCGTTCTATTGCCACATTCCATCTACTGCAGGCAGGATACCTGGCTGGCTGAATGTCTCTGAGAAGCTCACAGAGACCGCCATAAGCAACAGTTTAACAGAATGCCACAGACTAATCAACCAAACTTTTTGGGTTGGGTTCTCTTTTATAGTCTGCAGGCATTAAATGAAAGAAGTCAGTGTTCCAGCAGAGGGAGACAACGTTTCAGAAAAGGCATTGTAGCAAACCAAAAAAGAAATTTTAAGCGCAGCAGAGTAACCAGCGCACATACCTGTTAGCTCAGGTGAGTTTAAAAGGCTGCTGTTGATAACAAGGGCATTTGCTAAATAGATGGTGTGTGTGCAACAATATACTGAAAGGTCAATTATATTGTGCAGCTTATCTCACCACCTGTAGTTATTTAGGTGAAAGCTCCAAAATGCTTGCCTAATATGTCTGTTTATCCAAAAGGAAGTAAAAAGGGAGAGCTAGAAAGATAGCATTGCATTACATTACATGGCAATGCAATGCACAGTTGCTGAAGTTGAACCAAAATGAGCTTGTAATCTGGCTTCTGCAACTTTGAACATGAAAAATCCAATGAGGAGAAGAAAAGCAAAGCCAAAGAGTCCATCCCAAAATCCGACAAACAAGCAAAATGAACAAAAAACATTGAATTCAATTCTTTCTGATTTTAGAAACTGCATTAAAGAAGGGGTGCACCGGTCCTGGAGATACTGCAATACCAGGTCAATGCGTGGAGTGGACAGAGCAAGCTCTTTTTCCATCTCCCTGTTCTAAAAATCCATTTAATATATGGTCCCCAGATAGGGGACGTATCAGATATTAAACTGATAAGAACAGATACTACACTTGATCTTAGCCAAAAGGCCGAGAAGCGATAACCAGAATTGGTTTCAAACTACGGAGCCACCCAAGGATCCTGAAAAGTCCATTTGTGGAGATGAGCTCCTGGACTCCCGTTAAGAAGACATGTTGTCAACCTCTAGATCCCTTACATGCCTGCACTTTTCGGCTTGCTGCTGCTGCAATCCACGCGTTTTAGATCTGCATAACTCCACCTCTTTAAACACAGCACCTTCACCCCCTGCTGTTCCCACCCGCCTCAACACCGTTGGAAGGGAGGAGAACCAATTAAGGCGGGGGGTGGGGTGGAACGAGCAGCTGTCTACCCTTAGCAGGAGGGCTGCTGATTACATACCTCTCCTGCTGCTGCTGCTGCTGGCTGTCCAGCAGCAGACTGAAGGTGGCTGCTGCTGTGCACAGGTATATAAAGGCTCAGAGCCTATTATGACACGCGCAGCCAGCGTTCCATTGCCACATTCCATCTACTGCAGGCAGGATACCTGGCTGGCTGAATGTCGCTGAGAAGCTCACAGAGACCGCCATAAGCAACAGTTTAACAGAATGCCACAGACTAATCAACCAAACTTTTTGGGTTGGGTTCTCTTTTATAGTCTGCAGGCATTAAATGAAAGAAGTCAGTGTTCCAGCAGAGGGAGACAACGTTTCAGAAAAGGCATTGTAGCAAACCAAAAAAGAAATTTTAAGCGCAGCAGAGTAACCAGCGCACATACCTGTTAGCTCAGGTGAGTTTAAAAGGCTGCTGTTGATAACAAGGGCATTTGCTAAATAGATGGTGTGTGTGCAACAATATACTGAAAGGTCAATTATATTGTGCAGCTTATCTCACCACCTGTAGTTATTTAGGTGAAAGCTCCAAAATGCTTGCCTAATATGTCTGTTTATTCAAAAGGAAGTAAAAAGGGAGAGCTAGAAAGATAGCATTGCATTACATTACATGGCAATGCAATGCACAGTTGCTGAAGTTGAACCAAAATGAGCTTGTAATCTGGCTTCTGCAACTTTGAACATGAAAAATCCAATGAGGAGAAGAAAAGCAAAGCCAAAGAGTCCATCCCAAAATCCGACAAACAAGCAAAATGAACAAAAAACATTGAATTCAATTCTTTCTGATTTTAGAAACTGCATTAAAGAAGGGGTGCACCGGTCCTGGAGATACTGCAATACCAGGTCAATGCGTGGAGTGGACAGAGCAAGCTCTTTTTCCATCTCCCTGTTCTAAAAATCCATTTAATATATGGTCCCCAGATAGGGGACGTATCAGATATTAAACTGATAAGAACAGATACTACACTTGATCTTAGCCAAAAGGCCGAGAAGCGATAACCAGAATTGGTTTCAAACTACGGAGCCACCCAAGGATCCTGAAAAGTCCATTTGTGGAGATGAGCTCCTGGACTCCCGTTAAGAAGACATGTTGTCAACCTCTAGATCCCTTACATGCCTGCACTTTTCGGCTTGCTGCTGCTGCAATCCACGCGTTTTAGATCTGCATAACTCCACCTCTTTAAACACAGCACCTTCACCCCCTGCTGTTCCCACCCGCCTCAACACCGTTGGAAGGGAGGAGAACCAATTAAGGCGGGGGGTGGGGTGGAACGAGCAGCTGTCTACCCTTAGCAGGAGGGCTGCTGATTACATACCTCTCCTGCTGCTGCTGCTGCTGGCTGTCCAGCAGCAGACTGAAGGTGGCTGCTGCTGTGCACAGGTATATAAAGGCTCAGAGCCTATTATGACACGCGCAGCCAGCGTTCCATTGCCACATTCCATCTACTGCAGGCAGGATACCTGGCTGGCTGAATGTCGCTGAGAAGCTCACAGAGACCGCCATAAGCAACAGTTTAACAGAATGCCACAGACTAATCAACCAAACTTTTTGGGTTGGGTTCTCTTTTATAGTCTGCAGGCATTAAATGAAAGAAGTCAGTGTTCCAGCAGAGGGAGACAACGTTTCAGAAAAGGCATTGTAGCAAACCAAAAAAGAAATTTTAAGCGCAGCAGAGTAACCAGCGCACATACCTGTTAGCTCAGGTGAGTTTAAAAGGCTGCTGTTGATAACAAGGGCATTTGCTAAATAGATGGTGTGTGTGCAACAATATACTGAAAGGTCAATTATATTGTGCAGCTTATCTCACCACCTGTAGTTATTTAGGTGAAAGCTCCAAAATGCTTGCCTAATATGTCTGTTTATCAAAAAGGAAGTAAAAAGGGAGAGCTAGAAAGATAGCATTGCATTACATTACATGGCAATGCAATGCACAGTTGCTGAAGTTGAACCAAAATGAGCTTGTAATCTGGCTTCTGCAACTTTGAACATGAAAAATCCAATGAGGAGAAGAAAAGCAAAGCCAAAGAGTCCATCCCAAAATCCGACAAACAAGCAAAATGAACAAAAAACATTGAATTCAATTCTTTCTGATTTTAGAAACTGCATTAAAGAAGGGGTGCACCAGTCCTGGAGATACTGCAATACCAGGTCAATGCGTGGAGTGGACAGAGCAAGCTCTTTTTCCATCTCCCTGTTCTAAAAATCCATTTAATATATGGTCCCCAGATAGGGGACGTATCAGATATTAAACTGATAAGAACAGATACTACACTTGATCTTAGCCAAAAGGCCGAGAAGCGATAACCAGAATTGGTTTCAAACTACGGAGCCACCCAAGGATCCTGAAAAGTCCATTTGTGGAGATGAGCTCCTGGACTCCCGTTAAGAAGACATGTTGTCAACCTCTAGATCCCTTACATGCCTGCACTTTTCGGCTTGCTGCTGCTGCAATCCACGCGTTTTAGATCTGCATAACTCCACCTCTTTAAACACAGCACCTTCACCCCCTGCTGTTCCCACCCGCCTCAACACCGTTGGAAGGGAGGAGAACCAATTAAGGCGAGGGGTGGGGTGGAACGAGCAGCTGTCTACCCTTAGCAGGAGGGCTGCTGATTACATACCTCTCCTGCTGCTGCTGCTGCTGCTGGCTGTCCAGCAGCAGACTGAAGGTGGCTGCTGCTGTGCACAGGTATATAAAGGCTCAGAGCCTATTATGACACGCGCAGCCAGCGTTCCATTGCCACATTCCATCTACTGCAGGCAGGATACCTGGCTGGCTGAATGTCGCTGAGAAGCTCACAGAGACCGCCATAAGCAACAGTTTAACAGAATGCCACAGACTAATCAACCAAACTTTTTGGGTTGGGTTCTCTTTTATAGTCTGCAGGCATTAAATGAAAGAAGTCAGTGTTCCAGCAGAGGGAGACAACGTTTCAGAAAAGGCATTGTAGCAAACCAAAAAAGAAATTTTAAGCGCAGCAGAGTAACCAGCGCACATACCTGTTAGCTCAGGTGAGTTTAAAAGGCTGCTGTTGATAACAAGGGCATTTGCTAAATAGATGGTGTGTGTGCAACAATATACTGAAAGGTCAATTATATTGTGCAGCTTATCTCACCACCTGTAGTTATTTAGGTGAAAGCTCCAAAATGCTTGCCTAATATGTCTGTTTATCCAAAAGGAAGTAAAAAGGGAAAGCTAGAAAGATAGCATTGCATTACATTACATGGCAATGCAATGCACAGTTGCTGAAGTTGAACCAAAATGAGCTTGTAATCTGGCTTCTGCAACTTTGAACATGAAAAATCCAATGAGGAGAAGAAAAGCAAAGCCAAAGAGTCCATCCCAAAATCCGACAAACAAGCAAAATGAACAAAAAACATTGAATTCAATTCTTTCTGATTTTAGAAACTGCATTAAAGAAGGGGTGCACCGGTCCTGGAGATACTGCAATACCAGGTCAATGCGTGGAGTGGACAGAGCAAGCTCTTTTTCCATCTCCCTGTTCTAAAAATCCATTTAATATATGGTCCCCAGATAGGGGACGTATCAGATATTAAACTGATAAGAACAGATTTTTTTTTTTTCCTCAGATTAAGACCCACATTAATTTATGCATCATAGCGCATATTCACATAACGGGTTCTCAAATCATCATTCGGAAAAACAAAAACAAAATCCCAAAAAACACAACCCTGCAATTAACTGTTACTTACTGTAAGAAGTCCAATGTGAAAAGTTCCAGAGTGCTTCTGCTGCTGTCTCACCATACTTCTTTTTATCCAATAAATAGGCATAAAACAGTCTAGCAAGAAAAATCTTTCTGCATTCCATGGGGGAAAAAACAATCTTTTTAAAAATCACCAAATTCCGAACGTCCCATAAAACCTCTTTATATATGACAAAAATAATCCAGCTTGCCCGCTTCCTTTGCGAGTACTTAAAATCTTGACCTATTAAAATCCTTTCAAAATCGAAACAATGAAAACCAACTAAAGCAACAAACATACGTGACAACAAGGTAAAAACTTTTTTAGCAAAAAAACAGTCCCAAAAAATATGCTGTATTGTTTCCACCTTATTGCAACCTTCCCTAGGACATAGTTCTTGAACCTTTATCCCCCGGTCATTCAAAAAAGCCCTTGTTGGCAAGCATCCATGCAACGCCATCCAGGTTACATCCTTCTGTCTGTTGCTGATTCCACGCATGAAAAAAAGCTTCCACACCTGTCCAGACTGTGCATTATTACAAAACGGCACATCACATAACATCTCCTTCTTCTTAATACCTGAGACAATCAGTTTTTTGTCCGGTCTAACCATGGAGCTTATCCCATTTTGATCATAGAAGGACCTAAGCACCACATAAAAAAACGGTATCACAAAGGAAACTGGTTTTCTTAAATCCTTCTCACACCAGCTCCATTTCTGGAAAAGCCGTCCTGCTAAATATTTGCACATGTCCGCAGTCCTGTTATTGCACTGGGATAATTTATAAATGTTCAAAGAATAATGCATTCTTAAAAATAAGTCAATGTTAGGAAAATCACAACCCCCATTTTCCACAGAACACATAACCATTCCTCTTCTTAGTTTCTCCATTTTGGATCCCCAAAAAAACACAAACAGTTTCCTTGTCACTCTCTTTGTCCAAAGCACAGCAGGTGGGAAAATCAAAGCAGTGTACAGCAGAAGCGGGAGAATCACAGACTTGATTACCAGCACTTTCCCTCTCAGCGACAGGTTCCTTAGTTTCCAAAAGTTCAACTTCTGATCCATTTTGTCTTCTAGAATCTTCAGGCTGCTTTTCCCTTTCAGTTCCTTCTCAAAGATGACACCAAGAACCTCAATTTCCTCCCTACTCTCCACTCCTGCCACGTTAACCTCAACCTGCCTCCCAAAGTTACAAAGCTGGCACTTTCCCCAATTCACCGCCATACCAGCCACACAACAAAAAATCCTTACGTGCAAATTCACTCTATTGAGATCCGCCTGTGAACCACAAGTAAAAACAATATCATCCATATAACTTAAAGACTTGACTGGACCCCCGGATCCCCCAGGAATAAAAACACCAGCCACACACTTGTCAACTTGCACACTTTTTAAAAGGGCCTCCACCACACAGATAAAAAGAATTGGTGACAGGGGACAACCCTGCCTAACTCCCGATAAAATATTAAAACTGGAACTCACATGCCCATTAACTAAAATCTGGCTACTGACCCCACAATAAAAACTCTTAATGACCATCAATAATTTATCCGGAACACCAAGGTGACTTAAAGCAGAGAACAAAAATCTATGTGATATTTTATCAAAGGCTTTCTCCAGGTCCACCGACTGTAACAAAAGAGCATTCTTATTCAAATTAGCCTGATAAATTAAGTCTCTTAGAAGCAGCAAATTATCTGAAATTTTCCTACCAGGCACTGCACATGCCTGATACTCCCCCACCATATCACCTATCACATCTGCCAGTCTACCAGCCACAATTTTAGAAATAATTTTGTAATCACTGTTTAACAATGTTATGGGCCTCCAATTTTTAATATCCCTCATGTCCCCTTTCTTATGAATCAGCGTAACAATCCCCCTACGCATAGAAACCGATAAAATCCCATGAGTAAAACCATATTGCACCACCCGGGAAAACTCCACACCTATAATATCCCAAAATCTAACATAAAATTCAGCAGGAAGACCATCACAGCCTGGCGTCTTGCCTTTCGCCAAGCCATCCACTGCCCGTCTAATTTCATCTTTCCCAACCTCCTCACTTAAAAACCCAATTTTCTCCTCAGGAATATTATTAGTTAATACTTTGCAATAATCATTAATTTCCGCATCACTGGCTCTACTATCGTTAGAGAAGAGTGTTTCATAAAAGGAAAGAATACTGCCAATCATCTCATCCCCAGATACCTCCCCTGCAGGAGAAAAAACAGACTTAAAAACCCCTTTAGGTTTAAAACATTTTTTAAAAAAGTATCTCGAACATTGCTCATTTTCCTCCATGTGCTTTATTTTTGCCTTAAACATAATAGTCTTCCCTTTTTCAATAAGTATCTTCTTCAGTTCGTCCTTCAAATCTGCAATCTCTTTATCCACCTCCATCCCCGCTCTCTTAAACTTATGGAGTACTTCCAATTTTGAAATAACAGCAGCATCATGATCCCTTTTGGCTTTCGCTCTCCTAAAACACCCCCCTTTAAAATAACATGCAAATTTCTCCTTAGCCCAGTCCCACCACTCTAGCAAATCTTTAAAAAGGTGCTGTTCAGACACACAAGACAAAAACACTTTATTAAAACCAACCTTAACACTCTCCTCTTCCAGCAGGCTTACGTTCAGCTTCCAGAGTCCCTTTCCAAAAGCCAGGGACTCAGCTATACACAGATCTACCACTATCATCTTGTGGTCAGAAAAAGTCGTCATCACGTGGTTGCACTTGGCCACCTTAATCCCTTCAGACATAAAACATAGTCAATTCGGGAAACACTACGTCCACTATCTGATATGTATGTGAACTTATCACTTGGCCCAACCATCAGACCAGCATCCGTGTAGCGTAAATCCTGCACAATCTGATTTAAAATATTAGACGTAACATCAGTCCTACCTTCCGTAGAGCTCTTACGATCTTTTGCGGATCTGACACAATTAAAATCTCCAGCCACTATAGTGAAGTCTCTGCCTGGTAAAAACAACTTTAGAGACTCCAAAAACCCAACTCTTGCTTGTTTATCAGCAGGGGCATAAACATTAAAAACCCGTACCCGCTGACCTAAAAAATCCACTAATAAAAACAGACATCTCCCAGGTATGATTACTTTAAACTCTAAAACCTTTAGACTGGAATTACACAGTAAAATGCCCACCCCTTCATTCCTGTTTTCTGAGCATGGGGACCAAAAAGATTGCCCCTTATTCCACTCACTCTCATGCGGGGCAGATTTAATTACACATTCCTGCAGACAGACAATATCTGCATTCACACTCTCAATGTACTCCAGTATCCCTGCTCTCCTACAAGCAGAACCAATCCCTCGTACATTCAGAGAAGCAACACACAACGCCATCATAACAACAGGAAAAAATCTCCACCATACCCGATCCATCATGAACCAGGAGAAAACCCACTCCTGCCACCCACTTTTCTACGTATATCAGGCGACTCAGAACTCGAGTCCCTGTTAGAATAACCTGGTCTTAGGGAGACTGGATCTTCCTGCCCCCCAGACCAACACCCCTCCACCTTACTTCTTTTAATCACGGAGGCATAACTCTCCTCCTTGCCATCATCTTCCTCCTCATTTTCACTCCAATCACTGTTAACCCTATCACGCTGCTGAGGGGTTATAGTTCCATCCGAATCAGAATCCTCCTCCTCCAAAACCTCCATTTCCTCACCCCCATCTCTTCCCAAAACAGGATTCACTGACTCCGCCATATTAGACAAATCCATCCCATCACCCGGGCCATGCACATCAGCTACTTTGTTTATTACTTCCAGCCCCTCCCTCAAACCAACTTTCTTCTGGCTCCGCCCCTTTTCCTCCATCTTGGGCACCGCATGGTCTCTTCCCCTACCACCATCTTGTTTTTGGCTTTCCCCCTCTGAGTCTGAGCCTTCGCCCTCCTCCCCACTTTCCTGCCGAGTCTTCTTCTGCCTCTCTTCAGCGTCCACCTGTGACCTAGGAATCTGAGCCCACAATCTACATTTCCTTGCAAGGTGATCTGCATGTCCACACAAATCACACACCTTATTCATTGGGCAACCACTTGCAACATGCCCAGATTTCCCACAACCTCTACAAACATCACCTTGCACTGGACAATCTTTCTGAACATGTCCAAACTCATGACACTTCCTACAATATTCCATCTGTCCATTATAAAAACAAAATCCCCTTTCTCCTCCGATAGAAAACTGTGCAGGAATGCTCTTGGCACCCCCAATAGCTCTATCATCCGGTCTCAGTTTTACAACATATCTCCTCTTGCCATTTAGATAATTGTATTTGTTCTTCATTCTTCCCAAAAATTTAACCTCACTGCAATACCGAGCTAAAAAATTGGAAACAGTCTCATCCGGAACTTTAGGGTTATACATGTGCACAACCACATACTTATATGTCTGCTGGAACAGAGGTTCCAGTGCAATAAACTCTAGGCATTTCAATTCCTTTTCTTCCTTCATTCGTACCAACTCCATGTAGACTCTCTGGCAAATACTCAAAGAAACAAAAGTGATATCATAAATTCCTTGTTTCTGAAAATCCTGCAGTGCCAATACATCCGTTACCTTCAAGCCATTAATGTTCTTCAAGACATCAACGCAAACTTGGTCCAAACCGATTTCTCCTTCATGACCTGCAGCCACCTTCAGACGGACCGAGTCCTCTAATCCACGTGTTTTCTCCACCATTTTTACAGCAGATAAACACAATCGCCGCTCAATCGCACACTAGGGCCCCACAAGGGGGAACCCCAGTCACAACTGCCCTCCAAACAACACCAGCAGCAGAAAACCACCACTGATCTTGCCAAAAGCCCGAGAAGCGATAACCAGAATTGGTTTCAAACTACGGAGCCACCCAAGGATCCTGAAAAGTCCATTTGTGGAGATGAGCTCCTGGACTCCCGTTAAGAAGACATGTTGTCAACCTCTAGATCCCTTACATGCCTGCACTTTTCGGCTTGCTGCTGCTGCAATCCACGCGTTTTAGATCTGCATAACTCCACCTCTTTAAACACAGCACCTTCACCCCCTGCTGTTCCCACCCGCCTCAACACCGTTGGAAGGGAGGAGAACCAATTAAGGCGGGGGGTGGGGTGGAACGAGCAGCTGTCTACCCTTAGCAGGAGGGCTGCTGATTACATACCTCTCCTGCTGCTGCTGCTGCTGGCTGTCCAGCAGCAGACTGAAGGTGGCTGCTGCTGTGCACAGGTATATAAAGGCTCAGAGCCTATTATGACACGCGCAGCCAGCGTTCCATTGCCACATTCCATCTACTGCAGGCAGGATACCTGGCTGGCTGAATGTCGCTGAGAAGCTCACAGAGACCGCCATAAGCAACAGTTTAACAGAATGCCACAGACTAATCAACCAAACTTTTTGGGTTGGGTTCTCTTTTATAGTCTGCAGGCATTAAATGAAAGAAGTCAGTGTTCCAGCAGAGGGAGACAACGTTTCAGAAAAGGCATTGTAGCAAACCAAAAAAGAAATTTTAAGCGCAGCAGAGTAACCAGCGCACATACCTGTTAGCTCAGGTGAGTTTAAAAGGCTGCTGTTGATAACAAGGGCATTTGCTAAATAGATGGTGTGTGTGCAACAATATACTGAAAGGTCAATTATATTGTGCAGCTTATCTCACCACCTGTAGTTATTTAGGTGAAAGCTCCAAAATGCTTGCCTAATATGTCTGTTTATCCAAAAGGAAGTAAAAAGGGAGAGCTAGAAAGATAGCATTGCATTACATTACATGGCAATGCAATGCACAGTTGCTGAAGTTGAACCAAAATGAGCTTGTAATCTGGCTTCTGCAACTTTGAACATGAAAAATCCAATGAGGAGAAGAAAAGCAAAGCCAAAGAGTCCATCCCAAAATCCGACAAACAAGCAAAATGAACAAAAAACATTGAATTCAATTCTTTCTGATTTTAGAAACTGCATTAAAGAAGGGGTGCACCGGTCCTGGAGATACTGCAATACCAGGTCAATGCGTGGAGTGGACAGAGCAAGCTCTTTTTCCATCTCCCTGTTCTAAAAATCCATTTAATATATGGTCCCCAGATAGGGGACGTATCAGATATTAACCCCTTAATAACATCTGACGTACTAATACGCGTCTGTGCCCTGGGACTTAAGAGCCAGACCCGTATTAGTACGTCATCGCGATCGCGCCCGCACACAGGCTGTGCGGGCGCGATCGCCGCCGGGTGTCAGCTGATTGTCACAGCTGACACCCGGTACTATGTGCAGGGAGCGGTCACGCACCGCTCCCAGCACATTAACCCCCGCGATGCTGCGATCGAAGTCGATCGAAGTCGATCGCGGCATTGGGGGGGCAAGGGGAGGTGATCGGCGATACTCACCTCCTCTTCCGGCTTCCAGCGCAGTCTGCAAAGGCTTCCCGGGTGTTGCCATGACGACCCGATGTCGTCATGACAACATCCGGGTCACCAGAGAGCAGGAAGATTGCTTGGACATGCGCAGTGCATCTCCAAGCAATCTTCACACTGTGCATTTCTGACAGCTTGCATGGCATAGGGATGGTGCTCCATTCCTGTGCCATGCAGGCGATCAGAAAAAAAAGTGAAAGTCCCAGAGTGGGACAAAGTAATAAAGTGTATAAACTGTGTGAAAGTGGAAAAAAAAAAAAAAAAAAATGTGCAAAAATATTATAAAAAAATAAAAAAAATAATACACCAAAAATAAAAATATAATGTACCCATCAATAAATATTATTATAAAAAAAATAAAAAAAAAACAATAAAAGTACACATATTTGGTATCGCCGCGTCCGGAACAACCTGACCTATAAAACTGTCCCACTAGTTAACCCCTTCAGTGAACACGGTAAAAAAAAAAAAAAAAAAAACAAGCAAAAAACAATGCTTTATCACCATACCGCCAAACAAAAAGTGGAATAACACGCGATCAAAAAGACGCATATAAATAAAAATAATACCGCTGAAAACGTCATCTCGTCCCGCAAAAAACAAGCCGCCATATAGCTCCATCAGCCGAAAAATAAAAAAGTTATAGCTCTCAGAATAAAGCAATACTAAAAAATATTTTTTTCTATAAAATAGCTTTTATTGTGTATAAGCGCCAAAACATAGAAAAATGATACAAATGTGGTACCGCTGTAAACGTACTGACCCGAAGAGTAAAGCTGCCTCATCAATTTTACCACACGCGGAACAGAATAAAAAAAAAAAAAAAAAAACAATTCCTGAATTGTTGGTTTTTGTTTATTCTGCCTCCCAAAAATCGGAATAGAAAGCGATCAAAAAATGTCACGTGCCTGAAAATGGCACCAATAACAACGTCAAGTCATCCCGCAAAAAACGAGCCGTCACATGACTGTCTGCCAAAATCTGGAAAAATTATAGCTCTCAAAATATGGCGATGCAAAAACTAGATTTTACAAAAAATGCGTCTTTTAGTGTGTGACAGCTGTCAGTCATAAAAACCCCATATGATTCTGGCATTGCTGTAATCACACCGATCCGAAGAATAAAGTCGTCTAATCACTTATACCGCACAAGGAACGGCGTCAAAAATAAACTCTTGAGTTAGGATTGGGCTAGGGTTAGGGCTGGGTTTGGGGCTAGGGTTGTGCTGGGGCTAGGGTTGTGCTGGGGCTAGGGTTTTGCTGGGGCTAGGGTTGTGCTAGGGTTAGGGCTGGGGTTGGGATTTTTTTCAAAAGTAAGAAAAAAAGATGACGATATGGCGACTAGTGTTGAGAGCAAGTGCTCGCTACTTGAGATTGCATCGGGTGCTCTGGTATGCATTTAGTATCGTGGGTATTTGAGTGACATGCTCGAGTCTCTGCCCCATATGCTTCGCGGCCAAAAAACTTTATGGGGATTGCCTGCCATGCACGAGCGATCCCCGCATGTTTTTTTTTGGGTGTCTAATAACCGTGAAACATGCGGAGCAGGGACTCGAGCATGTCACTCGAGCACTTGAGCAAACTCAAGTAGCGAGCACTTGCGCTCAAGAATAATGAAAACTTATTCAATATGATGACCTAATGTAAACAAATAATGTGCCGTACCTCTGGGTTCAAAATGTTCACTATACACCTTAATAAAATCTTTGAGGGGTATAGTTTCCAAAATGGGGACACTTGTGGGGGAGCTCCACTGTTTAGGCACATCACGGGCTCTCCAAACGCGACATGGTGTCCGCTAACAAATTGAATGGAAAATCGGCTCAAATTGTTAGCGGACGCCATGTTGCGTTTGGAGAGCCCCTGTGTGTCCAAACATTGGAGCTCCCCCACAAGTGACCCCATTTTAGAAACTAGACCCCCCAAGGCACCTATCTAGATGCATAGTGAGCACTTAGAACCCCCAGGTGCTTCACAAATTGATTCGTAAAAATGAAAAAGTGAAAATAAAACACTTTTTCATTTTTATGAATCAATTTGTGAAGCACCTGGGGTTCCAAGTGCTCACTATGAATCTAGATGGGTGCCTTGGGGGGTCTAGTTTCCAAAATGGGGTCACTTGTGGGGGAGCTCCAATGTTTGGGCACACAGGGACTCTCTAAATGCAACATGGTATCCGCTAACAAATTGAATGGAAAATCGGCTCAAATTGTTAGCGGACACCACATTGCGTTTGGAGAGCCCCTCTGTGCCCAAACTTTGGAGCTCCCCCACAAGTGACCCCATTTTGGAAACTAGACCCCCCAAGGCACCTTTCTAGATGCATAGTGAGCACTTGGAACCCCCAGGTGCTTCACAAATTGATTCGTAAAAATGAAAAAGTGAAAAAAAAAACACTTTTTCATTTTTATGAATCAATTTGTGAAGCACCTGGGGTTCCAAGTGCTCACTATGCATCTAGATAGGTGCCTTGGGGGGTCTAGTTTCCAAAATGGGGTCACTTGTGGGGGAGCTCCAATGTTTGGGCACACAGGGACTCTCTAAATGCAACATGGTATCCGCTAACAAATTGAATGGAAAATCGGCTCAAATTGTTAGCGGACACCACATTGCGTTTGGAGAGCCCCTCTGTGCCCAAACTTTGGAGCTCCCCCACAAGTGACCCCATTTTGGAAACTAGACCCCCCAAGGCACCTTTCTAGATGCATAGTGAGCACTTGGAACCCCCAGGTGCTTCACAAATTGATTCGTAAAAATGAAAAAGTGAAAAAAAAAACACTTTTTCATTTTTATGAATCAATTTGTGAAGAACCTGGGGTTCCAAGTGCTCACTATGAATCTAGATAGGTGCCTTGGGGGGTCTAGTTTCCAAAATGGGGTCACTTGTGGGGGAGCTCCAATGTTTGGGCACACAGGGACTCTCCAAATGCAACATGATATCCGCTAACAAATTGTCGGCTCAAATTGTTAGCGGATATCATGTTGCATTTGGAGAGTCCCTGTGTGCCCAAACATTGGAGCTCCTCCACAAGTGACCCCATTTTGGAAACTAGACCCCCCAAGGCACCTATCTAGATGCATAGTGAGCACTTGGAACCCCTAGGTGCTTCACAAATTAATTCGTAAAAATTAAAAAGTGTTTTTTTTTTCACTTTTTCATTATTACGAATCAATTTGTGAAGCACCTGGGGGTTCCAAGTGCTCACTATGCATCTAGAAAGGTGCCTTGGGGGGTCTAGTTTCCAAAATGGGGTCACTTGTGGGGGAGCTCCAAAGTTTGGGCACAGAGGGGCTCTCCAAACGCAATGTGGCGTCCGCTAACAATTTGAGCCGATTTTCCATTCAATTTGTTAGCGGATACCATGTTGCATTTAGAGAGTCCCTGTGTGCCCAAACATTGGAGCTCCCCCACAAGTGACCCCATTTTGGAAACTAGACCCCCCAAGGCACCTATCTAGATGCATAGTGAGCACTTGGAACCCCTAGGTGCTTCACAAATTGATTCGTAAAAATGAAAAAGTGTTTTTTTTTTTTCACTTTTTCATTATTACGAATCAATTTGTGAAGCACCTGGGGGTTCCAAGTGCTCACTATGCATCTAGAAAGGTGCCTTGGGGGGTCTAGTTTCCAAAATGGGGTCACTTGTGGGGGAGCTCCAAAGTTTGGGCACAGAGAAGCTCTCCAAACGCAATGTGGTGTCCGCTAACAATTTGAGCCGATTTTCCATTCAATTTGTTAGCGGATACCATGTTGCATTTAGAGAGTCCCTGTGTGCCCAAACATTGGAGCTCTCCCACAAGTGACCCCATTTTGGAAACTAGACCCCCCAAGGCACCTATCTAGATGCATAGTGAGCAGTTGGAACCCCCAGGTGCTTCACAAATTGATTCATAAAAATGAAAAAGTGTTTTTTTTTTCACTTTTTCATTGTTACGAATCAATTTGTGAAGCACCTGGGGGTTCCAAGTGCTCACTATGCATCTAGATAGGTGCCTTGGGGGGTCTAGTTTCCAAAATGGGGTCACTTGTGGGGGAGCTCCAATGTTTGGGCACACAGCAGCTCTCCAAATGCAACATGGTGTCGCTAACAATTTGAGCCAATTTTGCGTTAAATTTGTTAGCGGACACCATGTTGCATTTAGAGAGCCGCTGTGTGCCCAAATATTGGAGCTCCCCCACAAGTGACCCCATTTTGGAAACTAGACCACCCAAGGCACCTATCTAGATGCATAGTGAGCACTTGGAACCCTCAGGTGCTTCACAAATTGATTCATACAAATGAAAAAGTGTTTTTTTTTTCACTTTTTCATTGTTACGAATCAATTTGTGAAGCACCTGGGGGTTCCAAGTGCTCACTATGCATCTAGATAGGTGCCTTGGGGGGTCTAGTTTCCAAAATGGGGTCACTTGTCGGGGAGCTCCAATGTTTGGGCAAACAGGGACTCTCTAAATGCAACATGGTGTCCTCTAACAAATTTAACGGAAAATCGGCTCAAATTGTTAGCGACACCATGTTGCGTTTGGAGAGCCGCTGTGTGCCCAAACATTGGAGCTCCCCCACAAGTGACCCCATTTTGGAAACTAGACCCCCCAAGGCACCTATCTAGATGCATAGTGAGCACTTGGAACCCCTAGGTGCTTCACAAATTGATTCGTAAAAATGAAAAAGTGTTTTTTTTTTTTCACTTTTTCATTATTACGAATCAATTTGTGAAGCACCTGGGGGTTCCAAGTGCTCACTATGCATCTAGAAAGGTGCCTTGGGGGGTCTAGTTTCCAAAATGGGGTCACTTGTGGGGGAGCTCCAAAGTTTGGGCACAGAGAAGCTCTCCAAACGCAATGTGGTGTCCGCTAACAATTTGAGCCGATTTTCCATTCAATTTGTTAGCGGATACCATGTTGCATTTAGAGAGTCCCTGTGTGCCCAAACATTGGAGCTCTCCCACAAGTGACCCCATTTTGGAAACTAGACCCCCCAAGGCACCTATCTAGATGCATAGTGAGCAGTTGGAACCCCCAGGTGCTTCACAAATTGATTCATAAAAATGAAAAAGTGTTTTTTTTTTCACTTTTTCATTGTTACGAATCAATTTGTGAAGCACCTGGGGGTTCCAAGTGCTCACTATGCATCTAGATAGGTGCCTTGGGGGGTCTAGTTTCCAAAATGGGGTCACTTGTGGGGGAGCTCCAATGTTTGGGCACACAGCAGCTCTCCAAATGCAACATGGTGTCGCTAACAATTTGAGCCAATTTTGCGTTAAATTTGTTAGCGGACACCATGTTGCATTTAGAGAGCCGCTGTGTGCCCAAATATTGGAGCTCCCCCACAAGTGACCCCATTTTGGAAACTAGACCACCCAAGGCACCTATCTAGATGCATAGTGAGCACTTGGAACCCTCAGGTGCTTCACAAATTGATTCATACAAATGAAAAAGTGTTTTTTTTTTCACTTTTTCATTGTTACGAATCAATTTGTGAAGCACCTGGGGGTTCCAAGTGCTCACTATGCATCTAGATAGGTGCCTTGGGGGGTCTAGTTTCCAAAATGGGGTCACTTGTCGGGGAGCTCCAATGTTTGGGCACACAGGGACTCTCTAAATGCAACATGGTGTCCTCTAACAAATTTAACGGAAAATCGGCTCAAATTGTTAGCGACACCATGTTGCGTTTGGAGAGCCGCTGTGTGCCCAAACATTGGAGCTCCCCCACAAGTGACCCCATTTTGGAAACTAGACCCCCCAAGGCACCTATCTAGATGCATTGTGAGCACTTGGAACACTCAGGTGCTTCACAAATTGATTCATAAAAATGAAAAAGTGTTTTTTTTTTCACTTTTTCATTGTTACGAATCAATTTGTGAAGCACCTGGGGGTTCCAAGTGCTCACTATGCATCTAGAAAGGTGCCTTGGGGGGTCTAGTTTCCAAAATGGGGTCACTTGTGGGGGAGCTACAAAGTTTGGGCACACATGGGCTCTCCAAACACAACATGGCGTCCGCTAATTATTCAAGCAAATTTTACAATCAAAAAGTCAAATAGCGCTCCTTCCCTTCCGAGCCCTGCCGTGCGCCCAAACAGTATTTTTTCCCCAAATATTGGGTATCTGCGTGCCCAGGGGAAATTGCACAACAAATTTTGGGGTCCATTTTTTCTTGTTACCCCTGTGAAAATAAAAAAAATTGGGTCTAAATTAACATTTTTGTGAAAAAAGTTAAATGTTCATTTTTTTCTTCCACATTCAAAAAATTCCTGTGAAGCACCTGAAGGGTTAATAAAGTTCTTGAATGTGGTTTTGAGCACCTTGAGGGGTGCAGTTTTTAGAATGGTGTCACTTTTGGGTATTTTCTGTCATAAAGACCTCTCAAAGTGACTTCAAATGTGATGTGGTCCCTAAAAAAATGGTTTTGTAAATTTTGTTGGAAAAATGAGAAATCGCTGGTCAACTTTTAACCCTTATAGCTCCCTAACAAAAAAAAATTTTGGTTCCAAAATTGTGCTGATGTAAAGTAGACATGTGGGAAATGTTATTTATTAACTCTTTTGTGTGACATATCGCTCTGATTTCAGGGCTTAAAAATTCAAATTTTGAAAATTGCAAAATTTTCAAAATTTTCGCCAAATTTCCGTTTTTTTCACAAATAAACGCAAGTGATATCGAAGAAATTTTTCCACAATCATGAAGTACAATATGTCACGAAAAAATAATCTCAGAATCAGGGGGATCCGTTGAAGCGTTCGAGAGTAATTACCTCATAAAGTGACAGTGGTCAGAATTGTAAAAATTGGCCCGGTCATTAACGTGCAAACCACCCGCGGGGCTTAAGGGGTTAAACTGATAAGAACAGATTTTTTTTTTTTCCTCAGATTAAGACCCACATTAATTTATGCATCATAGCGCATATTCACATAACGGGTTCTCAAATCATCATTCGGAACAACAAAAACAAAATCCCAAAAAACACAACCCTGCAATTAACTGTTACTTACTGTAAGAAGTCCAATGTGAAAAGTTCCAGAGTGCTTCTGCTGCTGTCTCACCATACTTCTTTTTATCCAATAAATAGGCATAAAACAGTCTAGCAAGAAAAATCTTTCTGCATTCCATGGGGGAAAAAACAATCTTTTTAAAAATCACCAAATTCCGAACGTCCCATAAAACCTCTTTATATATGACAAAAATAATCCAGCTTGCCCGCTTCCTTTGCGAGTACTTAAAATCTTGACCTATTAAAATCCTTTCAAAATCGAAACAATGAAAACCAACTAAAGCAACAAACATACGTGACAACAAGGTAAAAACTTTTTTAGCAAAAAAACAGTCCCAAAAAATATGCTGTATTGTTTCCACCTTATTGCAACCTTCCCTAGGACATAGTTCTTGAACCTTTATCCCCCGGTCATTCAAAAAAGCCCTTGTTGGCAAGCATCCATGCAACGCCATCCAGGTTACATCCTTCTGTCTGTTGCTGATTCCACGCATGAAAAAAAGCTTCCACACCTGTCCAGACTGTGCATTATTACAAAACGGCACATCACATAACATCTCCTTCTTCTTAATACCTGAGACAATCAGTTTTTTGTCCGGTCTAACCATGGAGCTTATCCCATTTTGATCATAGAAGGACCTAAGCACCACATAAAAAAACGGTATCACAAACGAAACTGGTTTTCTTAAATCCTTCTCACACCAGCTCCATTTCTGGAAAAGCCGTCCTGCTAAATATTTGCACATGTCCGCAGTCCTGTTATTGCACTGGGATAATTTATAAATGTTCAAAGAATAATGCATTCTTAAAAATAAGTCAATGTTAGGAAAATCACAACCCCCATTTTCCACAGAACACATAACCATTCCTCTTCTTAGTTTCTCCATTTTGGATCCCCAAAAAAACACAAACAGTTTCCTTGTCACTCTCTTTGTCCAAAGCACAGCAGGTGGGAAAATCAAAGCAGTGTACAGCAGAAGCGGGAGAATCACAGACTTGATTACCAGCACTTTCCCTCTCAGCGACAGGTTCCTTAGTTTCCAAAAGTTCAACTTCTGATCCATTTTGTCTTCTAGAATCTTCAGGCTGCTTTTCCCTTTCAGTTCCTTCTCAAAGATGACACCAAGAACCTCAATTTCCTCCCTACTCTCCACTCCTGCCACGTTAACCTCAACCTGCCTCCCAAAGTTACAAAGCTGGCACTTTCCCCAATTCACCGCCATACCAGCCACACAACAAAAAATCCTTACGTGCAAATTCACTCTATTGAGATCCGCCTGTGAAGCACAAGTAAAAACAATATCATCCATATAACTTAAAGACTTGACTGGACCCCCGGATCCCCCAGGAATAAAAACACCAGCCACACACTTGTCAACTTGCACACTTTTTAAAAGGGCCTCCACCACACAGATAAAAAGAATTGGTGACAGGGGACAACCCTGCCTAACTCCCGATAAAATATTAAAACTGGAACTCACATGCCCATTAACTAAAATCTGGCTACTGACCCCACAATAAAAACTCTTAATGACCATCAATAATTTATCCGGAACACCAAGGTGACTTAAAGCAGAGAACAAAAATCTATGTGATATTTTATCAAAGGCTTTCTCCAGGTCCACCGACTGTAACAAAAGAGCATTCTTATTCAAATTAGCCTGATAAATTAAGTCTCTTAGAAGCAGCAAATTATCTGAAATTTTCCTACCAGGCACTGCACATGCCTGATACTCCCCCACCATATCACCTATCACATCTGCCAGTCTACCAGCCACAATTTTAGAAATAATTTTGTAATCACTGTTTAACAATGTTATGGGCCTCCAATTTTTAATATCCCTCATGTCCCCTTTCTTATGAATCAGCGTAACAATCCCCCTACGCATAGAAACCGATAAAATCCCATGAGTAAAACCATATTGCACCACCCGGGAAAACTCCACACCTATAATATCCCAAAATCTAACATAAAATTCAGCAGGAAGACCATCACAGCCTGGCGTCTTGCCTTTCGCCAAGCCATCCACTGCCCGTCTAATTTCATCTTTCCCAACCTCCTCACTTAAAAACCCAATTTTCTCCTCAGGAATATTATTAGTTAATACTTTGCAATAATCATTAATTTCCGCATCACTGGCTCTACTATCGTTAGAGAAGAGTGTTTCATAAAAGGAAAGAATACTGCCAATCATCTCATCCCCAGATACCTCCCCTGCAGGAGAAAAAACAGACTTAAAAACCCCTTTAGGTTTAAAACATTTTTTAAAAAAGTATCTCGAACATTGCTCATTTTCCTCCATGTGCTTTATTTTTGCCTTAAACATAATAGTCTTCCCTTTTTCAATAAGTATCTTCTTCAGTTCGTCCTTCAAATCTGCAATCTCTTTATCCACCTCCATCCCCGCTCTCTTAAACTTATGGAGTACTTCCAATTTTGAAATAACAGCAGCATCATGATCCCTTTTGGCTTTCGCTCTCCTAAAACACACCCCTTTAAAATAACATGCAAATTTCTCCTTAGCCCAGTCCCACCACTCTAGCAAATCTTTAAAAAGGTGCTGTTCAGACACACAAGACAAAAACACTTTATTAAAACCAACCTTAACACTCTCCTCTTCCAGCAGGCTTACGTTCAGCTTCCAGAGTCCCTTTCCAAAAGCCAGGGACTCAGCTATACACAGATCTACCACTATCATCTTGTGGTCAGAAAAAGTCGTCATCACGTGGTTGCACTTGGCCACCTTAATCCCTTCAGACATAAAAACATAGTCAATTCGGGAAACACTACGTCCACTATCTGATATGTATGTGAACTTATCACTTGGCCCAACCATCAGACCAGCATCCGTGTAGCGTAAATCCTGCACAATCTGATTTAAAATATTAGACGTAACATCAGTCCTACCTTCCGTAGAGCTCTTACGATCTTTTGCGGATCTGACACAATTAAAATCTCCAGCCACTATAGTGAAGTCTCTGCCTGGTAAAAACAACTTTAGAGACTCCAAAAACCCAACTCTTGCTTGTTTATCAGCAGGGGCATAAACATTAAAAACCCGTACCCGCTGACCTAAAAAATCCACTAATAAAAACAGACATCTCCCAGGTATGATTACTTTAAACTCTAAAACCTTTAGACTGGAATTACACAGTAAAATGCCCACCCCTTCATTCCTGTTTTCTGAGCATGGGGACCAAAAAGATTGCCCCTTATTCCACTCACTCTCATGCGGGGCAGATTTAATTACACATTCCTGCAGACAGACAATATCTGCATTCACACTCTCAATGTACTCCAGTATCCCTGCTCTCCTACAAGCAGAACCAATCCCTCGTACATTCAGAGAAGCAACACACAACGCCATCATAACAACAGGAAAAAATCTCCACCATACCCGATCCATCATGAACCAGGAGAAAACCCACTCCTGCCACCCACTTTTCTACGTATATCAGGCGACTCAGAACTCGAGTCCCTGTTAGAATAACCTGGTCTTAGGGAGACTGGATCTTCCTGCCCCCCAGACCAACACCCCTCCACCTTACTTCTTTTAATCACGGAGGCATAACTCTCCTCCTTGCCATCATCTTCCTCCTCATTTTCACTCCAATCACTGTTAACCCTATCACGCTGCTGAGGGGTTATAGTTCCATCCGAATCAGAATCCTCCTCCTCCAAAACCTCCATTTCCTCACCCCCATCTCTTCCCAAAACAGGATTCACTGACTCCGCCATATTAGACAAATCCATCCCATCACCCGGGCCATGCACATCAGCTACTTTGTTTATTACTTCCAGCCCCTCCCTCAAACCAACTTTCTTCTGGCTCCGCCCCTTTTCCTCCATCTTGGGCACCGCATGGTCTCTTCCCCTACCACCATCTTGTTTTTGGCTTTCCCCCTCTGAGTCTGAGCCTTCGCCCTCCTCCCCACTTTCCTGCCGAGTCTTCTTCTGCCTCTCTTCAGCGTCCACCTGTGACCTAGGAATCTGAGCCCACAATCTACATTTCCTTGCAAGGTGATCTGCATGTCCACACAAATCACACACCTTATTCATTGGGCAACCACTTGCAACATGCCCAGATTTCCCACAACCTCTACAAACATCACCTTGCACTGGACAATCTTTCTGAACATGTCCAAACTCATGACACTTCCTACAATATTCCATCTGTCCATTATAAAAACAAAATCCCCTTTCTCCTCCGATAGAAAACTGTGCAGGAATGCTCTTGGCACCCCCAATAGCTCTATCATCCGGTCTCAGTTTTACAACATATCTCCTCTTGCCATTTAGATAATTGTATTTGTTCTTCATTCTTCCCAAAAATTTAACCTCACTGCAATACCGAGCTAAAAAATTGGAAACAGTCTCATCCGGAACTTTAGGGTTATACATGTGCACAACCACATACTTATATGTCTGCTGGAACAGAGGTTCCAGTGCAATAAACTCTAGGCATTTCAATTCCTTTTCTTCCTTCATTCGTACCAACTCCATGTAGACTCTCTGGCAAATACTCAAAGAAACAAAAGTGATATCATAAATTCCTTGTTTCTGAAAATCCTGCAGTGCCAATACATCCGTTACCTTCAAGCCATTAATGTTCTTCAAGACATCAACGCAAACTTGGTCCAAACCGATTTCTCCTTCATGACCTGCAGCCACCTTCAGACGGACCGAGTCCTCTAATCCACGTGTTTTCTCCACCATTTTTACAGCAGATAAACACAATCGCCGCTCAATCGCACACTAGGGCCCCACAAGGGGGAACCCCAGTCACAACTGCCCTCCAAACAACACCAGCAGCAGAAAACCACCACTGATCTTGCCAAAAGCCCGAGAAGCGATAACCAGAATTGGTTTCAAACTACGGAGCCACCCAAGGATCCTGAAAAGTCCATTTGTGGAGATGAGCTCCTGGACTCCCGTTAAGAAGACATGTTGTCAACCTCTAGATCCCTTACATGCCTGCACTTTTCGGCTTGCTGCTGCTGCAATCCACGCGTTTTAGATCTGCATAACTCCACCTCTTTAAACACAGCACCTTCACCCCCTGCTGTTCCCACCCGCCTCAACACCGTTGGAAGGGAGGAGAACCAATTAAGGCGGGGGGTGGGGTGGAACGAGCAGCTGTCTACCCTTAGCAGGAGGGCTGCTGATTACATACCTCTCCTGCTGCTGCTGCTGCTGGCTGTCCAGCAGCAGACTGAAGGTGGCTGCTGCTGTGCACAGGTATATAAAGGCTCAGAGCCTATTATGACACGCGCAGCCAGCGTTCCATTGCCACATTCCATCTACTGCAGGCAGGATACCTGGCTGGCTGAATGTCGCTGAGAAGCTCACAGAGACCGCCATAAGCAACAGTTTAACAGAATGCCACAGACTAATCAACCAAACTTTTTGGGTTGGGTTCTCTTTTATAGTCTGCAGGCATTAAATGAAAGAAGTCAGTGTTCCAGCAGAGGGAGACAACGTTTCAGAAAAGGCATTGTAGCAAACCAAAAAAGAAATTTTAAGCGCAGCAGAGTAACCAGCGCACATACCTGTTAGCTCAGGTGAGTTTAAAAGGCTGCTGTTGATAACAAGGGCATTTGCTAAATAGATGGTGTGTGTGCAACAATATACTGAAAGGTCAATTATATTGTGCAGCTTATCTCACCACCTGTAGTTATTTAGGTGAAAGCTCCAAAATGCTTGCCTAATATGTCTGTTTATCCAAAAGGAAGTAAAAAGGGAGAGCTAGAAAGATAGCATTGCATTACATTACATGGCAATGCAATGCACAGTTGCTGAAGTTGAACCAAAATGAGCTTGTAATCTGGCTTCTGCAACTTTGAACATGAAAAATCCAATGAGGAGAAGAAAAGCAAAGCCAAAGAGTCCATCCCAAAATCCGACAAACAAGCAAAATGAACAAAAAACATTGAATTCAATTCTTTCTGATTTTAGAAACTGCATTAAAGAAGGGGTGCACCGGTCCTGGAGATACTGCAATACCAGGTCAATGCGTGGAGTGGACAGAGCAAGCTCTTTTTCCATCTCCCTGTTCTAAAAATCCATTTAATATATGGTCCCCAGATAGGGGACGTATCAGATATTAAACTGATAAGAACAGATTTTTTTTTTTTCCTCAGATTAAGACCCACATTAATTTATGCATCATAGCGCATATTCACATAATGGGTTCTCAAATCATCATTCGGAAAAACAAAAACAAAATCCCAAAAAACACAACCCTGCAATTAACTGTTACTTACTGTAAGAAGTCCAATGTGAAAAGTTCCAGAGTGCTTCTGCTGCTGTCTCACCATACTTCTTTTTATCCAATAAATAGGCATAAAACAGTCTAGCAAGAAAAATCTTTCTGCATTCCATGGGGGAAAAAACAATCTTTTTAAAAATCACCAAATTCCGAACGTCCCATAAAACCTCTTTATATATGACAAAAATAATCCAGCTTGCCCGCTTCCTTTGCGAGTACTTAAAATCTTGACCTATTAAAATCCTTTCAAAATCGAAACAATGAAAACCAACTAAAGCAACAAACATACGTGACAACAAGGTAAAAACTTTTTTAGCAAAAAAACAGTCCCAAAAAATATGCTGTATTGTTTCCACCTTATTGCAACCTTCCCTAGGACATAGTTCTTGAACCTTTATCCCCCGGTCATTCAAAAAAGCCCTTGTTGGCAAGCATCCATGCAACGCCATCCAGGTTACATCCTTCTGTCTGTTGCTGATTCCACGCATGAAAAAAAGCTTCCACACCTGTCCAGACTGTGCATTATTACAAAACGGCACATCACATAACATCTCCTTCTTCTTAATACCTGAGACAATCAGTTTTTTGTCCGGTCTAACCATGGAGCTTATCCCATTTTGATCATAGAAGGACCTAAGCACCACATAAAAAAACGGTATCACAAACGAAACTGGTTTTCTTAAATCCTTCTCACACCAGCTCCATTTCTGGAAAAGCCGTCCTGCTAAATATTTGCACATGTCCGCAGTCCTGTTATTGCACTGGGATAATTTATAAATGTTCAAAGAATAATGCATTCTTAAAAATAAGTCAATGTTAGGAAAATCACAACCCCCATTTTCCACAGAACACATAACCATTCCTCTTCTTAGTTTCTCCATTTTGGATCCCCAAAAAAACACAAACAGTTTCCTTGTCACTCTCTTTGTCCAAAGCACAGCAGGTGGGAAAATCAAAGCAGTGTACAGCAGAAGCGGGAGAATCACAGACTTGATTACCAGCACTTTCCCTCTCAGCGACAGGTTCCTTAGTTTCCAAAAGTTCAACTTCTGATCCATTTTGTCTTCTAGAATCTTCAGGCTGCTTTTCCCTTTCAGTTCCTTCTCAAAGATGACACCAAGAACCTCAATTTCCTCCCTACTCTCCACTCCTGCCACGTTAACCTCAACCTGCCTCCCAAAGTTACAAAGCTGGCACTTTCCCCAATTCACCGCCATACCAGCCACACAACAAAAAATCCTTACGTGCAAATTCACTCTATTGAGATCCGCCTGTGAACCACAAGTAAAAACAATATCATCCATATAACTTAAAGACTTGACTGGACCCCCGGATCCCCCAGGAATAAAAACACCAGCCACACACTTGTCAACTTGCACACTTTTTAAAAGGGCCTCCACCACACAGATAAAAAGAATTGGTGACAGGGGACAACCCTGCCTAACTCCCGATAAAATATTAAAACTGGAACTCACATGCCCATTAACTAAAATCTGGCTACTGACCCCACAATAAAAACTCTTAATGACCATCAATAATTTATCCGGAACACCAAGGTGACTTAAAGCAGAGAACAAAAATCTATGTGATATTTTATCAAAGGCTTTCTCCAGGTCCACCGACTGTAACAAAAGAGCATTCTTATTCAAATTAGCCTGATAAATTAAGTCTCTTAGAAGCAGCAAATTATCTGAAATTTTCCTACCAGGCACTGCACATGCCTGATACTCCCCCACCATATCACCTATCACATCTGCCAGTCTACCAGCCACAATTTTAGAAATAATTTTGTAATCACTGTTTAACAATGTTATGGGCCTCCAATTTTTAATATCCCTCATGTCCCCTTTCTTATGAATCAGCGTAACAATCCCCCTACGCATAGAAACCGATAAAATCCCATGAGTAAAACCATATTGCACCACCCGGGAAAACTCCACACCTATAATATCCCAAAATCTAACATAAAATTCAGCAGGAAGACCATCACAGCCTGGCATCTTGCCTTTCGCCAAGCCATCCACTGCCCGTCTAATTTCATCTTTCCCAACCTTCTCACTTAAAAACCCAATTTTCTCCTCAGGAATATTATTAGTTAATACTTTGCAATAATCATTAATTTCCGCATCACTGGCTCTACTATCGTTAGAGAAGAGTGTTTCATAAAAGGAAAGAATACTGCCAATCATCTCATCCCCAGATACCTCCCCTGCAGGAGAAAAAACAGACTTAAAAACCCCTTTAGGTTTAAAACATTTTTTAAAAAAGTATCTCGAACATTGCTCATTTTCCTCCATGTGCTTTATTTTTGCCTTAAACATAATAGTCTTCCCTTTTTCAATAAGTATCTTCTTCAGTTCGTCCTTCAAATCTGCAATCTCTTTATCCACCTCCATCCCCGCTCTCTTAAACTTATGGAGTACTTCCAATTTTGAAATAACAGCAGCATCATGATCCCTTTTGGCTTTCGCTCTCCTAAAACACACCCCTTTAAAATAACATGCAAATTTCTCCTTAGCCCAGTCCCACCACTCTAGCAAATCTTTAAAAAGGTGCTGTTCAGACACACAAGACAAAAACACTTTATTAAAACCAACCTTAACACTCTCCTCTTCCAGCAGGCTTACGTTCAGCTTCCAGAGTCCCTTTCCAAAAGCCAGGGACTCAGCTATACACAGATCTACCACTATCATCTTGTGGTCAGAAAAAGTCGTCATCACGTGGTTGCACTTGGCCACCTTAATCCCTTCAGACATAAAAACATAGTCAATTCGGGAAACACTACGTCCACTATCTGATATGTATGTGAACTTATCACTTGGCCCAACCATCAGACCAGCATCCGTGTAGCGTAAATCCTGCACAATCTGATTTAAAATATTAGACGTAACATCAGTCCTACCTTCCGTAGAGCTCTTACGATCTTTTGCGGATCTGACACAATTAAAATCTCCAGCCACTATAGTGAAGTCTCTGCCTGGTAAAAACAACTTTAGAGACTCCAAAAACCCAACTCTTGCTTGTTTATCAGCAGGGGCATAAACATTAAAAACCCGTACCCGCTGACCTAAAAAATCCACTAATAAAAACAGACATCTCCCAGGTATGATTACTTTAAACTCTAAAACCTTTAGACTGGAATTACACAGTAAAATGCCCACCCCTTCATTCCTGTTTTCTGAGCATGGGGACCAAAAAGATTGCCCCTTATTCCACTCACTCTCATGCGGGGCAGATTTAATTACACATTCCTGCAGACAGACAATATCTGCATTCACACTCTCAATGTACTCCAGTATCCCTGCTCTCCTACAAGCAGAACCAATCCCTCGTACATTCAGAGAAGCAACACACAACGCCATCATAACAACAGGAAAAAATCTCCACCATACCCGATCCATCATGAACCAGGAGAAAACCCACTCCTGCCACCCACTTTTCTACGTATATCAGGCGACTCAGAACTCGAGTCCCTGTTAGAATAACCTGGTCTTAGGGAGACTGGATCTTCCTGCCCCCCAGACCAACACCCCTCCACCTTACTTCTTTTAATCACGGAGGCATAACTCTCCTCCTTGCCATCATCTTCCTCCTCATTTTCACTCCAATCACTGTTAACCCTATCACGCTGCTGAGGGGTTATAGTTCCATCCGAATCAGAATCCTCCTCCTCCAAAACCTCCATTTCCTCACCCCCATCTCTTCCCAAAACAGGATTCACTGACTCCGCCATATTAGACAAATCCATCCCATCACCCGGGCCATGCACATCAGCTACTTTGTTTATTACTTCCAGCCCCTCCCTCAAACCAACTTTCTTCTGGCTCCGCCCCTTTTCCTCCATCTTGGGCACCGCATGGTCTCTTCCCCTACCACCATCTTGTTTTTGGCTTTCCCCCTCTGAGTCTGAGCCTTCGCCCTCCTCCCCACTTTCCTGCCGAGTCTTCTTCTGCCTCTCTTCAGCGTCCACCTGTGACCTAGGAATCTGAGCCCACAATCTACATTTCCTTGCAAGGTGATCTGCATGTCCACACAAATCACACACCTTATTCATTGGGCAACCACTTGCAACATGCCCAGATTTCCCACAACCTCTACAAACATCACCTTGCACTGGACAATCTTTCTGAACATGTCCAAACTCATGACACTTCCTACAATATTCCATCTGTCCATTATAAAAACAAAATCCCCTTTCTCCTCCGATAGAAAACTGTGCAGGAATGCTCTTGGCACCCCCAATAGCTCTATCATCCGGTCTCAGTTTTACAACATATCTCCTCTTGCCATTTAGATAATTGTATTTGTTCTTCATTCTTCCCAAAAATTTAACCTCACTGCAATACCGAGCTAAAAAATTGGAAACAGTCTCATCCGGAACTTTAGGGTTATACATGTGCACAACCACATACTTATATGTCTGCTGGAACAGAGGTTCCAGTGCAATAAACTCTAGGCATTTCAATTCCTTTTCTTCCTTCATTCGTACCAACTCCATGTAGACTCTCTGGCAAATACTCAAAGAAACAAAAGTGATATCATAAATTCCTTGTTTCTGAAAATCCTGCAGTGCCAATACATCCGTTACCTTCAAGCCATTAATGTTCTTCAAGACATCAACGCAAACTTGGTCCAAACCGATTTCTCCTTCATGACCTGCAGCCACCTTCAGACGGACCGAGTCCTCTAATCCACGTGTTTTCTCCACCATTTTTACAGCAGATAAACACAATCGCCGCTCAATCGCACACTAGGGCCCCACAAGGGGGAACCCCAGTCACAACTGCCCTCCAAACAACACCAGCAGCAGAAAACCACCACTGATCTTGCCAAAAGCCCGAGAAGCGATAACCAGAATTGGTTTCAAACTACGGAGCCACCCAAGGATCCTGAAAAGTCCATTTGTGGAGATGAGCTCCTGGACTCCCGTTAAGAAGACATGTTGTCAACCTCTAGATCCCTTACATGCCTGCACTTTTCGGCTTGCTGCTGCTGCAATCCACGCGTTTTAGATCTGCATAACTCCACCTCTTTAAACACAGCACCTTCACCCCCTGCTGTTCCCACCCGCCTCAACACCGTTGGAAGGGAGGAGAACCAATTAAGGCGGGGGGTGGGGTGGAACGAGCAGCTGTCTACCCTTAGCAGGAGGGCTGCTGATTACATACCTCTCCTGCTGCTGCTGCTGCTGGCTGTCCAGCAGCAGACTGAAGGTGGCTGCTGCTGTGCACAGGTATATAAAGGCTCAGAGCCTATTATGACACGCGCAGCCAGCGTTCCATTGCCACATTCCATCTACTGCAGGCAGGATACCTGGCTGGCTGAATGTCGCTGAGCAGCTCACAGAGACCGCCATAAGCAACAGTTTAACAGAATGCCACAGACTAATCAACCAAACTTTTTGGGTTGGGTTCTCTTTTATAGTCTGCAGGCATTAAATGAAAGAAGTCAGTGTTCCAGCAGAGGGAGACAACGTTTCAGAAAAGGCATTGTAGCAAACCAAAAAAGAAATTTTAAGCGCAGCAGAGTAACCAGCGCACATACCTGTTAGCTCAGGTGAGTTTAAAAGGCTGCTGTTGATAACAAGGGCATTTGCTAAATAGATGGTGTGTGTGCAACAATATACTGAAAGGTCAATTATATTGTGCAGCTTATCTCACCACCTGTAGTTATTTAGGTGAAAGCTCCAAAATGCTTGCCTAATATGTCTGTTTATCCAAAAGGAAGTAAAAAGGGAGAGCTAGAAAGATAGCATTGCATTACATTACATGGCAATGCAATGCACAGTTGCTGAAGTTGAACCAAAATGAGCTTGTAATCTGGCTTCTGCAACTTTGAACATGAAAAATCCAATGAGGAGAAGAAAAGCAAAGCCAAAGAGTCCATCCCAAAATCCGACAAACAAGCAAAATGAACAAAAAACATTGAATTCAATTCTTTCTGATTTTAGAAACTGCATTAAAGAAGGGGTGCACCGGTCCTGGAGATACTGCAATACCAGGTCAATGCGTGGAGTGGACAGAGCAAGCTCTTTTTCCATCTCCCTGTTCTAAAAATCCATTTAATATATGGTCCCCAGATAGGGGACGTATCAGATATTAAACTGATAAGAACAGATACTACACTTGATCTTAGCCAAAAGGTCGAGAAGCGATAACCAGAATT